>NW_022196914.1:42639316-42675709 GCF_008632895.1 Mastomys coucha | reverse complement strand
AATCTGCCTGCCTCTGCCTCCCAAGTGCTGGGATTAAAGGTGTGTGCCACCACTGCCCGGCTCTTTTAATTCTTTTAAGAAACCTCTACGATGATTTCCACAGTGGTTGCATGGCATTTGTTTTTCCTCCATTAGCCCTCAGAGAAACTACATAATGAAGAGTTTTAAATAACCTGAGTCATGGGACAGGAAGAGCCTAAAAAAGAATGGGCTGGTCATATATTGATAACTATTGGAGCTGAATGGTCGGGTACATGGGAGCTGATTAAACTTTCTGTCCTGCTTGTGTGTATACATAGTATCGTAGAAGTCATCGGAAGTCTAAAGCCCCCAGTTGTCCTTTGCAGTGACAGTAATGAGATTATATAATCATTTCTTAATTATGTTTGGAATGTCAAGTATGTAGACATGGTTGGGATGAATTTACAAAATGTATAATGTCAAATTGTGTCTGAAAGTGTTCTCGGTGTCAGCCCGTATATAAGTCAAAGGCTGTGGTGCCTGAGCGCTTCACAGAAGAGCGGAAACTGTATTTCACCACGGACTCTATTTCTCTATGTGTAGCTACAGCCCTAGACATATGAGATTAGTAATGTTGGCAGCCACCAAGCCTTTAAAAGTTCAGTGATTTAATGCTGCATACCCTCTATAAATGCACTAACAGGATGGTCTGTGACATTCTCCATTCTAGGTGTGTGGCAGTTCACAATCATTTCACTATTGCTGTTTAAAGACAAAAGTCACTGCATAATTAATGTAATTTCAAGCCTCAGAGGTAGGGCTTGTGAACACGTGTGTTTAGCTGTGTTTAAACTGAACTACTGAGCAGGGAGACTTCCTGCAGAGAGCATCCACCCCAATACTCTCAGCATACACTGTGTGTTACAGTCACCTAGAAAGATTTCAGACCACATATTCTCCATGGATGGTTTCAGAGATTCACAACCTCCCCCCCCCCCCCCCCCCCCATCACAATTCCCTTGGGACCTTCTTAGAGCGTAAACTTAAAACTACAAACTGAAGCCTTGCCCTAGAGGTGTGCTCCCTCTGCCTGCGCTCCTCCTCGCCCTATTTCTTTGTAGGAAGACCCCTTGTTTTCCATTTTCAACACCTTCCTGGATGCAGCTGCTGGAGACTGCACTGTTTGGAAACTACTGCTCCAGATTTCTAAAGCTACCCAAGTGTTGTAATGATTGCTAGGGTTAAAAATTCTTTATGTTGGCTCCATTGTGAAGGAAGCTTAGATTTCTAGGCTTTTGGACCAGGCTATTCTAATCAGAAAAATACAAAGTAGCTAGCCTCTTGTTAATTTTGGAGGCTTACCCTTATTGTTAACATCACAAAACCAAGAAAACTGCCATTGGCCGTCTTTCAGTCCAGCAGCTGTGTGAGATGCTGTTGTCCTTGCCGCCTGCTGGTATGATCGTGAGAAAGGAGGCTGTAGTACGCAGGCAGAAGTGAAAGTTCCTGCCTTCTTCTGTGGTTGAGAGGTCAAGCCATTCTCCTGGGTGACCTGGGTTAAGTGCTCTTCACTGCTCCCTCCGCAAGGGAGAGGCAGGCAGGCAGGGATGTGTGTTTTCATATTCATACTTGAGCATGGAGTTCCACAGAAAGAGCCTCCCCAGGTCTCACGCTTCCCAGCAGGGCCTCTTAAACTTCTACCAGCCATTGACCCCTGCTTACCTGAGTGTTTTATACAACACCAGGTGTACAGGTCGACATGCATGTGTACACATATACACACTCACTGCTAATCACAAGTTGATTTTAAAACACTTAATTGGTATACATATATTAGCAAGTAAGAATACTAAAAAGGTGGATGTTGGCTGGGCAGTGGTGGCACAGCGCATGCCTTTAATCCCAGCACTTGGGAGGCAGAGGCAGGTGGATTTCTGAGTTCGAGGCCAGCCTGGTCTACAGAGTGAGTTCCAGGATAGCCAGGGCTACACAAAGAAACCCTGTCTCGAAACACCCCCCCCAAAACCCCAAAAAAGAAGGTGGATGTTGTTTAAAAAATGAAATCCTGCTAGCTATTTGGCATTGCAGGACAGAAAGCATCTTGAAGTTCTTCAGGGTTTTCTCCATAGTTTAGTTTTATAATCGTCAGTGCTGAAAGCACTGGTTGACAGGTGGAGTTCAAGCTGGCAGAAATGTCTTAGAGCCTTTTCTGAAATTGTTGGAAATTCTTAGTCCTGAGCCTAGACCTTATTAAACAAGTTTTTATGAAATTTGAGTGAGCAATTTTTAAAATTAAAACTTCCTAGCAATGGAATCTAGTGGGATTTTTTTTTTTTTTTTGGGAGGGGTGGATCTATGCTGAAGAGGGAAAATAGAAGTCCTTGTAAAATACTGACAAATCTTTGTCTTCCATTATGTTGTATAAAAGTGAAAGACCTAATTCTCTGCACTTTCTAGTAGGCAGGAGTTCTGAATCTGAGCTCTGGCATCTGAAGCACTGACTGCTTGGGGGCCAAGGGGTGGGCAGGCCTGTACAAGCCAAGTATGAACGTGTCTCAGGTAGTGACAGTCTGCATTGGGGCATGAGGCAGGGGTCAGAGTGGGAGAGCCTGTGCAAGTCGAGTGAGCATGATTTCCTTTCAGTAACAAGGCGGCAGTGCTACTAGATGAGTGTTCAGGACATATGACATTTACTTTTGGTTGTTGCTCATTCAGAAATCTTTTTTATTGTCGTTTGTTCGTTTTTAGCTTCTTTGATGTTTTGTGGACACTCACAGTTCTACAACCCCATACAGGATCAGTTTAAGGTGCAGGGATTTGCATGGTGGTATATGTGTCTGCACCTTAGTGCTGGGGAATGGAGAGAAGCAGGTTGCTGGTGCATACTGACCAGCCAGTCTCCAGCTCCAGGTTCCTTGAGAGACCTTGTTGCAAATAGTGGAGAAGCAGTCAAGCAAGATGTCCATGTTGATGTAGACTCTGCCTCTGCTCATGCATCCCACACACATGCACACACTCCCACACTCCTCCCACACACATGCACACACTCCCACACTCCTCCCACACACATGCACACACTCCCACACTCCTCCCACACACATGCATACATACACACTCCTCCCACACACATGCACACACTCCCACACTCCTCCCACACATGTGCATACACATACACTCCTCTTACTCACATGCACACACTCCGACAGTCCTCCCTTACAAATGTAGGGCTTCTGTTAGGTGTTGAGGTTTGAATATGCTTTGCCCACAGGAAGTGGCACTCTTAGGGATCATGGCTTTACTTGAGGTGGTATACCCTTGTTAGAGGAAGTGTATCACTGTGGGGGTAGGCTTTGAGGCTTCTAAGCTCATTATAGAAGAGAGATTCAGTCTCTCCTGGTTGCCTTCAAATCAAGATGTAGAACTCTCAGCTCCTAGAGGATCATGTCTACCTAGAGCCACACATCCTAACATGATGACAATGGACTGAACCTCTGAAACTGTAAGCCAGCCCCAATTAAATTTGTCCCTGGTCATGGTGTCTGATCACAGCAGTAAAATCCTAAGACAGGTGTGGTGGTACACTCCTATGATACCAGTATTAGGATGCAGAGGCAGGAGAATCACTGCAAATTCAGGGCCAACAGAGGATGTTCTGAGCTAGTAGTCATGGCTTCACAGTGATGCCTGACTTGTAGGAGGGAAGGAAGCAAGCAAGTAAGCAAGGGAGCAGGACTGTGGGGTGTGAAGTCATCTTCCAAGCTTGTCGTCATAAATTCAGCACAAGCCCTGAATATGTGATATCATTACATCTCCCAAAGTTGAGAGAACATGTTTACTTTCTTTTGAGTAGTCTGGAGGCTTCCTGGGCAGTTACTATAGTTATTATTATTTGACTTAGGCAGACCATTTCATAGCCTTATCAATCTCTTTCATATTCCTAAAAGGACATTACAGCTCAGAGCCCGGTTTAATACTCAGATTCTAGGATAAAAAACTTGTGTGGAGTTACAGTGTATGGAGTTACTAATGCTCAAACTGACATAAGTAAGATTTCCCCTTCTCAGCCTGAATTTATCCGCCCCCTCTTCTCGTCCTCCTCCTTCCCATTCCTCCTCTTCTTTGTTCTTCTGTATATCTGAGATCTTGTTATCATACCACAGAGATGGAGGGAACTGTGTCAGCTGCATAGTTCCGGCTGGATCTCAAAGGAGACCCAGGGTTAGCCCTGTCCTGAGGACCTGAGTGAAGGGGCTGTAGCCTTTGGGCTACCTCTCTACGTAGTGAAGGCTTGTGAACACTTCAGCCTTCAGTGACACTTGTTCCTAAACAGATCCTATCAGATCTGTTCTATCCACCAAACTCCATGCCCTTTCTTTCTCTCTTTTTAAGAAGCAAAACCAAGAAACACACACGCGCACACACACACACACACACACACACACACACACACAACCCTTCACAGAAACAGAACCCAAAATGTACAAGCAATAGACTAGTAAGACAAAACTCCACAAAGCAATATGAAACAAAAGTTCTTTAAAAAAAAAAAATTACTATTAGGACCATTAAGTTCATTTTGTATTATCCAACTACTCCTGGGCATGGGGCCTACCCAGAGACTCCACTGGAGAAAACTAAAAACGAATTTTTACATTGCAAACCAAGTATCTGCTGTATTGTGCCAGTGCCTTCTTGGTTAGGGGTGAGTGCCAGGATCTACTTGCCTTCTTTGTTATGTCTACTTTCCTCTCTTAGTTCTGGGACCCTGTCTAACTTGTACCTATGCAGACCTTGTGTGTGCTGCCCCAGTCTCTGAGTTCATGCATGCCCCAGTCCTGTTCTGTCTTGAAGACACGTTTTCCTTGGAGCTAGCCATCCACTCTGGCTCTTACAATGTTTCTGTCAAAATATACATAGATTTTCCTCTGCGTAGATCCTTGAATCCTGTTCAAAAGTATTTTAAATCAGTCATGCTATGAGGGCTGGAGCCTTATATTTTGCTTTAATGCTCTTTTCCTCTTGTGTATGATCTGTGACTCTGACCCACTAACTGTGTCTTTCAGCATTGCTCCACACTGCTGCTGTAGCTGCTTCTGATGGCTGGCAATAAAGGAAGGGGGCGTGCTGCCTATACCTTTAATATCGAAGCTGTCGGATTCAGCAGAGGGGAGAAGTTGCCTGATGTTGTGTTGAAGCCTCCACCGCTGTTTCCTGTAAGTGTAATGATGGCTCAGTTTTCACAGTGTAGTTTTTGTGTGTTTCATGGGAAAGTGCAATTATGCTTAGGGCTTGAATACATGATATTATCATGATATGCTCATGTCTCAGAGTAAAACAGAGTATATCTATGTCACATTTACCTTGTACTCAAACATCTGGCTATTCTCAGATCCTGCTTGAGACTGCTTTCTTAAAACACAGAGAACAAAACTATGTATACTTTACAAAAATGATGAGGTCTTTGTGTACTAAGAACATTTATTTGAAGTCTTGTGTCTTCTACTGATATCATTAATATATTCTAATTACCAAAATAATATTTTAAGTAGCCAAGTTAGGTTCATGATGCCCCAGGTGTAGCTAGTGATTTTCTTCATATTCTGTATTTGTAAAAAGGATTTTGCTCCTTACTATTATGTCACATTTGTCTCATCAAGTTTGTCTTTGCTGCATCCCTGTTCTAAGTCACTTTACACTTTGTTAACTGCACAGGCCAGAAACATTTCTCCTACTCTCACAATTGCTTCTAAATTGAATGACATAACAGCTGATGTTTTCTCTACATTCAGCTGAAAGCAGAAGTTTCCATTTCCAGATGGGTACATGCTGCTGCTGCAAACCTACAATCATGAGTGACCTGGTCCTCTTCCCTGTGTTAACCTTTCATGTTTCAGATGGAGAAGCCCATTGTTGAAGCATTCCTGGCAGTGTAGAACCCTGGACAGATGGGGCTTTGTTCTAGATACACACATAAAGAGATTATGCTTTTATAAAAAAAGACATTTAAATAGTTTGGATTCTTTTTGAGAATTATATGCATCATTTACACATTTACAGAATCCTATACATCATTCCATCATTTTCATTCCAACTCATCCTATATCCTCTTCACTCCCTCTCAAATTCATGACTTCTATAATTATTGTTATATGTATGTACTTTATATGTACAAATATATATATATGTGTGTGTGTGTATACATATATATGTGTGTGTGTATATACACATACACATACATATACACACACACACACACACACACAGAGCCTACTAGGTCTGTTTAGTGTTGCTTATATGTTTAAGGGTGGACTACACTAGAAATTGGATGACCTATCAGGAGCCATGTTCTTGGAGAAAGCTGATTTTCCCTCTCTCTGCAATGATTGGTTGACTATTGTTCTTTATGTGTAAGACCCTGTGGAGCCTTAGCTTACCGGAGACCCCCTGAGTGAACCACGTGGAGCCTCCTGATCAATGCAAAAAGAAACAAGAGGATTTTTATTCCAGTGCACCGGGGCCGTCTCAGACTCTAAGGAAAGGAGGCGACTCCACACAGCTCGTTCAGTGAACTTTTATACAACTTTCATTAGACACAATGTGATTGGTAAAACAGTGTTACTTTTTAAACTAATTGGTCTTTAGGGAAGGAGGTGGCAAGGACTTCCCTTGTCTGAAGGTGGACAAAGGTCCACCCTGCGGAATGTGTCCCCACCCACAGGTTGGTTCTCACCCTGTGATCTGAGGAATGTTAATTACCCTTTCCCTTCCGGAGAGTTCCACTACCTTCCCAACAATCCTGAGCTTATATTATTAAGGAAATTCCTGTTTACTCAGATCTTACTTATTTAGAGCCAGGGCAGTGTCTTTTGAGGTTGAATTCCCTCATCCATGTTGGCATTTCAGCTGCTGTTATCCTTATGCAGATCTGTTGGCTACAGTACTGTTGAGATTTCATAGATACGACTTGTGTCATCTCTAGATAGCATTGTCTCATATCCTGTGTCCTTCCTACTCCCTGGGCTCTTTTCATTTCACTTGCTTTTCTCTGATGTCTCCTGAGGCTTAGGTGTATGCCAAGGACCAGCCTGGACTTGGAAAAGGAGTTCTGAGAGAAGGGGTGTCTGAGAGCAGTGAAAGAAATGACTCGAAGTCAAATCATGGGGTACAAGCTGATGGCTTGTGTTCTGCTTGAGATGGCTCCCTAGATAGCTTTCTGTAGACAGCTCTTAGCTCTTTAGTCTGCTTACTGCTTCAGACAGCTCCCTGCTAGAGACAGCTCCCTTATGATAGAAAACAGTCTAAATGCTTTCTGAATAGCTTAGAGGTTTTTTTTGAATTAAAGTCAGAAAAGCTGCTAAAAAAATTATTAGATTTTCTGACAGAGTCAGAAATGCTTTTAGAAAAATTCTAAAAGTAATTGTTGGGTTTTCTGATGAAAATCAGAAAGCCAGAAAAAAATTCTAAAAGCCTTGTTAGCTCCCAAAGCAGTTCTCTCTGGGTAGCTGCTAGAAAGCTTCTGGATATCTCCAGACAGCTTCTCCAGATTGCTCCGCAGTTAAAGACCACAGCCTAGTCTTTTGCATGTTAATTCACTCCAGTTTCCATTTTGATTATCCCAGGTCTGCATTCCACGGCTACATCCCCTCCTTAGAAAGAGCCTTAGAAAGAGCACACATTTTTTTTTCCTTTTAACCTTGCAATAGAATTCAGAGATCTGCCATCCTTTGTTAAGCACTGAAAATAAACTGGCTAGCTGGGTGGAACCCTGCCCTGAAATTACCACTAGAACCACACCTGACCCTGGACCTAAACACCCTCTGTCCCAGGCTGACCTTGAACTCAGAAATCTGTCTGTGTTTGTAAGCACAAACAAAAACTTAGTTGGGTGGGATCTTGCCCTGTGATCACCACTCCCTAAATCTCTTTTTATCTCCTTACCTCAGATCTTTCTGACAAGCTGCCTCACAGTGTAGCTGCCTCTGTTCCTTTAGATCTGTGAAGCTCCTTATACAATTCATATTGCATCCTTATTGTTTTGCACATAGTTGAGAAATTATATATTTTTGAACTCATGTTTCCTGAGTTCTTTCCCACAGCCTTAGGGGCTGAGATATAAGTGTATCCTCAACTTATGGACTTGTGCTGTTTCTAATTACCATGAAGTCATTAACCTTGACAAGGAGAATATTCCCCAAAATTGGAACATGAAGTAAAACATATATACTGTTATACATATACCTGTACATTCATATAAATGTATTATAGAATATTTTTTCTTACCTATAAAATAAGAATAAAGTAGGAAATGTGTTTAAAAGTTAGATCATAGAAGTCCAACATCTTTATTATTTCATTTTCTTTAAAATTTTGAGACACAGTTTTGTTTTAGCCTGTGCTGTCTTGAGACTCACTGTGTAGCCCTGGCAGACCTTGAATTGGAAGCAGTGTTCTAGCCGTACCCTCCAAATCCTGGGATTACGAGAGTGAACAACTCCCTGCCTAGAGGCTCAGGCTTTGGATTTGATCATAACCTTTACTGCTCATGAAGCTTTCAATAAAAGCAACATTTTCTAGAATGTCGATAAAAGAAATAGTAAAATTCTTAATGTATTTAAGTAGACTTTGTCTCTGATGTTAAATAGGATACAGATTATAAGCCAGTGCCCCTGAAAACGGGAGAAGATGAGGATTACATGCTGGCCTTGAAGCAGGAGTTGAGGGATACAGTGAAACGACTGCCGTACTTTATTGAACCACCTGAAGAAAAACAAGGTATGCACTAGGGTCTTTATGAGGCAGGCAGTTAGTTCAGTGTTTACAGAAGCAGTGTATGCAAGGATCCATGATCACTGAGTGCTGGATCATGTGACCCAGTCAGCTGATCACCCAACTTGAAAAAACATTAAATTGTCAAAAAGGAAAAACATATTTTATTGTATTGTTTTTCTTTTCTTTTTGCAACTTATTCATAATATTTTGTGTCTTCCTTTTGTAATACAATATTAGCCTTTTAATATTTCCTTAGTATTCTTAGAAAATGACTGTTACTCCATTATGTGGCTAAAATATTATCACTGATTTCCTGCTGTTAGAATGAAGTGGTTCTTTTTTTTAAACTATGCAATGCGGTGATTATTGCCATTGTACATAAGTTTTTAGTGGTGCCTCTGATCATTGACAGTTTAGGCTAAAAAAAAAAGTTAAAACCTTGACTTTTGTCTGATTGTTTATGTTCTGATATAAAATTTGTGTTAGTTCTTGATGCCAAAGGCAGAAAGGAGGAATTATGCTTCCAGGCTCAGCTATCCCAGACTAGAAATGGGAAGTGGTTTTAGAGGAAGGGAGCCTGCTTATCAGATGACTAGTTCTTTAGCACAATAAAATCGTCATATTAATTGTTAGATAATATCATCTTTGAGTTCTTAAAACAACATCATTAAAACGTGAGAAATTCTAATCCCAGCACTTGTGAGGCAGAGGCAGGTGGAGGCCAGCCTGTTCTACAGAGTGAGTTCCAGAACAGCCAGACCTATACAGAGAAACCCTGTCTCCAAAAAAAAAAGAGAGAGAGAGAGAGAGAGAGAGAGAGAGAGAGAGAAATTCATATAGTAGCCAGCCATGCCATTAGTATTAAAAGTGTTTTTTATTTCCTCTCTAAGATACATTGGCTGAGTCAAAAAGGAAGTGTGTAGGTGATGGTATTACATGTCTTAGTTTTCATGACTTTTCTACTTGAGTTTGTTTATATAATGGTTTTATAAATTTTACCTCAATAATAGAGGGGTTTTATTTTTATTTTTACTTTTCTGATTTTGTTGCATGCGTTTGTCTAGATTTAAAAATTAAATTAAATTTTAAATATTTTTAAATGAACTAATAAATACTCATTTTTATTTTAGAAATTAACAAGGTATGATATACTTTGATGCTATTAAAACTAGACTTTCCTTTAGATAAGAGACATACTTAGCTGATAAAATGTATTTATTCAAGTGCAGGTCTAATTAAAAGGTATATCAGATCATTCAAGCAGTTATATGAGTCTTGTAGGTAGTCATTGTTTTAGTTACTGTTGTATTGCTGTGAGGAGACACCAGGATGAAGACAGCTTTTACAAAGATGCATGTAATTGGGGCTTGCTTACAGTTTTAGAAGGCTAGGTCATGATCAGTATGGTTGCGGCATGGCACCAGGAAAGTAGCTGATAGCTCACATGTGATCCACAAGTTACAGGTAGAGAGAGAGAGAGAGAGAGAGAGAGAGAGAGAGAGAGAGAGAGAGCATGCTAGACCGGCTCTGGCATGGGCCTGCCCCAGTGACACACCTCCTCCAAGAAGACCACACACCTCCTAATCCTTTTCAAAGTTTTCCTCTGAGGACCACGCACTCAAACATATGAGCCATGGGGCCATATAAAATATAAAAAGATATAATACTTACGTCTTAGTTAGGGTTTTACTGCTGTGAACAGACACAATGACCAAGGCAACTCTTATAAGAACAACATTTAATTGGGACCAACTTACAGGTTCAGAGTTTCAGTCCATTATCATGGCAGCATCCAGGCAGGCATGGTTCAGGAGGAGCTGAGAGTTCTGCATCTTCATCTGAAGGCTCCTAGCAGAATACTCACTTCTAGGCAGCTAGGGTAAGGGTCTTAAAGCCCACACTAACAGTGACACACCTACTCTAACAGGGCCAAACCTAAAAGTGCCACTCCCTGGGCAGAGCATATTTAAACCATCACAACTTACTTGCTTAAGTCCATAAGAAAATTCTGTAGGATTTTCCAAATTGACAGAAGAAAAATCTTTTCAAATCTTCCTAATTCTCCTCTTTTCTGATATATATATTTTAAAAAGCTCCGTGGTTCAAATACGGTTTTATATAAGATGTATACATTCTTACGTATGTATAGGAGCACACACCAAACAGCAGTCTCCTCTCTGTTCATGGGCAATGTATTTCAAGGTGTCACCAAAGGATGCCTGAACCCACAGATTGTACCCAACTGTGTACTGTGTACCATCGCACTAACTGAGTACTGCCGCACTGTGGTGCCGTCATTGAGGACCGGGAGGATGGCATGGGTGTGCTAGGCAGAGGCAAAGTGTTACATCAGGAATTAGTTTTGTCTGTTTTGCTGGGTTTTGTTGGTTTGTTGTTGTTGTTGTTGTTGTTGTTGTCTTTTTTGATACAGGGTCTCACTATATGTCTCTGACTGGCCTGGAACTTGCCGTATTGACCAAAGTGCCTCAAACTCACAGAGTCCAGCCACCTATTTCTTCCAAATGCTGGAATTAAAACGTGTACCAGCATCTTCAACTTAAATCAGTTTTTAAGAAAATATGAAAGATTTCAGAAACTTTCATCTTTATAGTTATTTTCTTATTTTTAACTTCCATTGAACTGAAAATTCAATTTCTTTTTAATTTTTTACTAATACGTTTCCCCAGCCCTGGCCCTCCGAGACAGTCTTTGGGAGTAGGGGATAAGAAGGCATAGAATCAACAACACAAATTCGGGGAGCCGGAGGAGAAGGAGAAGCAGACTTTTGTATATTGTTATAATGGAGAGGTCCACGTCCCCTCCGTCCGGTCCCTAGCTACTTGTCCTGGCTGCCCAAGTCACAGGCCCTGTCTTTGTTCCTCTCCGGGTGTAACCTCTCCAGGGTTAGTGAATGCGGAAGCGCCTACTGCACATGCGCGGACCATTGGGGGGCAGGGGGCGCATTCATCAAAAAGTGCTGACTTACTCCTCCTACATTAATAATGCCAAAGAGAAGAAATGTTACATAGGAAGGTGTCTTACAATAACTAGATGAGTCGGGAAGTGAATGCACCGATGAGTCGAAGCTCCCTGCAAATGGCTGGTAGGCAAATGCATGAGCAAAGTCCCAGACTGAATCCCCAGATGACAAGACCTAAGGTGGGTTGTCTCAGGTATGAGAGTCAATGAATACACAGATTTAATTCTTTAGGAATTCAAAAGAAACGTGCTGTCCTTATGCTGAAAATCTTTGAGAAGGATATCACCAGAGAATTTATAATCATGTGGCATCTTGTTTGCTAAAATGCATGTGTCCCTATCTCTTTTTATTTTCATATTTATTTATGCACCAAAGTTTATCATCTATGGTTTGCAAGTGGATAAATGCTGAAGCCAAAACCAAAGACAGAGCCACTGATCAGACAGAAGTAGGTTACATAGAATTTTGAAAAATTATTGGGTCACTCATGTCTGTCATTTTCATTAAAGAAAAGAAAAAGAATAGCACCCTTTCTCTTATTCAAAAAAAGTGTAAGCCATCAAAGGTTTTTAAATGTAATTTATTTATTTGCTTATTTCAGGTTTTACAGACTAAAGAATAAACCCTGTCTCTTGCATATGCTAGACAAATGTCATATCCGAGCTGCATCCCCAGCCTCTCTAAAGTTTTGTTTTTTGTTTTTAATTCTCACTTTTAATTATGGAAGCACAAGAGTTAGAAATACGGGTGATGTTAGGGCAGAATCTATCAGAAACCCATCTGGACTCAGTGGGTCTCACCCTTCCTAACGCTGCCACCTTTAATACAGTTCCTCATGCCATGGTGACCCCCAACCATAAAAGTATTTTTGTGGTTGCTTCATAACTGTGATTTTGTTACTGTCATGAATTAAAATGTAAATATTTTTGGAAATAGAAGTTTGTCAAAGGGGTATCGACCCACAGTTGAGAACCACTGATTTAGATGACATGAACACAAGAGAAGATCACAGGCAATGCATTAAAACTCATTGACATGTGTACGTGAAACCTGAAGTCATAGCTGCCATCTGCTTGTGAGGGCAGCTGTTACACAGTCACCTCCCTTCAGAAGGGGTTGTCTCGTGGGATTTATCTCCAAAACAAGTAAAAAAAACCGAGAGGTACATCAGATTGCTTTTCTTAACTTCTTGGTGAACTGTGGGAGCTTTTCCTCTGTTGGTTCTGCTGTTTGATTTTTTGACTTCTCTATTCATAGCCACATTAAGTGCGCATTTGTTATGACAATCTTGGATCTTGGCTAGTTCTTTTTTTTTTTTTTTTTTTTTTTTTTTTTTTTTTTTTATAATCTTTTTTTTTCTAATACAGGATTTTACTCGTTAGGCCAGGCTGGTCAGCAGCTCACAGACCTCCACCTGTTTCTCCCCCATCTTCCCTTTCTTACAGCTAAACCTCCAAACCACTTAGAAAATATTTTTTGTTATTAATTTTTTTCATGAAGTGTATTCTGATTATGTTTTTCCTCTTCCCCAGCTCTTCCCAGATTCTCCCCACCTCCACCTTCCCAGCTTTGTATTCTCTCTCTCCATCTCTTTCCTTAAAAAACAAAACACAAGAAATAAAACCAATCAACCAAACAAACAAAAAGGCAAGAAACAAATTCTTACAAAGACCCAAAAAGAAAAATTATAACAAATGGGTAACAGTTAGATCAAATATTAAAACAACACAAAACAGTAAGTTCACAAAACATTTTGTTTTGGCTAACTGTCCCTGCGCATGGAGCCTAGATATACCCAGTGAAACTCCATTGGAGAAAACTGATTTTTTCCCCCTTGCCAATGGCTACCAATGGTTATGGCTGGGATCCCATGAACACTTCTTAGCACTGAGACTTCGTCTGTCTTGAACCTATGTGGGCCCCATATATGCCACCACATTTTCTTGCAGTTCATATGTACATTGGTCCTGTTATGCCTGAAGACATTGCTTGGAATCATCCCTCACCTCCAAATCTTGAGGGGAGGAGTTTGATGAAGATATCCCACTCAGGACTGAGCTCCAAAGAGTGTGGGAGGGGTGTGGGGTGTGGGGAGATGGTTCTGCAGTTCAGAGCACTGTCTGCTCTTCCGGAGGTCCTGAACTCACTTCCCAGAAACCACATGGTGGCTCACAACCATCCTAAAATATGATCTGATGCCCTCTTCTGGCTGGCAGGTGTATATGCAGATATTTTGTGTGTGTGTGTGTGTGTGTGTGTGTGTGTGTGTGTGTGTGTGTGTGTGCGCGCGCGCGTGTGCATAGTATAATTTTTTTTAAAGTGTGTGTGCCTATGCATCTGTCTGTCTCTTGCTCTAGCTCTCCCTCTGCACGTTGCCCAGCTGTGTGCCTCTGTGCTAATTCCCATTTAGTTCAAGAAGAACCTTCTCTGCTGTGGGTGGAAACATGCATGCACAGTTTGTCATTCCCAGTCAGTTTACTGCTGTCTGAGCCACATTTTACCAAGAGCTGTGCTTTTGGATGCCTGTGCTATGATTCTCTTTACCAGCTTGTGTTGCTAGTAAAGTTAAGGGTATTGCTGGGGTTATCTGACAGGACTGACAAATCACAAGCAAGACAGGGCCATGGCTCTGCTGACCCTAGGAAGTTCCAATGGATTGTGTAGAGCTTGTCGTAGTTTGTAGAAGACTTCCAGTTGACTCATTTCGTTCGCAAACAGGTGGTGTCTCACCACAACTCAGCCTTTCCTAGCTCTGTTCTTCCCAGTCAGTTGTGAAATTGCATATTGGGAACCTCACAAACCAATTACATGTATATGAAATGCTAAAGGTGAGACAGCCATCAGCCCTCTATTGCACTAGCCACAGTTAGACTGACTTTAAAGACCGGAACCTAGAGATTGTAGGAAACACTGAATAGATCTCTCTACCTTTGTGTGTAAGTGTCTTCCTAACCTGACTGAGTTTTTGGGAATGTTCTCACTGGCTAGTCAGGTTGTGTCATGCTAAGAACCAGGTTTAAAGTTGCTGTCTCTGCTCAGCCCACCATTGCTATTGCCGAATTTTAACCATGTTACTCTAATTGAATTTGTCAATGTTGGTCCAGTTATATACAAAGGTTATTATATACAAAGGTAGGAAATGCATGAAAATAAGAGACATTATCTGGTGATATAAGTTGCTTTAAAGACTGTCTTAAGTTTTTGTGTTTCTAATGACTGCTTTTTCTTTTCTCACCCTAGATGATATTGAAAGGTACAGCAAACGATACATGAAGGTCTATAAAGAAGAATGGGTACCAGGTACTATAAAACAAACAGTGCTAACAGACTTCTAAAAAGCTTCGTCTTAGTTGTATTTATGTCTGTGGTTGTGTGTGTCTATGCCATGTTTGTGAGGGTGCCCTTGGGGGCCAGAAGAAGGAGTCAGATACCCTGGGGCTAGCTAGCATCCCAGGACAAGAGGCATCAGACACCCTGGGGTTAGCCAGCATCCCAGGACAAGAGCATCAGACACCCTGGGGCTAGCCAGCATCCAAGGACAAGAGCATCAGACACCCTGGGGTTAGCCAGCATCCCAGGACAAGAGCATCAGACACCCTGGGGCTAGCCAGCATCCCAGGACAAGAGCATCAGACACCCTGGGGCTAGCCAGCATCCCAGGACAAGAGGCATCAGACACCCTGGGGCTAGCCAGCATCCCAGGACTAGAGGCATCAGACACCCTGGGGCTAGCCAGCATCCCAGGACAAGAGGCTGCTGTGAGCTCCCTGGTGTGGTACTTAAAACCAAACTTTGGATGGGAAGCAAGCACTCTAAAGCACTGAGCCATCTCTCCAGCCCCTTAAAATACTTTTTAAAGACCACCTGCCCTATCAAATATCACAGAAGTCTATTAGATTCTTGGGCATTTTCTTTGTTTTCAGCTGTTGGAAAGTAGACTCTTTTCCCCCCTCCTATAACTAATTAGTAATGAAGATCACTGTAAGGATACTTTAAGTCTTTCTCGTATTCTATGAGACATAGACAAGTTTTAGCTACTAGCATAGCATTTCAGTAGAAAGATGCCAAGAGACTCATTGTTAGCATTCAGAAGTATTACATTGCATACTGACATATGGAGGGATGGAGGGGGCTTTAAAAGAAACATCATTCAACCAGTTTATGTTATAAACAGAAAACAGTCGCCATAGAAATGAAATAACCTGTCAGGGTCTCTTACTAATACAGCCGTCCCTCAGACATTCATCCTTTTATACCTCTGACAGTCATGTTTTTAGAGAAACTGCCCTTAGGTGACTGTAAATACCATTAACAAGCTTTGTCACTTTTCCAGTGTAGAGTGTTCTCTTTGCCTTGTTGGTCTTAAGATGTGGGGCGAGGATGGGAACCTCCTTTCCAAATCATTCTTCTTCATGGTCTAAGAAGTTTAAAACTAAAATATATAAAAATCAAAATTGATCACTGTAGGTAAAATGATAACAGTTAACTATTTTGTAAAGATACACTGACAGTGCTTTATCAGCAGCCACTATCTTCAAACCTGTTTTGAATATTTCAAATATTTTAATTTATATATTTGTGTTGTGTGCACATGCATATGTGTATATGTACATCAAATGTATGTGGGCGCCTGAGAAGGCCAAAAAAGCTGGCTGGAGCTGGAGTTACTCATGGCTGTGAGCCACACAGCATGGGTGCCAGAAACTGGACTCTGAGTCCTCTGAAAGACCAGGAAGTGCTTTCACTACTGAGCTATCCCTCCAGCCCTCTTGAATCTGTATTTTAAAATGAGGCTAAGGATTGTAGAATACTTGCTTAGCATTTATGAGGCCCTGAGTTAAATTTCTAGTACCCACCAGAAGATTAAAAGAAAGTAAATACATAAAGGAATTGTTTAGTTAATGCAACTGAAAGCCATTCATTGGGGAGAATTTGCATGTTCACAACTAGTATTTTTAATTGAAATTTTCAAATAATTATTAAAGTTATTTTATGTCTTATGTATTGGGTTTGATTACCTTCCTTAGCTTTTGAAAAAAATGTTACATAATATGTGTATATCAACAGACAACTTATAAAATACAAAGTAACCAAATAATAATATCGGAGAAAACAGTTGTGATTTTGATAGAAACATCCACAAAGAATTTCCGTAAGATTTTTTTTTTCTCCAAGACACTTTATTATACCATTTCAAAGCTGTTTAATGAGATCTTTTTCTCTACAGGAGAAACGATGTCACTGCGCATTCTATTTATATTGGTTTTGTTTTGTTACATTCCAGACCAAATCTGTACAAGCAGATACTAAGAAATGTTGCTGTCTTTGCCTGAACAGTTGTCACTGTGTTAGGTAGCTAAGTCCAGAGCCACCAAGGACACTGAGACTTTTCTATTTTTTTCTTTTGTACACATAGACTGGAGAAGACTTCCAAGAGAGATGATGCCAAGGAAAAAATGCAAAAAAGGTACACCGGCTAATATGACCATAGGCTGGGCTTGCAAGAGCATTACTGAAGCTCATGTTAGGCTCAGTAATGAAAATTCTCAGTATGTCTGGCATTTTTATTATTTTACTGCCTCTTAGTGGCTGTTGACTTTTGGACCTTCTATTTTCTTGGATTAATCTCATTTTTTTAATTGTGAAAATTTGCTGTGTGAGGAAAGAACTCTGTTATACAGACTGTCTCATTTGTATATGTGCAGATTTTTATGATCTCACTGGCTATATTCTACATTATTATATGACACATTTTAAAATTGGAGGAGCACTGTTGACAGTTGTTGACTGTTGGGGGAGGAGAGTCAGCCCTTAAGGATGTGGCCAGTGTTAGGTTGAGAAACTTAACTCAGTGGATTATTAAAAAGAGGAGGACATAAAGTTGGGAAGAAGAATGTGAATAGATTTGGGAGGAGTTAATGGGAGGATGGAGAACAAGTTGGAACAAAATACATTGTATATGTTTATGAAATTCACAAAGCATTAGTAAACTATTTAATATTGTAGTTGAACCAACAAAAACTTATCCCTGTCCAACTTAAAATGAATGGGACTCAGACTATGGTTATTTATTTGGCTTTGACAATTACTTGGGGGGGAGGGTAACCCCTGATCTGCTTTCTAACTGCTGGCCTGGCTACTTCCCCAGTGGTTTTCCCCAGATAGCTGCTGTTTCTCCTGGCCATGTGCATCCCCTCTCAAGGTGGCTTATAGCAACAGACCAAACCTCAACATAATAATAAAAGAAAGACATGTACTAGGAAAAATTGAAGCGCTGGTAAAAGAGTTCTATATTAGATAAAAAGATACCAAAGTATATATTTTTGCTTGTTCTTTAATAATTCCATTCAATAAATAATTGTCTGCTATTGCTAGAAATTGCAACGAGGAACAGAGAGAGCCCATGTAGTTGGGACCATTCTTGCTTCATGGAGCTTAGAGTTAGGTGGAAGAACAACATGAAAGGACTGGGGGAATGGCTTGGTCAGTAAAGGGTTACCTTAGTTCAGATCTCTGTTAACCAGGTAAAAACTTTGGCACTGCTGAACCTACCTCCAAAAGCCTGGGGGCTTACTGGCCAGCCAATCAACTCTTGAACACACACACACACACACAGACAGACACAGAGACATACATACACATGTGCACACACACAATATGAAACAAACATACGATGTGCTTTTGGGAAGTGTGGGAAGAGTTCTGAGGAAGCGCAATGGGTGAATCCAACACTGTCATGATAAAACATGTAAGTGCATAGATGATGCTGGTCATGAGCTAGTGGACCACCATGTGCAGTGAACGACTGGAGATCTAAGAACTTACCTATCTTGGTTATCATTGGAGCTTCATACATTATTAGTCTTAGTACAGCTTGTTTGTTTGTTTGTTTATTTGTTTTTTTCAAGACAGGGTTTCTCTATATAGCCCTGGCTGTCCTGGAACTCGCTCTGTAGACAAAGCTGGCCTTGAACTCAGAAATCCCCCTGCCTCTGCTTCCCAAGCACTGGGATTAAAGGCGCGCGCCACCACTGCCCGGCGCTTCTGGTGGCAAAGACTTCCATTTATTGAAAAACAAATCAACAATTACATTTTCTTACCCCATGTATGCGAGTATTTTTTTTTTTTTTGGTTTAGTGTTATGTGCAAGTATTTTTAATTGTGTACAGTGTAGTTTTGTGTCTGTTGCTTTCTGTTGTGAGGGCCTCTGTGGATCTACATGAGGGTTGATAGCCACAGAGGGCTCAAGAGTAGCAGAGGTTTGAAGAACCAGCTGCTAATAGATACTGAAAGAAGCAAGTTCAGATACGTGCATACATGAAAAAAAATATTGGTAACTATGGAAAATTTTCATGTCAACATTTTAGGATAAAAACAGTCTTTCTGTACTATCGGTGATTTGATACTTTTGAATGTGAGTATGTGTGCATGAATTAAGTATTAAAACACAAAGAAAGAAAGATGAGTTGTATTGAATCTGGGACTCACCTTTTTAGTAAAATATTAGTAAGTCTCAGTGGTTTAAGAGTGCTTCCTTTTTTTTTTTTTTTTTTTTTTTTTTTTGTTTTTTTTCGAGACAGGGTTTCTCTGTAAAAGGGTTTCTTTGTATAGCCCTGGCTGTCCTGGACTCACTCTGTAGACCAGGCTGGCCTTGAACTCAGAAATCAACCTGCCTCTGCCTCCCAAGTGCTGGGACTAAAGGCGTGGGCCACCATACCCAGCTTTTAAGAGTGCTTCCTAACTCATCAGAGGACCAGAGTTCAGAGCCTAGAACCCATATCAAGTGACTTACATGTGTCTGTAACTCTAACTCTGAAGGATCTAATACCCCATTCTGGCACACGTGCCACACCCATACATACCCAAATAAAAAACTAAATATTTGAAATGAATTTAATAATTTATATATACATATATATTTCTAGCTGACAAACATTTGTAGTATTCACATGTTTGTATAGATTGTGAAATTAAATAACTTCATAAAAAGTCCTTAGAGAAAAAGACTTTATCGTGTGACTGGGCCGCCTTCTCACCTAACAGTTGTTGGCAGTGTTCTAGTACTCGCTGAGCTCTTGGTCATACATGATCCTGTGCTTGGAGTACTCACTAAACAGTCCTTGCCTTCCAGGAGGACAACAGAAGTTATAAGTTACACACCATTGAATGTTAGGTTATTTTTTCCCCCAAACTTCATTAATTCAAGAGCTGTGAAGTCACTGTCTCAGTCAGGGTTTCTATTTCTGCAGTGAAACACCATGACTAACAAGCAAATAAGGAAGGAAAAGATTTATTTGGCTTACAGTTCCAGATCATAGTCCATCGTTGGGGTAAGCCAGGACAGGAACTCAAGCGGGGCTGGAACCCGGAGGCAGGAGCCTTGGCACAGGCCATGGCTTGCTCTGCCCTCTGCAGCACACACAGCTTATCTTCTAGGCTCCAGCTGGCTCCACTCCACTGCTGCTGCTGTTCTTGGTGGTTGTCCCATGGTACTGGCATCTCCAAAACTTCTGGGGTCCCTTGCTACAACTGTACTTTGTTTTCACTTTTCACTCCACTCTCTTCCTGGCGCCAACCCTCATCTTCTTAGCCTGACCCCGGCCTTCAGTTGCCACCCAGGCTACAACATCACCAATGGCCTCTTTTGGCCTCTCACAGTGCTACAGTAGCATTAGCTACTCTCTATGATCCCTTCATACCTCAAACCTCTGCGGCCTGGGTGACTTTTTACACAATACTAAGTCCGGTGGCCAACATGAGATACAGCCTGGGCTATCTCTGCAGCACAGCTTCTGTGCTCTCAGGAAACACCTCCCAGAAGATTTCACCTCAGTGATGCTAGTCTCTTCTTAATCACTGCTAATTTCTTAGTTCCAGCTAATGACCATCAATTGTCCCAGTAATGTAAAGGTTTTTAAATCAAAATAGCAGATGGCCCTGATAGAGTCTTCAATCTTCCCTCCAAAATTTCACAGACCAGGGCTCCATCCTCTTCATTGCTTTCAACTTTAATATTTTCCAAGCTTCCATGGAACATCCCACAGACCTCTTAACACTCAATGGCTTTTTGAGCCCAAAGTTCCAGAGTCATTTCATAATCCTCCACAAAACACACAGTCAGGTCTGTCAGCAGTACCCCACTATCCTGGTAGCAATTGTTGTCTTAGTTAGGGTTTCCGTTGCTATGAAGAGACACCATGACCAAGGCAACTCTTTTAAGGACTAACATTTAATTGGGACTGGTTTACAGTACAATTTCAGACATTTAGTCCATTATCCTCATGGCAGGAAGCGTGGCAGCTTGCAGGCAGACATGGTGCTGACAGAGCTGAGAGTTCTACATCTTGATCTGAAGGTAGCCAGGAGACTGGATTTCATACTAGGCAGAGCTTAAACACACACACACACGCATACACGCATACACATATGCTCAAGGTCATATACGCCGCGCGCGCGCGCGCGCACACACACACACATATAAACACACATTTTAAGGTCCTATATATGACCTTAAAGGCCACTTCCATGGTGACACACTTCCTCCAACAAGGCCACACTTCCTAATAGTGCCACTCCCTAAGGGCCAAGCATTCAAATACTTGAGTCTATGGGGGGCCACAGCTATTCAAACTACACTTAGTGATTCTTCATTTTAAAGTTTTAAGTCTACCAGTTATCTATTGTGGTCTGCAAATCATGTGCGTGTTGAGTATTTATCTTTAACATAGCTTAAGTCTTTCTGAGCCTGGTTTTTGATACCTAAGGATTTGGGGGATAGTTGAGTTTGGTAAAGAACTGTAATCATTTCATCTTGTGAGAATCATTTATGGCTTATAAGGATCCCTTGGTAATTGGCAGTCTTCGTAGGAAGTAATCCTTCATTACCCACTGTTTTAGAATAACCTGGAAATGAAATACTTTGCTTAGAGTGAAACACATTGTGGGAGTTAAAGCTTGTTGAAACATTTCCTTTCACTTTTGTGAAGAGACTGGCTAGCCGTTTTACTCTTCTCTGTGAAGACCGTTCTTGCTAACATCAGGTGAAATCTCTTTCCTAGCCCTTTACCGTTAGCCAGGGCAGATTTAGCCTGCACATCTTTTGCTTCACACCTACTTAGCACTGCTTGGGTTAAAATGGACTTCACCGATGGATGGGTGACGGGTGACTGAGAAACCCTTACAGGATCTTTTCTTGTTATTCTAGTGTTTCTGTCTCAAGTGATGATATAGCAGATTTTGTCCCTAATGCTATTAATGGTGAGACTAAAGTTGCAGTGCTTTGTTAAAATACACCTATTTGTAGTCTAAATAATAACATTCGAAGTGAGGAAGTGACTATCATTTGCTCTAAGCAAATGACGTGGCTGCCTGGTATGCCATAGAGCTACATCACAGAGCGTAGGAGGTACTGCCTGCCCTTCTTCTCCTTCCTGCAGTAGAAAATCTGGGCTGGAGAGATGGCTCAGCAATTAAGAGCCCTGACTGTTTTTCCAGAGGTCCTGAGTTCAATTCCCAGCAACCACATTGTGGCTCACAACCATCTGTAATGGGATCCAATGCCTTCTGCTGGTGTGTCTGAAGACAGCCACAGTGTATCCATGTACATAAAATAAAGAAAGAAATCTTAAGAGAAAGAAAGAAGGAAAGAAAGGAAATCTGTTAACAGATTGTGCTTTTGTTATAGGGAATCCAAAATCCAAACCAGCTAAAGCTGCAGGCACGGGTTCTTCACTCATTAATTCTGTAGATGTGTTGAAAAAGATTGAGGTAAGTTTATAGTTATAAACGTGAACTGGTACTTCCTCTTCCCCCACCTTTCCACCTTCTCCTTTTAATAATTTGCCAGAAGAGAGGCCAATGCTTAAGTTAGGGTTGAGCTTTGCTGTCAGAGAGGTGTGGAGAAAGAGCTCTCCTGTCTGAGCCCTCCAGGGCTCCTGCTGTCTGGTGAGTCCCACCCTGACTTTTTAAGCTCTGCCCACAGCCCCAGGCCTTCTTTTCACTGTACCCTTAACTTCCCCTTTGTATTGGATTGTGGCGAGTAGGAGGGGAGAGACACGTGAACCACTGGCATAATTGATGTGATTCTCTACAAAAGTCCTGCTTCCCCTTGTTGGTGTATGGTTCTTTTACCCCTCGTCCCATACCCCAGTGTTTTGGGATATAAATAGAAGACTCTATTGAGGCAAAGATGGCATTTCCTGGAATTTATTTGTCTATCATTAATCAAAACAAACAAAATTTAGGTTAGTACCTTGAGACTGTGCTGTCTCCTCTCTGCCTGGGGACATATATTTTCTTGTTGTAGTCCAAAACTATGCAAATTCATATTCTTTTTTTTTATTTTGAAAATTCATATTCTTTCAGAAATTCTTTATTTGCAAAAAAATATGAAACTTCCTCCTGTCATTTCTTGAATCTTTAAACATTATTTTATTGTTTTATGTATATGAGTGTTTTGCCTGCATGTACATATGTTTGGGTACCACATGTGTGCCTGGTGTCCATAGATGTCAAAAGAGGGCTCTTAGTTGCTGAGCCAGCCTGAATTCCCCTGTCAGTGAGGAGGCTATTATGCCACACTTCTGCATTTTCATTTTATTACTTAAGAAAATGTCATAGGCGTAGCTCCATGTGTGGCTATCCAGAGCTCCCTCATTGCGTTGTTAACGCTGTGAGAATGAACTATAGTTACTTAATAACGTCATTAATATGCTACTGAAGGGCATTGTTTCTTCTGATGTTTTTTTATTAGTTTCTTTATTTACATCTCAATCTTCTGATGTTTTGCTGTTATTAATAATGCTGGGAATTTATAATAAGTATGTCACAGGAGTACAGTTGCTGGCCTCTTTGTCACATCTGCTTGTTGGGAAGCTCCTCATTTTACTGTTTCCCTTTCTGGACTGTGCTTCAGCTGGATGAGAGTATGACCGAAATAAAATCTGGAAGATCAGTGGTAGAGTAGCAGTGAGCATCAGGTCCACTAGGTGGAATTGTAAGACTCTGGTAAGCCTTAGCTGAGTAGGGAACCCCTGCGTGAACCATGTGGAGCCAGAATCAGTGTAAAAAGCAAGAGGGATTTTTTGTTCCAGTGCACTGGGGTCATCCTAGACCTGAAGGAGAGGCCGAGATCCACAGCAGCCTGTTCAGCGAGTTTTTATGTGGTTTCTAGGGGCAGAATAGAGCATCAGCAACTAGGCATAGTATGATTGGTGGAACAGTGTGTCCTTTAAACTGATTGGTCTTTAGGGAATGAGGTAGTGGGGGCTTACTCAGCCTGTCTCTTCTGGCCTCCGTGCTCTCTGACCTGTCTCTTTCAGGAGGAGAGGGGTTCAGTGGAATTTTGGAAAATTCCAAAGCTCTGAGATGACCTCTTCAGAATGATGGTGGGATGTCTGGAAGATCAGTGATGGAGTAGCAGTGAGCCCCAGGTTAACTAGGTAGAGTGATGGTGGGATGTACTTGGTCCTGCCTCTCAGAAAGCTTGGAGAAGTTCTCGAGAGGCACACACAGTGCTCTGTAGATTGGCCTTCACTTTGGGTGTGGTTTTCCTTGGTGCTGACATTTGCCATCTTTTCCAGAACATTCTAAACATAGAAATCTTAATATGTTTACAGTTTTAACAGAGCAGTGGTTGTTTCTGGTTGTCTCCAACAAAAGCAGTTTCGTGCTTTATTATGGTGGCATCTCTGGGCAGGGTTAACAGCATTAGATCAGGTCTCAGAGCAGTGACACACACACCTTCCTTCTGTCTTACCTGAGGGAGGGGGCTCTTTGCCTGTCCAGTGTCTATGCTAGAACTGCTCTGGGTCTGAATCTCACCTCCTTTCTAGATGTGGTCCTTCTCTTCCTACTCCTGCACAGTCAGCTTCAGTAGTTAAAGATCATGGAAGAGAAAATGGAGGCTGCTGAGTAGGAGAGCCAAAACCATTAGCTAATTGAAAAGAACAAAATAATCACACAGTATGTGTCCCTGGGATTATGGGAGAGTCTTAAACAGCTTTTGTCTCACTCTACTGACGTACATGATGGGCTTGAGTTGGATGTGTGTGGTAAAGGTAAAGATGAGACTATTTGCTTTGGCTGTGTGATTTGGCAACAGTAGAAATACAGTCTTGGTCCTTAAAGCATATTGGATGAATGCTGTACTTTGAATAATACAGTTGTTGCCATTTTTTAAAATAAAACAATTCTGTTTCTAATTTTGAAATAATTAGTGACTTTCTAAAAAGATAATAGAGTATACTTTTCAAAGTAAAATAAATATTTCAGTTCCATTTTAATTGCATTTAATTGTAGACATTTTAACCTATAATCTAGTTAAAACAGAAAAGACATATCTTAATATTAATGTAGCATAGTTTATATGTGTGTATGTATCTGTCTGTCTGTCTGTCTTAGATGTTTCAAAAGGCTTATGGAAATTTGGCTACTGTATTAGTCACAGTTCTCTAGAATCACAGAACTTATGGTAGTCTCTATGTAGTAAAGGAATTTATTGATGACTTATAGTCTGTAGTCCAACTCCCAACAATCAACTCCCAACAATGGTCAGCAGCAGCTGTGAATGGAAGTCTAAGGATCCAGCAGTTGCTCAGTCCCACAAGGCAAGCAGATGAAGCAGAGAGAGCCTTCCTTCTTCCAATGTCCTTATATAGGTCTAGAGCAAAAGGTGTGGCCCAGATTATAGGTGTGTGCCACCAGATGTCCTTGCTTGAACTCGTAGATCTTCCAGTCTTAATTGTTTAGGATTCATAGCCACTATGCCACCACACCCTTAATCCCAGATGATCTTGAACTCATAGATCTTTCTATCTTAATCCTCTGGGATTCATAGCCACTATACCTCAAGATCTCCATGCCAAGATTCAGGTCAGAAACTTGTGTCTCTCAGCCTCCAGATTAGGGCCAGGTGAGCCTTCTAATTCTAGATTGTAGTTCATTTCAGATATAGTCAAGTTGGCAACCAGGAATAGCCACTACAGTTACTTAGGATTTTCCAAGAAGATGGCCAGTTGAGAAATTGTCACAATAACTGCCAAGGCAAGGGTACAGTTGTTATGAGAGTAAGCTATCCCATGTATGTACTGGTCTTGGTTTTAATTTGTTCTGCCTGAATGAGGTGAATTGCAGGCAACATTGCTTGAGTTTTATTTAAAAATTGGGTCTTATGAGCTTGAGAGATGTCTCGGTAGATGAAACGTTTACTGGGCAAGCATAGTGACAGACATTCCAAGCCCCAGCATGCACATAGAAACCAGGCGGACTTGTGGCAGCCCATAATCCCAGTTCTCGGGAGACAGAGAGGAGTCCCTAAGGTAAGCAAGCAGTGGGTTGGCAAAACTAGCTAGAACCTGCCTTAATAAACTAAATAAAGCGTGGATGAGGAAGATAGGTCGATTTCCAGCCTCCACATGCATGTTCAAACACATGCGCACATTAGGATACACACATGTAAACATTCTAAATTAATTCATTTGCATTGGGTTTGGTTAATGTGATCTTTCCTTTGCCTTTGATTTTCTTCAGTTCAAATTGGAACTAAAATAATTTTTACAGTGATTTATGTAAGGAGAACAGCTACGTTATAGTTACTCTGGATGTAAAATATGTCTTCTGCTCATGAATAAACAGCAAAGCCTTAAGGAGTGATGGGTATGCCTACACAGGAATTCATTATTCACTCTTCTAATTACTGTTAGTAAGAATCAGGAATTAACTCCTGGGAAGTTTAATTATGAATATGTAAAGTGCTTGCTGTGCAAATCTCACAGAAAACCTGTGAGATTCTGTCTCTTGTGTAAAGTGAGGGTCACCCAACCGAGCAAACAGATAGAGACAGTAATAAGATTAGGTCACTTTTATCAATTGAGAAAATTATCGGTAGTTATAAGGCATTTATAAAATCAAAACTGCGGGATGACGTCCAACGTGTGGTTTTCCAGGTAGACAGAGAGAGCCACACAGAAGCCAAAGCCTCCCCTAGTCCGTTTCCCTTCTTTATTTTTAGAGCTGCTAATACCAGCCAGTGTGTTCAGTGATGTGCTTTAATCTCCTTTTCACAACCTTCCAGATGGTATCGTGAAGCAGAAATTCTTGGCATTGGGAAATAATGAAAGACAAAGGAGACAGGAGTGGATAAACTAAACCATGTCGAGCATTTTAGGAGGAGGTGGGATAGAAATTCTGAAAAGAAAGCATTGAGGATTAGGATTTTTTTTTATATATTGGATATTCTGTTTACATTTCAAATGTTCCCCCCTTTCCCAGTTTCCCTCCCTCCCAGAAACACCCTATCCTCCCTCCCCCTGCTTCTTTGAGGGTGTTCCTCCCCACCCACCTCCCCGCCCTCCATTCCCCTACACTGGGGCATCTATCAAAGACCTCTCCTCCTATTGATGCCTGGCAAAGCCATCTTCTGCTACATATGCAGCTGGAGACATATGTACTCCTATGGCTTAGACAAGGTCTGGTTGGTTGGTATCCTTGTTCTTCCTGTGGGGTTGCAAACCACCTTCAACTCCTTCAGTCCTTTTTCTAACTCCTCTATTGGGGATCCTGCACTCAGTCCAATGGTTGGCTGCGAATATCCACTTCTGTATTTGTAAAGCACTGGCAGGGCCTCTCAGGAGATTGCCATATCAGGTCCCTTTCAGCATGTATTTCTTGGCATCCATATAGTGTCTGGGCTTGGTAACTGTATATGGGATGAATCCCCAGATGGGACAGTCTCTGGGTGGCCTTTCTTTCAGTCTCTGTTCTACACTTTATCTCCATATTTGCTTCTGTGAGTATTTTGTTCACCTTCTAAGAAGGACTGAAGCACCCACACTTTGGTCTTCCTTCTTATTAAGCTTCATGTAGTCTGTGAATTGTATTCTGGTTATTTGGAGCTTTTGGTCTAATATCCACTTATCAGTGAGTACATACCATGTGTGTTCTTTTTCGATAGGGTTACCTCACTCAGGATATTTTCTAGTTCTATACATTTGCCTAAGAATTTCATGAATTTGTTTTGAATAGTACTTCATTGTATAAATGTGCCACATTTTCTGTATCCATTCCTCTGTCGAAGGACATCTGGGTTCTTTCTAGCTCCTGGCTATTATAAATAAGGTTGCTATGAATATAGTGGAGCATGTGTCCTTATTACAAGTTGGAGCATCTTCTGGGTAGTAGTTAGCCCAGGAGTGATATTGCTGGGTCCTCAGATAATATTATGTCTAATTTTCTGAGGAACTGCCAAACTGATTTCCAGAGTGGTTGTACCAGCTTGCAATCCGACTAAAAATGGAGGGGTGTTCCTCTTTCTCTACATCCTCGCCAGTATCTGCTGTCACCTGAGTTTTTGATCTTAGCCATTCTGACTGGTATAAGGTGGAATCTCAGGGTTGTTTTGATTTGCATTTCCCTGATGACTAAAGATGTAGAACATTTTCTAATACCAGAGTAGCTGAGGGAGGTCCAGTGATAAGAAACAGAATGAAGAGGGGGTGGCCAGCGGGCTGGCATGTTAATTTAGGATTAAGCGAGGGTGAGCCATAGCTTTTTTTGGGGGGGGGGGGGGGGGGGGGGGGGGGGCTGGTGTGTAGATCAAAGTGTAATCATTTGCATGCACATTAACCAGTCCCACTTTATCAGGAACTGGAAAAGAAAGGCGAGGGTGAAAGATCGGATGAAGAAAACGAAGAAAAAGAAGGGAGCAAAGAGAAAGAGAAAGATGATGAGGAAGACGGCGAGGAGGATGCAGAACAGGAGGAGTATGATGAAGAGGAGCAAGAAGAGGTAAAAGTCTGTCTGAGGAAGATAAAGAGACTGCTATTTCACCTTAAAGATTAGCTATGGCACGTGGCACACGATGTCAGTCGGCAAACAAAACCACACCCACAATCCTAGCACTCAAGGATGGTTGGGAGAAGTTTGAGGAGCTGGAGCTACACCACGGTGTGACCTTGTCACAAAAACAAACAACAAAAACCTGTTTATAGAACTAGAAATATATTCCCATCATTGGCATCAGTTGCTTGGTTTAAAATGATAATAATGCAAAATTAAAGCCAGGAAATCAAAGTAACTGGTTAATCTCCTGCAAGCAGGAAATTAAGGAAATAGGAGTTCATACCTACCGACAAAATTTCAGATGGTAGTTGAGGTACCAAAGGGCTTAGACACAGAGGCCTAGGAGGGCATCCCTGCAGGGCCATCGATGCTCAAGCTCCTCAGAAGCAGAGTGTTACTAAAGCTGTCCTCAGGTGTCTGGCTATCAATTCTTGTTTGGGTTTTGGACTTAGGATTCCTGGTTTTTAGAAGCATGGTCTATTCAAAAAGTGGCAGTCAGTCTCAGTGTTTGAGCAGGGCGACCTAGTTATTGATATAGCCTTTTGAGGACTGGAGATACTTCCTAAGGTAAGCCTAGGGTAAGATAATTTCCTTTCCGTTCTGGCAACCTTTGTCCTTGCTCCATTTCAGCTTCTTGTACTTACTCTTCTCTTCACCTGGAGCTTTCCAGCTGTGAAATATTTGTTATATGCTTTAAATGTGTTGTATGAAAATTTGCATTCTTTTGCAATGTGTATTGTTAGTATGGAAGTATTTTTGTCTGTTTACAAATGGCTAGCCAACGGCTGAACTCACCTGTTAAATGATTTATTTTCCTTGTTGAGTAAACTCTTCATTTAGGAGTCATTAGATCCCCGAGCTCTACTTCAATGGGCTTCTGAAATCTGTTTGTACTAATCTTTCTAGAACAACTCTGAGATGTCCTATGTAATGGAAACTCCGTTTCCAGTGGGTTTTCCTGCTTCCCTCCTTTTTCAGAGTTTTCCCAAGTATTTTATTTATTCTGTCATATATCTCAAGACAATGGAGAGTTTTTCTTTTTAAAGATGTATTTTTAGTTCACGTGTAGGAGTGTTTGATTACATCATGTACCACGTGCACGCATGGTGCCTACTGAGTGCAGAGGAGGGTGTTAGATGCCCTGGTCCTGGAGTTAGGAGAGGTTGTAAAGCTCCCGCAGTGTGGGTGCTGGGAACGGAAGCAGGGACCTCTGTCAGAGCAGCAGATGCATTCTGTTACTGAGCTAGCTATCTCTCCAGCCCAGTCTGTTCTGTTAGCTGGTTAGCACCTGAGCACAGTACAAAATGGCACTTAAAAGAAAGCTGAACTGATCAAAATGTATGAAAACTGCTTTTGAAGGAGGAGAGCCCGCAAGCAAAAGACTATGTAAGTCTTCTGTGTTTTCCTTTTACCTCAACTTGGTATCTATAAACTATAGAGGTGTTCTCTTTTGTATTGTCTTAAATGGTACATTCTAATCACTTTACTGACTGAGGAATCCATCCCTTCCCTTAGGAGAATGACTACATTAACTCCTACTTCGACAACGGGGATGATTTTGGTGTAGACAGCGACGATAACATGGACGAAGCCACCTACTAGCTGTGGCATCCCCAGGTGTTTGGAGGATTCAGCTTCGGAGTATTTGGATCCACTTTATTTTGGATAAGGATTAAGTCCTTATTTCCTGTTGTTCAGGGTTTCGTATCCAACTCTTCAGAACGACTTTGTATTTATACCCCATGGCCTTACTCCATTACCTCTGCCACACCTCTGATTATGCAATGGTTGTGGGGTTCTCTGGCTTTTGTCTGATCTGGATTTGAGTGTTTTTAAAAAGTTTCAGCATCACTCTGTGTTCACAGTTGAAAAAAGATCACTCTGGCTCACCTGCTGATCTTAGGTAAAAAGTGTTACTAGTCATAGTGGATTTCTATTAATACTGCACGCGGGGCACTTTAAAAACAAACTGGACAAATGACTTCTCCTAACTGGTACATTCTGTTTTACCACGCTGTGACCTTGTAAACGTACCTGAGTTCTTAACAGTACAGAGATTAGAGTTATGCTGATAGGAAGCAGGCTCTCAGCAAAGACCAGTGACTTGGATGAAATCCGTTTCAGTTTACATCTCAGCCACAACAAAGACTTTCACATGAGTGGAAGGGGATCAGTGCTTGGCCTTGAGGATTGCTCCAAGCCATATGGTTTACAGTGTGTGAATTAATGATTCCACTGTAATAAGTCTGACACTTTAAACTTGTTGGGCTTATGGGGGAAAAAAAAAAACCCTGAGACATACTGCTTAATTCTGGATAAACCTCATCATAGAATGGAGTTTGTGTGTGTGTGTGTGTGTGTGTGTGTGTGTGTGTGTGTGTGTGTGAATATGATGAAGGGCACTGCCCTCCCTTGTATTTCACAAGATTCATAAACTGCAAGTCAATTATATAATCATTTAAATGAGCTCAGGTCATTTTGAAATTATGATTGCTTCTTGTTCTAACTTACAGGGTGACTCTCCTGCAGTTTTATATTTTGCAGGAGAAAATATCCAGAACCCTTCACCTCTAAGGACTTTTTAACATGCCAAAGATTCTCAAGGGAATTCATAGTGTGCATTTCAAAACTAATGTATTAAAAGTATCTGCCTACAGGACTAAAGTTGGTGTTCCCATTGGGGAGACTTCTTACTCATTATCCTCTGACCTGGAAACTGGAGCCCTGCTTTTTCTCTCAGGATCAAGATAACCTTGATATTAAGCTTAAGTTTGTGTGCCTTAGTTTCTCCACTTGTAAACAGTTTCCTATAAAAATTTATAGGAAAATTTATAGTGTTTAGACACTAAATAATCAAGTCTTAAATTTTATTTTTGCTCTGTAAGCAGTTGTACTGTGGAAAGTGAAATAGCTGTGAGAAACAGTTCCCTGTTGAGTTATAATTCGATTTTCCAATCTTGTATCTGTGTTAGAAACTGTAGTTTATTTGTATGATCCGGAGAGATTCCAAAATTCCTTTCTCAGGTGAAGGATCACTTTCAATGGCAATACTTCTTCAAATACTTCCTGATGGATTCAAGAGCCCATCTTGACAGTATAATGCTGTACTGAACACGTGACTTTCATCCAGTTCCTGGGAGCTTATAAAAATGTTGCAAGATTCCTAGTGGAAACCAAGTCTTTAAAGGTTCAGTGTGTTGGGGAACTTACATGAAGTTTTTAGTAATAATGGCAAATGCTGTTATTTGGGAATAAAAAGTACTTTATTCTCTTACATTTGGTACCAGGGCCAAACAAGTTTCCATTTGTAGACACTGTTTGGCCCTGTTTCCTTCCATTATTACAAATCCGCAGATAACTCTTCAGTCGGGAGCTGCATTGGCAGTGACTTCTTCCCTGGCTTCCAGTATGTCTTCACGGGTGTGGGCCTGCCACCCAGAGGGGAGCGCTTTTGCACAGGATTGACTCTGGGCATCTCTTCTAAGGATGCCCATCCTCACTTGAAAGATCAGTTTACAACTTGAAACATACTAGTTTTGAGAAAAGATGAGATTTTCCGGGTTGCTTGATTACCATAAAGCTTGTTTTCTTTAGCTCTGAGTCTATGAAATTACTTTGTAGAGAGACAGCTTCTTAATAGATAAGAGTACTTACTGGGACCTGTGATAAAATATCTTTAACATTATCATAACAAATAAAATTGGTTGCCACATGCTGGTTTTTCTGTATTTGTTTACACATATAAAGTTTAAAAAATAAAATTTTGACCTTAATACCAAGATGGTTTGCAGTGAACATTCATTTGGTAGAGAAAACAAGTTGATTCTGATTTTTTTTTCCTGCTAAAATAACTATTCATTGATTGGGGATGGTTGTAGAACAACACCCCCCCTCCCATTACAACAAAAGAAACGTCTTACCTTTAATGTGGCAGGGAGTATGTGCTCACTGTTTTCTTGAACAGTTGCCGGAAGATGTCAGAGCATCAGGATTGCTGTCCCTCTTTCCATCCACACCTTCAAGTGACAAGTGTCAGAGGAATTGTAAGCACAGTTATAATGTCAAGCTGCTTTAAGATGGAAAAAATATATGGGAAAGAGAAGTTTCCCCTGAAGACCTTTCTCATTTATGGTTCATGTCTGCTGTGTGTGTGTGTGTCTACATAGCCTTTATATAAATTAAATGTTCATGTGTGCAAGTCTGTTTGAAGGCCAAAGGTTAGGTAGACTTGCTCTATTACTCTTAATTTTGAGGGCTTACCAATCCCACCAGATTGTCTGGCCAGTGAGCAAGAGGAATCTTGCCTACCTAGCACAGCATTACAGGTGTGCAGCTTTTTACTGGTGTGCTGGGAATCTGAACTCAGGTCCTCATGCTTGTTCAGCAGACTTCACAATTGTGCCTTCTCCCGAGTCCCCAAGATTAGTATTCTTGAAATGCATTTTTTTTTTTTTAAATAAAAAATGACAGCTTACTTGTAGACCATCCTAATAAGACCAACTCAGCTCTATAAACATGGCCTGGACTAACCAAGTCTCACCCAAAACACAATTCCTTTACACCATTTATCTAATATTTGTTATTCTTTGTTCTACAAGTAAGCGAGTAGATACTGAGTGTAAAAAGTAGGAAAACAGAGTTCATGTGTGTGGCAGTTTGGGTTCACCCAGCTGTGGACTCTACTGGCTATGACTGCCCTGGCAGGACACACCCATTTGGTGAAGCAATGGAAGTAAACAAGCATTTTCTGATTAGATTTAAGCCCTTCCACTTGGCACCATCATTAATCCAAGAACCCACCACCAAACAGGTCCTGGGCCCTAGGAGAGAACCTACTATTCTGCTTGTAAATAGATAAAATAAGGTAACTCTGAAGAGCTGACTCTGAAAGCTCTGAAAAAGCTTCTATTTGCAGTAGATGGTGATTAACTGGCCAAGGAACAAAGAGTTAGAGACTGTATTACACACCCCTCCTCCCAAGGCTCAGGATCTTTGAGAAGGTGGAAAGCATCTAACAGCTGGAGGCAATAGGTGACTTGGAAACATCTGGATACAATGAGGTAGCTACACATATGAAGTGTTGTGACAGCATGTACAAGACCTGTGCAAGCTCAAGCTAGAGTCAATCCCAGTATAGCCAGGGGAGGAAGAGGCGCACAATCCTCTGCTAGCAACGAAGCAAGTAGCAAATGATAGCAGCTGAAACAAGAGTCAGTTTTCTGTAAGAATGTGTCTCCTGCTTGTCAACCACCATACTCCCCCCAGGGGAAGGCACATACCCCAAAATATTTGGGGCATCAAATTGGGGTGTGTGTTTTGAAGGATACAACACTGGGTGCATAGGGACGACCTGGGGAGAGCTGTCAGTGTGTATGAATATGAACAAAACATACAAAAGTTGGAATTTTAAAGAACTAGTGTGAAGAAATGTATTTCAAATAGCTTGAAAGATAAAATGTTTGCTTTATTCAATTATATTCAACAACTCCCATTTTCAAATTGATTAATAAAATAGAAATTTTATTATACTTTGCATATCCTTAAAATATGAAAAATAAGGCCAAAAGTTTAAAAACCAGTTTTACAGATGTGCATGCTAATAACAATGGTTTAATACATTTGCAATTATATAAAATACATTATACAAAAGATGCCTAGCTTTTACATACATAAAGTGAATTAAATAAAGCATTCATGTATTTCTGTGATCTAAGTGCAATATGCACATACTTAGAAAATACTGATTTCCTGAGCAACAATGCTGTAATGCAAAATCAGAAACAGTCCCATGATAGCGCAGTGTCTAAATAACTTCCCTCTGTAATATTCTGAGTCTAGATCTCCACTTCTGTTTCTAACTATCGCCTTCGCGCTGCAGTGAGGTAATGCCAGAAGACTTCTGTACTGAAGGCTAACAATCAGTTACTGAAGAGTGGTTCATTTAATGAACTTCTCACACTACCAGAAAGCAGAGTCCAGGGAAAAAAGCACTAACCATCAAAACTCCACCAGAAAAGAAAACTGGAGATTACATCCTCCTTCCTAATCTGTAACGTGGTAGGCAGGTCAGAACCTGGTTTTGAAGACAGGACAGTAAAAATATTTAAATAATTATCAGAACACTCTCAAGCACATACCAAGTCTTCACAAAGTCAAGAATTTACCCTATAACAAGATCATATTTTTCTTTATTTGCAATTTGAGGTTTCTAGGTGAAGTAATAAACTCAATGGCTATGACTCAGTTCTGTTATGTTTATAACTGCATCCACATACGTGAACACAAAAATTAAAGCCTCAAAGAAAATTCAAGGGCTTGAACATGATCCATAGTAACAAACAATGAAAATTGTGCTGATGATGTCTAGAATACAATGTAGGTTGCAGTTGCCAAAAATTGGCATAGTTTGCAAATGTACTGTTAATGTGTTTTCAAAAATTCTACTAGATGCTTAATTTTTTCTTTTAAAGATGAAAGCATAATTCTACATATAGAATTATATTCTACTAATAATTCTAAGATATATAGGAAAAGGAAATTGCTTGCTTGTGTCCTGAAGATATGTTGTATTTCCTTCAAAAAGGACACTCAAGACAGAAAGTATTTTAACCTCCTTTAAATATAAGTGATCAGACCCTTTGATTACAATTCCAAGTAAAACCACCTAAAAAAGAACCACAACTCTGTAATTTCATCTGTTTGATATAAACAGAGGTTATGTAGCCTGTTCTGCCCTGAAATCTGCATTTTTCTTACCCTAAAATTTTATTTTTCAGCAGGCTTAATAAAGATAATATAAACTATGTTAACACTGAGCATAAAGATCACTCTTATTTCAAAATGCACATGGTATGTTACAGAATTATTTTAACTAAGATTTACTCAAGGAATCAATTTATCAAAACATTCCTATTATTAAATAAAGAAAATTTTCTAAAACTGCTCTGATGTAGGGGTTTTTAAATGAATGACTTCCATGTCTGTCTTTTTGTAATGCTTTTTCTTCTCAAAGTATATAAAATACCAAATATAACAAATATATATTAATAATTCCTTGTATCAGGATTGGAGTTTGTTATACAAAATGTTTAAAAAGCTGAAACATTGATTTCGGAAATAATATCTAAAAAATGAGGTAATGTGACATATTTTAAGGTATGTACTTTATTACACAAAAACATGCAATCCAGACTGCACTCCCTAAAGGTATATTTTTAAAACACATACTTCTTAGCCAAACTGGTTGTCCTACATTAGATGCAGAAAATGCCACTATTAAGCCCCTTTGACCAAGCCACACACCTTTGGCATATATTTCTCAATTGGATGATGCAGATTAGGTGGGGATAATCTAAAGTGGACAGGTTCTATTTTAAAAAACAAAGGTCAAGAGATCGCCAATTAAAGAAATCTGTCTACTGCTAATGTAAAAGTCCTGTTTACTCATTTTTGCTTAATGAACCACTTTCTTCTGAAAGACTTCAGGGGCAGGTTGTACAATTTCTTTTTACTCCATTAATTTATGCTTAAAAGTGAAGACAGACAAATTTATATAGCCTGTGAAATGATAGCCTATTCAATAAAATCTGACACAATGTTTCAAGTTTGTGAAGTGTACATGAACTTATGTAAAGTAACATTGTAAGGCATTAAGTGTTAATTAAGGCATGTTACTATTTATAACAGCAATAATTAGTCACAGTATGAAGAGAGGAGCTTGCTGAATATGCTTTTCTGTATAACACTTCAAAGAACTACAAAAGTGCCTTCAAATATCAGACACAAGTATTTTTAAAAATGAAGAAGTGGAGGTGAGGTTAAAGGGCTGGTCATAAAGGATCCTT
>NW_022196914.1:42621546-42639221 GCF_008632895.1 Mastomys coucha | reverse complement strand
TTTTTTTTTTTTTAAGGAATAGGCCTTGACCCATTTCAGTGTCCTTGTGATCAAATGGGAAGTTTCCAACCCAAAGACATTATTTGGGGGTTTTAAAATATTTAATCTATTTCTTAACCTGTATTACACAAATTATAAACTGTTTCCATATCTGTTTCTACATTTGCTTTCATAGCACATATGCTAAACATGTTTTTAAAGTTTTAAATTTAAGTGTTAAGTACTTGGTATCAGGAATAATTTTAGAATTAAAACTTTTACAATTAGTATTTTGGTAGTAGGTATGGGATCAAATTTTCTTCAGTTGTCAGCATTTGGAATCCTTGCCATGAACAACCTTAAATTAAAAAACAATCTTTTAAAAGATAAAATTTAAACTAACTAATCAAAAAAAAAATGACAGCATCTTCTAAGTGAGGATTGCTAGCTATACATTTAAATTGATTTCTGCTTTAAGAACTGATACAGCAAGTGTATGGACTGACCAGCCTCAATATAGCATATGCAGGTGTTATAGATAATCCATTTGTAAAAAAGCTCAGGAATTTTTAGAAAGGTAAAAACAACCCATCTTCGATGTTCCTAGATTCTGACTTCGAAGAATTTGTAGGATATACGTGAGTCACCATATTCCATATGCACACATGACCACTAACACTGATTGTAGCTCACTGTTACGTTCTGTGTTGAGCATCAGGTGCCTGAGGATCTTGCCTATATAGTTTGTGGTCATCTTGTTGACCAACAGGTATTCCTTTTGTTGGACCAATTCCATTTTCCATCTCTCTGTGCTGTGATGGAGGCGTGAGTCCTGAATGCAAGTGTGAAGAACCTACTGTTGAATGGTGACTAACGTCCACTTTAGCTAAAATTTCATAATACAGCAAGTAAAACACTGGTGTTATTATACCCACTATCAACATTATCACGACAGCTGTCCACCAACCAATCCCCCAGTCTGCTCCGTAATACGGATCCTTTCGGTGAATGCTTTTGTTATCAGGTTCAAATCGGACCTGCTGTGCTGTTAAGGCAGACACTACTTCATTCAGGTTCTCCTTCTTGGTGTCTGTACACTTGACTATTTGTTCTATGTCTCGATCCACTTCTTTTAGGAAACTGCCAGCTGACTCACTGGAAGAAAGAGAATCATCAGCTGGCACAATGTCTTGCTCTTGAAAATACGGAACAGGTGGAGGATGCAAAACTTGTCTTCCTTTGAGAGGGTGAAGAGTTTCAGTCAAAGAACTAAACCTTTTAACTGGAATTTTGATAGACCTAAGAGCAAAAAAGTCTTGATCACTGATGAGATTGTTAACTCTTTTGATATCTGCTACCTGCAAAAAAGAAAAATGCAACATTGAACTGAATTCTAAAACTAGACCTTCATTCATTCACTTACTTTGGAGAGAAAACAGTTCAATGCCATGCACCGTCAGTGCTGTTACCACACACAGATGTAGGCTTCCTTGTATATGAGAACTGTAAACACTAAATTTATCTAGTGTTAGGAAATCACCAACAACTTTGTGTTATCCCCTAAATGGGAACACTAGTTAATGCTCATATATTTTGCTGTTTCTCTTCATATATCATACAAATGTACCACAGGTAATGTATGTCCGTAAGCAATTTGTGAATGAACAATTATTGGTACCAATGTTTCTTATTCCAACCTGGCAACTAGAGTATAAACACTTTAACTTACCCAATTAAAAGTACTTTATTTTACTTTACCATAAGTAAAATGCCATTCACACCACAGGGCATCATGGTTCCAGTTTTCTCTAGACAGGAAACACCGTACCAAATATATTAAAGCTCTGTTTCCCGCTTTAGTTGTGTGAGGTGGACTAAAGTCTCATGCAATAGCCAATTTTATTCAGAGTATCAGACTACTTATACTCTAACGGTTAAGAATCTGAATAAAAAATACAATCACAAGGACAAGCCACAAATGTTTGAAAAAGCATGGTTTCCCTCAAAGGAATATGAATAACAATGTCTGAGGTAAACTCACTTCTGTCTACTACACCTCCAGGAACAATTCTGGGTTTTGAAGTAAATGAGATTCTTGCCTTGTGGTCTTGGAGTATTCTCACAAGCACTTAGAATTCTCACACAGCTCTATTCCTAGACTGTGTTCCAACTGGTATGCTACTTTCAAAGATGTTAAAATGTAAGAAACATGTACTTGCCGTTTAATGTGTAATTCACAGCAGGCTTTACTCTAACACCAGACTCATGGTTTCTTTATATATGCTATAACCCCCTTCGCTGCTATGATAGGGGAAGAAAGGGTGGGCTCTTTCTCAGATTAGCCAGGCTCTCTCCCTACCTTTACTAGTTCCATTTGTTACATTGAAGTCAACACTTCAAGCTCTTAGAATGAGTCTAGGATGGGACTTTGGCTTGGTCAGCTCCATGGGTGATGACGCCACTCAGATACAAAAGAGGACAGTTGGAAGAGGATGCACATAAAGACCACAGTGGCTTTCAGGTGCCTGAGATAGACAAGTGAGTGATGTTCAGGAGGGGTGGAGACAGATGTCTGAAACTCGGCTGAGAGGATGTGAGACTTGGATGGAGTCACTAGAACAGACTATGAGGAAAAATGAGAGGAGTGCACCTGTGCAACACCATGTATGTGAGACATGAGGAAAAAGTGTCGAGGAAGGAAGTCTCTGAAGCCTGCAGTGAGTGTCAGGAGGTCAAGCAGAGTGTTAAAGAGGGAGCTCATGAACAGAACTACATTAGTGCCTGTACTTGGAAATTAAAAAAACATCTGACTGGACAACGTCTTGTACAGTGTGTTTTTGAATGACTACTGAGAGAGAACTATAGACTAACCAGGAGGTGAGAGTGTAGAAGGAAAGAGTACTTGTTAGCCACTTTTGTCTTAAAACAAATGAAGACTCAGTGGCAAGCCCCAAAGCATGACTCCACTCTATTTTAACATCTGCTTTACTAAGAACCGCTTGGGAGTCTATGAATTGGGCACCTAAAACTCACCATATACATCTCTAAATAAACTGAATCATGTTTTCTCTTATGCTAACTTGGACACAATTTGTATTCCAACCCTGGATCTTTCGTTCCCCTCATCACTGTTTTGTAACAGCTATATTTTTAATATAGCAATTATTCCTGAGTGCATCTTCAGAGCAACATAGGTCCTTCCGAAAGAGAATGTTTCTTTGCAGGGTGAGTTTCCATCACAAGGGAGCACAATGAACAACTGTTACAGGATATTTGAATCTGCTTCTAAAGTTAGGGTATGACTCAGCCTTTCATTCACACTTTTCATCCCTCTGGCTGGAATACACCTTTAACCCCAAACAACAAAGGTTAAAGTTAGTTTGTAGAAGGAACCATGCATGTTTTAAGGAGATGTCTAATCAAGTGGCAGAAAAAGTGATGAATCAGAGAAATATTTTACAGAATAGGATATGTCCAACTGTCTTGAGAAGAGAGTGGAAAGGGGAGCTACTGAAGGGAGAGAAGGACAGTACAGGAAGAAGAGAGTACAGTGCAGGAATACAGTAGAGTTCATGGAGAGCAGTGCAGTAGAGTTGAGAGGGAGAGTAGAGCAGCCCAGAGAGGGAGGAGGAGGCAGTGTTACCAGGAGACAGGTTGAATAGAGAAAAAGCTAGATACAGATAAAGACAGATGAGCAAGAGAATGAGGAGGCTGAAGAGTAGAAAAGATTGCTAGAGTTAGTTTGAGACCAAGCAGAGCAATTCCGAGGTGGAATGAAAAGCCAGATTGGATAAGTCAGCTGGGAGAGGAGTTTGAGCTAAAACAGCTGAGTTGAACCAGCCAGCCAGGGTTCAGAAAGAACAAGAAAGGGTGAGCTTGCTTACTCAGCAGCAAGTCTCAGAGACTGAAAACATTCTAAGCCTAGATAAGACTGTAGGGAGGCTAGAAGCTTCCAGGACTAGCAGACAGAAGCAGTAAGCCACACAGACAACAGTTACTTCAGGAGAATGAAAGGTACTTTTACAAGCAATCAACCCCCCTCCCCGACACCTCCTCGCCTCTAAAGCTCATTAGTGTCAGCATTCCTGTTTCAGTTCTTAGTGACTGCAATGATGCTGCTATACAAAAGGCAGCTAAGGAATGAAAACTTGGTGCACACCTTTCTAGCTCATCAAAAACATGCCAATGAAAGATACTAATCTTTACATCTAAAGCTATACTTTATTTTGACATACTATGAATAACTGCAATAGTTTAACCTGAAAAAATATTACACAGAATAGCGTGGCCATAGGAAGTTTTTGTTTTGTTTTTTTTTTAATCTTATTTAGGCATATATACATACAAACATTTATGTAGCAAATGTATAAAAATGTGAGTTCTTACTGCATAGTATTATAAACAGGTCAAGGGATTTTGAATATAAAAATATTTTACATTTATGAAAACTCCTATAGATGGAAATGTTAAACAGAAAAAGAATGATACAGGATTTCACATTATATGTTAAAAATAAAAGAGGGTTATAGAGGCTCAGGGGTAAAAGGTATGTGCTGCTCTTTCATGCGCTTGGGTTTCGTCCCAAGCACCCCTATCAGGCAGCTTACAAAACTTGTTACTCCAGCTCCAGGGAAACTAATGCCCTATTCTAGCCTCCACTGAAGTCTATAAGGTTATAAGGGTTATAAGATATGAAAAATGCAAGTTGCAAAATAATACACAATATATAACAATATTAAGAACAAAATACATCAATTCCTTATCAACCTCTAAATATGTATTTGTATACATATACAAGCACAACAAGAAGGTACAGAAACACACCAAAGTGACAGGCTGAACTGAGAGTAATTCAACCACTCCCTTAAAATGTGACAAAGGTCATGTCCACAGGCATAGGAGATCTCTGTGCAAAATAAAAAAACAAGCAGAAGGTACAGGGAGGAAGGTAGGAGGACACAGAAGAGGAGACATTGATTTACTTCAATGCTGGCTGGTCTAATGAACAAATCAGTTATTCTGGACTATATAACTCAAAATAAATTAAACTAGAACCTACCGTACAGCAGTACTGAAGGGCTACTGCATTTAGAGTGTCTCCTTCCTGGATATCTTTTGTTAATATAACGATGTCATCAAGTCTATCTCTCGATGTGCTTCGTCGAACCTTCTCCCTTCCCCGGGACCGAAGTTCGTAGACTTCAGCATCTTCTTCCAACATGTCATTGTCTGTACAATTCCCAAAAGTATGTACATGGCCACTGGCCTGAATTCCTGGGAGGGAAATAGTCCGATTCTGATTCCTCCCCGCCATGATGTTATAACTGGGGGAAGAAAAGAGAGAACCTTGAAATGTGGCTGATCCATTTCTGTGATTTACATGCATCTCACATACTAGACACTACTTTTCCCACGATTGTTTTAGTTATGTAGGAATTTAGGTTCAGGTTCTGGAACTGTTGAAGTGCAGCCCACACCCAGACAGGGGGGTCGACAGCGTGGGAAGAGGTCAGCTAATGCACGGCTGACACTTTCCACTCAGGACTCGAGTTCACCTAGACACTTTTACGTAACCCCAGGCTTCCTGGTATATCCAGCAGGTATGCAATGCCAACACTTGCCAACAGTAAATCAAGGAGGAGTTCATTTTAAACCCATTATTTGGCATATGATTTTACCACTTACTAAAGACAAAGGTAAATGTGAGTAATGAGACACTGTGCTTGTCTCTTCCTCTGTCACGGACTCGATCAGTCTTGCGCACTGATGGTGCTTGCTGCCAAGCCTGATCACCTGAGCTCATCCCTGTGACTCACATGGTAGAAGGAAGGCCAATATCCACAAACTGTCCTCTGGCCTCCTAATCCATGATAGAAGAACATTGTATGAAAATTGAACCTTGGCTGGGATTTCCGTACTCCACAGCATGCAGAGAACCTGCAGCACTTTCAGAGTTATCAACGAAATGATTCGAGTTGCCAGTGCTAAGCAAGCAGTTTCACTTCAGTGCTAGCACACAATGTCCCATGGTTTTGGCCAGTTCAGAAACTGTCCAAAATCTCAAGCCAAATAAATGCATTTAACCACTTGCTGCGAAGCCCAAGTCAGAAATCTGTAAACTGTTTGCCTACAGCGTGTGTGCTGTCACAAGTAGATGTCAGAGAACAACTCCAGATGCTCGGTTCTCCCCTTCAACCATGTGGGTTCTGGGGGTGGACCTCAGTTCACCAGTGCTAGCAGAAAGAACCTTTGTACACAAAGTCATGTGCTGGTCCTCTAACAGCATTTTAAAAGAGATAAAACATTGTAATAAAATACTATCCAAAACATTTGTTTGATACTCAGATGCTGAGACATGCCGGTAGAAAACTGTTCCACCTCTTTGTTTTGTAATCGAAGCATTATGTTTATCTTGAGTAGGGAGCTTTCTCTGAAGTCTTTGGTTAGCATCATGCAATCTGATAACAAAGACAGTGCACAGGGACAGAACCCAGGCTGCAGTCAGTTAGGCATGCAGCAGGGCGACCAGTGCCTGAGCTACCTAGGATACCTGGCTCTCATCTCAGTTTCAGTTACTCTACACTCAGGACCCTTTTATTGTGGCCGGATTGTTCATAAGCCCACCTCCAGGAATGTGAGCCCAGATGTGGTTGACACTCTGTTTTAAGAAGCTGTGACTGTCTGTGTGCGGTGACACACACCCTTCATCCCAGCAGTGGGTAAGTAGAGATGAGCAGATGTCTCCTTGAATTCAAGGCCAGTCTGGTCTATACAGTGAGATCCTGCCTCAATTTAAAAAAAAGACAACAAAAACAATAAAAGAAGGTGTGATGTAATGAGCTATGTATCACAAGAACATGGGATAACTGTATTTTAAATTAGAAAAGTTACTGTACTTTTTGATGTCAAAATATTAAGTTCTTATTCTATGACTAGGAAGAAAATTGGAAAATTTTGTTTAATGTCTTAAGAATTTTTGACTACCTGCAACTTCTAGTTCTGAAGGAATCAAAATATTTGTTCTATACACCCACACATACACATACAACCTGCAATACTTGTATGAACTTCAAACCTTTCTTGTTCTGCATTTGACTCACGTGAAATTAACGTATCTCTGCATTTCTTACTGGCTCATGTTAAATTCAGATTTAATGTTTAGTACAGTACAGTATATACTGTTATAGGTCATAACTTTGCTCCTGACCAGGGATTTGTTTTTGAACGCTTTTGATATAACTTAAAACTCTCATCAAATTCAATTTGTATGCCATGAATACATCTTATTTACTTCCAAAGTCACTATTAGCACATCTTCATCAATTTGGTCCAATTCTCATTAAAAAGAAAGAAGAACCTAAAACAACAAACTTCTCATTCAGTATTGACTTCTCTTAATCATCCATGTAAGAGGACTGATGGAATAAGAGGGGCTTTTGCAGATAAAACAAAATTCAAACTCCAATGTATCTCAGGCATGAAACAAGAAGTTAAAAAGCCTCCACAGCTAAATATAGTGCCATTCTCTTACAATGTGGACAACAGAAGGGCTGCACAGCGATGGGGTTTGACTAGTTTTCTGGTAGTTTTCTTTGTCAATTTGACAGAAAACTAGAGTCCTCTGAGAAAAGGATACTTCTGTTGAGAAAATGCCTCCATCAGGCTAGCCTGAGAGCAAATCTGGGCAGGGGAAGGGGACATTTCCCTAATCAATGACAGATGTGGAAGAGCCCAGCCCACCGTGGGTGGTGATGTCACCTCTGGGCTGATGGTCATGGGTTGTATAAGAAAGCAGGCTGAGCAAGCTATGGAAAGCAAGCCAGTAAGCAACATCCTTCTACCACCGTCTCTGAGTGCCTGCCTTGGCTTCCCTCAAGGATGGATGGAAATGTATAAGCCAAAGAAACCCACTGGGATGATTTGTATATGCTTGGCCTAGGGAGCGGCACTATTAGAAGGTGTGGCCCTGTTGGAGTAGGTGTGTCACTGTGGGTGTGGGCTTTAGGACCCTCATCCTAGCTGCCTAGAAGTCAGTGTTCTGCTAGCAGCCTTCAGGTGAAGATATAGAATTCTCAGCTCCTCCTGCACCATGCCTACCTGGATGCTGCCATGCTCCCACCTTGATGATAATGGACTGAACCTCTGAACCTGTAAGCCAGCCCCAATTAAACATCCTTATAAGAGTTGCTTTTGTTTGTGGTTTTTATCACAGCAACAGAAAGCAAACTAGGTCAATTATAATGAATTTCTCTAAGACAGCAAAAAGAAACGTTAAATACACACGTGTGTTATCTCCATGAAGATAACATCTTCCAGCAAACGTGGAAAAGCAGAGCCCAGGGGAAGAGAAAAACCATTAAAAAGTTATGTCATGGATCCCAGAATGCAAAATGACATCTAGAAGGTTGGACAAAAAGCAACGACAAATCAAAAACCAAACAAACAGTGGGTTGGCAGGAAATAATCCAAACTCCAAAACTCAGACAACAAAAAGGTGATAGTCTCTATGTAAAAGCATACCTAAATTTCAAAACTATTTCATTTCATTAAATCCAGCCCTTAAAAATCCAGATTCTGACCTTACTTTACAGCAACACTGTATTGCTTTAAAAGTTGCAAAGTCTCTATTTAGATAATTTACTAATAGCTCTACATTAGTAGCTTGTTTCAGTTGCTCCCACGGGTACTACATTATTTATTGCCTACAAGCACTCCTAATTTGACAGACCCAAGCTAAAGAATGCCCATATCTCACATCTCAGTATCCGTTTGAAGTCAGGAGCATACCTGCTTCTATAAGGAAGTTTATTTCCACTAGTTTATTTCCACTATCTAGGTCTTTTCTGAAAAACAAAACAAAAAAACTCACATCTTTGATGGAGAGGGTATCTCTCAGTTTTGTGGAATCAGTAGCAAGTTGCGTACATACATACATGTACTACCTCGGGAAGTATCTGTTTCAGATCCTCAAAACATGAGCAGAAAAGACTCAATGTAAAGCTATGCATATAGTGGTTATGTTGCCTTAGGTACGCAGTCCCTCTAAAGCACTCTCCCTTCCATTCTTAGTACAGCTATCTGAAATTTACTAATACCCAGAAGCCATTTGAAATAATGTTTACTTCTATCAGTCTTTTCCTCACCACAGTCTTAACTAGGAATCGAAAGACTGGCATCTTCATGCGTCTGACTCTATTCCCCTAAAATGAAAGGAAAACAGAATAAACAATCTGTACACTCATGTCTGACTAACCAATATTGGCTGTGTTCGTCTGTAATCCAAGTGCCAAGCTACACTTTGGCCCAGGCAGGTAATGATATGCACAAACTACTACAGATTAGAAAGTACACAGAATCCGAGCAATCAGCCTCAATTCTCTTTACCTCTCTGAATTATCTATGGAATCTACTGCTTCTGAAAACTAGACCATGTTGCATACTACACCGCTGACAAACTTCCTGAAAGTGATCATCAATGGATACAGTGTGCATGTTTTCATCCACTAGGTCTAGACCAGAAAGCGACCCCCCAAATCCCTAGGTACTACATAGTAATTGCTGCTGGGTATTTGGTCTTGACCTTAGGCAGGGAGCAACAGAAGACTCACGGTGCACAAACCAGTTCAGCACTTAGGACAGAATCACCCCGATCCTAATTCTCCAGGGCCAATTTTAAACCTAAGCAACAACTGCAAAACTTCCTCCCTGTTTCACTCCACTCGCTTTTATTTTTATATTTTTATTTTTCCTTTTCCTCCGGACGTCCCCCGCAAAGATGACATCTCTGATTTCTAAGTCGCGGCATCAGACTGGGACGCTTCAGAGCAGATGCTATGGGGATAGACAGAATGGCCCGGAAAGGGCTGCCCAGAACCGGGAGTCCTTCCGAACCGGGGACAGCGCCCCACGGTGACCCGCGATCGACGTCGTGCCCGGCCCCGCCCACCCCAGCCACCGTCACCTGTCCTCTAGCAGGGACGCGGCGACACGGTTATGTCCGCCACCGCAGTCGCGGCCCCGGAGAAGTTCATGACCGACTCCAGGTTCTCGGGTGTCTGGGTCCGCTTCTACCACCGTCGCCGCCGTCGCCGCCGTCGCCGCCGTCCCCGCCTTCCGCACCGATAGCCGCCGCCACGTCCGCAAACCTGTGGTGCGTCATCGCGTAGAGTAGGCGGAGGTGCGAGGGCGCGGGCGGGGGCGGGGAACCCAGAACCGGGCGGCCAACCGCAGACCCACGCCAGCACGCAGGCGCGCCGATGCGACTGGCGACTGGGGCGGGGCCTGAATTTAGCCCCACCTCTAGCCCCGCCCCTCCCGGGGCTGCCGAGCCGAGTTGGACCCCTGCAATCTGTGGATGGTGCAAACCCAACCGGCCCTCTGGGCTAAGAAAGGTACTGAGTGGAGGCCGTGCTTGAGGAAGAGCCAATGGAGAGCCGCTGTGCATTTCTTCATGCTCTGTATCTGGAACTTTCTTCTCGGTGGGGCAGAAGAAAGCAAAAACACTGGGTTTACGTCCGTGCTTTAGAAAATCGAACTATGTATGAGCCCTAGAGCAGCAAACATGATAGGCAGAGTGCCTTGGGGTCCTTTAAAAGGTGAGCAGAGTGAACCACCTAGAGCCAAGCTTTGGAACGGTTTGCCCTGGAGCTGCACTTTGAATGGGACAAATTTTGTCAACAACTTGTAACTAACCTACTTGGATTTGGAAATTAGCAGGACTTCATTGGTAGTCAGTGTTGCATTATATGATGACAGTGAAATAAATACCTCACGTCTTCCGACTTAATGTTTATTAGAAACTTGCGGAAGGGGTAGATAAAGTGTTTTTATTTATGCAAATGATGTATAACATTTTAACAGTGCGCCTGGTGTTTTGTGTTGACTACAGACACTGCACTTAACTAAATGCTTACCCGTTTAGGTCAACATTGCCTAAAAACGTACCGCATTTTTCTTTACAGTTTGAATATTTATTCCTTATAAAGCCCTTTGGAACGCTGTTCCAAACCCTTGTCAAAGTTTTTTGGTTTTTTTTTTTTTTTTTTTTTTTTTTTTTTTGATTGTTTGTTCTGTTGGTTCGTTGGTCGCTCGGTTTTCTGGGAAGTGCCTCTGCAAAGGCTGGGATTTCACTTACATTGCAATAAGCGCCTTTTATTTGAAAGGATAGGCACTGTGCTGAACAATGCTATAAAGAACTCCAGGCAAAGACAACCGGGGTAGGGGTGGGGGCGAGGGCTTGCCCAAGCAGTTCTGTGCGCTCTTGCCCCTATGACACCGCTGTCTGTAACCATTTATCACGGAGACATTTTCTCATCAGGAGACAAAGGATATATTCCGTTCTTGACGTGTAGGGCTTCAGCTGTTCAGTCCTCATGAATGCTAATGGAATGCAACCTTCTTTTTGCACATGCATGCGTTACTTTTCTTATTTTAATGTCAATAGGCTGTGGAATCCTTGGGACAGTCTGAGGGATAGACCAAATTCCAAGCATTTCTTCAGGACTGCTACCTGTTTGCTTTGAAGAGACATTCTACAAGATAACTGCAAAGCTTTTGAATGGTTGTTTGTATCTATCAAGATCGAGTATTTATTTGTTTACAAAAAGGGCACGATATGTGTCTATTTTACTATTAGACTATTCAAAAGAAGCAGTTAGCCACGAATGTTGGCTGAGTTCCAAGAAGCTGGCCAGTAAGAACAAGTATTTGTCTTTGGAAAAGAGGGTGTTCTCGAGGATCTGAAGGCCAAAAGGAGTAGCTTTTTCAGATCTCATCTGATATGTTGTCCATTAAAATTGTGGCAGTTGAAAGTACCTGTTTCTAGGAATTTGTGTTTTTGTAGCTAACATTTGGGTTGAGACAGAGTAAACGCAATGTCATATAGAGTAAATTGATACAATTTGTGAGGAGTGCCATTTGCTAAAATGAATTAAAATTAAGAATAAAGTTAACTAGGATTTAACTTTGCTGAGTGCGTACCTTAAGTTCACTCACAGACAACAACTGAATCAGATTCAACAAATAAGTTCACGGATGTTTAGCAGATTAATGTCAAAAGGAAAAACAATCAGAGTGTTCATCAGTAGCAAACTGGATCCTTTGGGTTCCTTAAAACAATGTAATATTTGATCAAAAGATTTAGAATCCCAGCTGGGCAGTGGTGGCGCATGCCTTTAATCCCAGCACTTGGGAGGCAGAGGCAGGCGGATTCTGAGTTCGAGGCCAGCCTGGTCTACAGAGTGAGTTCCAGGACAGCCAGGGCTATACAGAGAAACCCTGTTTCAAAAAACCAAAAAACAAAAAAAACAAAAAAAATTTAGATTCCTCTTTCTTCACAGATTTATTAATAAATTTGTCTACAAAAAGGGGTATGTACAAGAAATGTATTCCAGTCATTGCAGATTTAGTTCTTTTTTAAAAAAACATAAAATTCTGGGCATGAGGACATGCGTTTAGAGCAGAAAACCTAAATAAAAATCCAGTGTGTGTGCCAAAATTGGTGCTGGGGGCCCAGGAGACTGAATTAAGGAGGACCACTGGGGCTTGCTAGCCACCAGCCTAGCTTCAAAGTTCATAGAAAATTCTGAGAGGAACAAGGCAGAAGGACAGCAGGATACGTGTCTTAGTTAATATATCCACGGCTGTGACAACATTCCATGACCAAAAAGCAAGATGGGGAGGAAATGGCTTTTCTTGCACCTCTAAATTGCTGTTCATCATGGAAGGAAGTCAGGAAAGAAACTGAAACAAGGCAGAAACCCAGAGGCAAGAGCTGATGCATAGGCTATGGAGGGGTACTGCTTACTGGCTTTCTCTCCGTGGCTTGCTCAGCCTGCTTCCGTATAGAATCCAGGACCACCAGCCCAGGAACGGCCCCACCCACAATGGGCTGAGTCCTTCTTAATCATTCACTAATTTAAACAAACAGGCCTGCCTACAATCCCATTCTATGGACTCATTTTCTTAGTTAAGGTTCCTTCCTCTCAGGTGACTTCAGGTTGGGGAACATTTATGATTATACACATGTAAAAAGATTTCCAAAATACACTTTAAAGATTAAAAAGTATAATTACAGAAGTGCTGCAGTGTGCTTCCCTTTGGGATAAAACTTACACGTACATGTCCTACTTTATTATCAATAAAATATTAAGAATACATACACTGTACTTTGTAATAACTAGACATGTTTCCCCAGAGCTAACTGTGCATGTCTGAATCATTCTCAAGTTGTTTGGAACTTTGTATCCAAGTGATGTATACCTGAAAAAAATTCAGTTCCCTCAGAAATTAATGCCATTGCCAAAGCTTTAATTATTTTTCCATTTCTTCCTGGTCCCCTGTGGCTGACTTCTTTCAGCCCTGTATGGCCACCCTCTGCTACTTTCTACACCTTTTTAGAAGCAAATCTGGAAAACACTGTCATACATTAAAGAAATGATGAAACTAATTTCAAATGGGATTATCAAGTGAGATTTAAAAAGCCTCCAGTTGTAATTTATATAGAGAAAACATTACTGCTTCTCTTCTTCAGATCCTTGCAGGGAGAAAGTAAGCCACTGCTTGCCTTAGATCTGCTATGCTATTGTAGTAGACAGAGACTCCTTACTTGCCTCTTACCCTATAGTTTTAAACATGGTGATTATAATAATCACAGTTTTGTTGTAGTTTCATATAGATGAAAGAAGAGCCAAATATACTGTGGGAATATAGAGATGCTTATAAACACTTGGAAGTCATTTAGGGAGATTAACTATGACTCAAAAATAACCATCTCTAATGTCTCTAGCTATCCAGATTTTATTAGATTAAAAACTAGTCTTGCATACTTACCTGGCAGGGGAGATACCATGATCACGAAGGTGGTTTTCCCAGGGCAAGGCTTATCCATTGCACTCCGGATGTGCTGGCCCCTGCTATTTCCCCAAATGCTGGAAACTCGACTGCATAATGTGTGGTAGTGGGGGACTGCGTTTGCGCTCTTTCCTGAAAAGAAAAAAAATTAGTCTTGCAAATATTATTCTTAAGGTAGGCAGTAGAGATAGATAGGGATAGTTATATGCCTATAATTAAGTAGGTCACCTATTAAAATTCTTTTTCTTTCTGATGGTCTTTATAAGAACTATGGTCACACAGGCAAATTGTAAATTAATTCTAGATTCTCTAGCATACTTGAGTGTGTACCTACTCTTCCCAACACTTAGCCAAGATGGTCAGAGAGAATTCAATTAATCTACTCTAGAAAAAAAAATGAGATATCTCTTCCTCTGAAACTGGTTGAGGACAAAGGTGAAGGCAGAGTATGATCACTCAGACAAACAAAGGTATTCAAAAGAGAATGCAAAGGTAGCTGTCTTAGGGTTTCATTGCTGTGAAGAGACATCATGACCAAGGCAACTTTTCATTAATTAGATAATTAATTAATTAATTTATTTATTTATTATATGTAAGTACACTGTAGCTGTCTTCAGACACCGCAGAAGAGGGTGTCAGATCTCATTACAGATGGTTGTGAGCCACCATGTGGTTGCTGGGATTTGAACTCATGATCGTTGGAAGAGCAGTGAGAGCTCTTAACCACTGAGCCATCTCTCCAGCCCCAACCAAGGCAACACTTATAAGGGATAACACTTAATTGGGGCTAGCTTACAGGTTCAGAGGTTCAGTCCATTTTCATCAAGGTGGGAGCATGGCAGCTGGAGGAGCTGAGAGTTCTACACCCTGTTCTGAAGGCAAACAGGAGAAAATCGGCTTCCAGGCAGTTAGGAGGAAGCTGTCTGAAAGCCTACCCCCACAGTGACACACTTCCTCCAATAGGCCACACCTATTTCAGCAAGGCCGCACTTCCTAATAATGCTACTTCCTGGGCCAAGCATATTCAGACCACCAAAATGATCATCTAGCCAGAGTTTCTAGGGCTTCAGTGGTACATTAGCACAACCAAGAAAGTTAGGAGTAGGTAAGCATCAACTTTTGTCCACCTTTGCAGATCTCATCTGCCGGGCCTAGGATCTAAATACCTAAAAGAATGGAATAGAATACAGTCTAATACTGCAGACAACCTTACTTTAGTTTCAATGTACTTTTATACATGAATAACAAAGCAAACAATGATCCAAGGAAAGTCATTTGTGTTCAGGAAAACATAATCAGAAAAACGTGTAAATAAACCCTAATAAGCACATACTAAATATTGACAAGGCAGGCCTTTCCTAGAACTTTCTCAGGACAGACCAATTTAAACACAGTTGTCTGGCACATACTATAAATTATATCTGAGAAAGCACAAAAGCAAAGCAGAAGACCATATCCAGATTCAGGGTCCACTGACCAGATTGGGTTCTATAGCTGTGTTCTGATGTTCAACAAGAATAAACACATCTTATGAATATAAATGTTTGTCAGAGGAGGCACAAAATTGTGCCCAAGACCAATCCAGGGAACAGAATGCACCTGAGGTAAAGGGCTTGCTACCTTTCTGCTGGAGCCTCTCTCACCGTTCCCCCAAGGCATTGTTCACAGTGTCACTTCTGCCCATGTTCCAATCTTTTTTAAAAGAAAGGGGGGAAATGAAAACAGCATTATTCTGGTCTAAGCCTCTCCAGGTTGATACTGCTTCTGTTGATAGCCCTTACTAAGGATCTCTGAGAAACCAGGGTAGAAATTCCAAAGCAAAATTTAAAGTTTCCATACTCATATTAAAAATTATACTCTGACTGGCAGTACTGGCCTATCGTCCCAGCTACACATAGGGTTGAAGCAGGAGGATTAAAAGTTCAAGGATATTCTGGGTTGGGGGTGGGGTGGGGATTGGGATGGACAAAGGACAAGTTGAGCAATTTAAGGATACTCTACCCCAAAACATTAAAAATAACCTGGATATGGCTGGGTATACATTTCAGAAATGGATAGCTTTAGATAGTATTGTGAGACCCTAAGTTCCATGCCAGTAAAAATAGAAACAAAGAGAGAGAGAAGGGGAGAAAAGAAAAAAGAGGAGAGGGAGGGCCTCTTCATCCTGAGAGTTGTTAGATGAAAAAAGATGCCAGTTCTGCTGGAGTGGCTTGCCCATGAGAAAGGCAGGAGATGAGCCAAGTTAATGGGACTTTTAAGCCACTGCAAAATAATGGGCTTTCCCCCTCATTGAGCCAAAATACAACAGAAGGGTTATTCTGAAGGAAGGTCATCATTTCCCTTTTAAAAGGATCCCTTAGGAGTAAAGTAGAAACTGGGAAATTATTAGGAACCATTGAAGTGACCAGGACAAGAGGATGTTGACTTGGACCACAGAGGAACACCAACTACTAAATTTGTTTGGATTAAAAACACTTGGTTTAAAACCCTTTTTCAAAGCCTCCTGTTTTATAAGACTATTTAATCTTGGTCCTTAATATATCATTTCAAAGTTCTTTCTTGCCAACATTGATAGTGACTCTGTACTTAGGTTTTCTTTTCATTAATGATTTTAAATAAGACAGATTACTGCTGTAGCAAGAACTGGGTCTGAGTCAACTTTTCTGTCTCCCTTCCTACCATGTTTTCTATTATTTGCAGTAGAGCTTGAGCTGAAATCTTCCTGGTTTCCTAAGCTTTAATCCTATCTGGCTTCTAAATCCCCTCAGAATTATTTGAAGCAAAGCATGCCCACTGACTTCAAAGCATGTTTCACAGTTAGATTTATTCAGTTGGGTGTAACAGGAGTAGAGAAACTGGCCCTCTTCCCACTCAGAATAGCATGTTATAGCAAAACCCAAAAACAATGTGCTAAGAAAAAGTACAGAAACTTGTTTCTTTGTTGTTTTGAAAAGGACTTACTTTCTTTTAGAGAGAGTGTGTGTGTGTGTGTGTGTGTGTGTGTGTGTGTGCGCAGATCTGTTATTTAAGGGGGATTTGATTTGTGTATTTGTGTTCATTGAAATTTGATTCATGTCCCTGTCATTACTCTGTCCTTAAGATCAGATGGCAGATTTAGTTCGGCATACTACAAGTAAGTGTTTAGTTTACAAAGATGAATAAATCCCATCTTTTAAATCATGTCTTTGAAAGATAAACTTTTACTATACCAGTCCTCTAGAAAAATGCCCTTTGGCATTATTCTTGGCTTTGCTGGAATAAGAAAATTTATTATCATAATAAAAAATGGTTCTTTGTGTGAAAATATCGTTTGACAGGCAAAGTTATAAAAAAATTAATTCATAATCTGTAAAAGAGTGAAACTAGCTCTTCTTCTTTTGCAAGAGAGTAGGACAGTGTTTGGAGGTGAATATGATGAGAATTCACAAGAATTTATGGTATTTTCCCCCAACTATTCCATTATAACTTCCATGAGCCATGTTAAACTTCCTTCCAGTGTCTGCCTTAATGGCACATGTCATTAATTCCAAGGCAGAGGCAGGTGGATTTCTGAGTTTGAGGCCAGCCTGGTATACAGCGAAAGTTCCAGAACAGCCAGGGCTACATAGAGAAACGCTGTCTTGAAAACAAAACAAAACAAAACAAAAACAAAAAAAAAATTATGATGTCATAAAAGACAGAATCTGGGACTTTTGCATGTTGTGAGTAATGACAGAAGCAGATGCATAGCTAGGGGAAAATAGCAACAAGGAAAGGAAGATAAGAATGGCAACATCAGCAGGCCACAGTGGCACACACCTTTAGTCCCAGCACTCAAAAGGCAGAGGCAGGTAGATATCTGTGAG
>NW_022196914.1:42618653-42621536 GCF_008632895.1 Mastomys coucha | reverse complement strand
CCGCCCCCGTCTATAGAGCTAGTTTCAGAACAGCCAGGGCTACACAGAGGAAACAAAAAACGAACAAACAAACAAAACCAGAATGGCAACAACAACCTCTTGTAATATTCCTGAATTAAAGCAGTCTGTGTACAACACTTTAATCGCCATGACAACTGCTGTCCAAGAGTGATTTATATATTCCTTCCATTCCCCAAGATTCTTCTATTAAATCCCCCTGTTGTAGCAGTCTCCTTTTCTGGAAATATTGTTTGAAGTGACTGAACATTTGCCATCAATGTCTCCTATCACCTGAGACCATTTAAAACTATGTATGTAACATGCTGTCCTCCGGTGTCCTCAGGCTGTTTAAATTTAACCTGTCTTAAGAGGACAATGTAATCACCCTTTATTATGCCTTGTATTTCCCATTCAATCAGCTTTTACAACCTAAAATAAATGCATAAGTTTAATCTTAAACCATGTACTTTTCTTTGCCTTTGACCCAGAATAATATTTGTGAGTGGTGACAACCATGTGCTGAAAGTAGCCGACATGTTGAAAGCACTTTAAAAACAAATATCCCATAAAGGATGGTAGCAACATGAGATATAGTGACAAAGTCTATGTGCAGTTTGAGTGCTATTTGGGTCAGTAAAGTCACTTCCTCCCTTGTAAAATTCTGTTAAAGGTCTGTGGAAATGTATCCCTCATTCCTTCCCTATACCATGCCCTATGTAATGTTTAATAAATATAGAGCAAAGTTCTTTGTTAGGAACAAGTAACAATGACAGACAATAGGGATGAGTCAAACACTACAACAGATACCTGACAGTCCAGCAACCACAAACTAAGCTCAGATGCACAGGGAGAGAACTGGAGAGTTCACGTTTGGGCTCACTCTTGGTATGAACTACTACAAGAGGAAGTCTCTTTGTTTCATTTTTTTAATGAGACATTGGAACTCTCAAGTACTGTTATAATTATTTAAAAGACTTGGCAGGCTACCCCACGTTGATATCACTCACCCTTGTGGTTAATCCTTAGCATAAATTAGGGTGTATTTGCCAAAGTACATTAGTGGTCACTGCCTTCTCTGCTCCTCTTTTTCCTCAATTAAAAATAAGTAAGGGCTCTCTGGATATATCTCAGTGGTAGAGTGCATGCTTGAGATATGGATTTAATCCCTAGTACCAGTAGAATAAACAACATAAATATAAATGAAAAAAAAAACTTTAAAATTGATGTACACTTCTAAAGTTCCTTGATTAAGCAGTTTTTAAAAATCTACTAAGGGTCTGGAGAGGTGACCCAGCAGTTAAGAGCACTTTTACTCTGCACAGGATCAGTTTAATATCCAGCCTACATCCCAAGGCTCTTGCAAGTCCGGTCCCAGGGAACCTAATACCCTCTTCTGTCCTCCAAGAGCACCTGCACACACATGCATATATACGTAATACACATACACATACATTTTAATCAATAAGTCTTTTCAAAATATCTATTTTTTAAAAAAAACTTTTATTGCATTATGATGAGAAAAGTTACGTGATTTCAATTTATCTGAAATTTTTAACATTCAAAAACATATTTCAATTAAATATAATTGAATCACATTCTTGTTTCCTTTTTGTACCACTGCTTCTCCCAGAGACCCCCTTCAATACTTACAGTATCTTTTTTGTCATATTCCTTAAAATTTATAAAATATTATAACAATAAAAATAAGTATTATAAAAGTTGTTTGATATAAAACAACAATCAATTTAACAGTCTTATGTAGGTGCTCGTCTACAGCAATAGTGAAAATACATTTTTCTCAATATAAATTTTAAATAACTCCAAACATATTAACTGTATACTTAAAATTAATACATTACTACTAGTATTTTCTTAAATGAACATAAATATATAAAGTCTTTTTGTTTGTTTTGTATTTAGTAGGGTTTAAAATCTTGGCTCTTACTGTGGTACAAGCCCAAAATAAGAACAATTTTTAGACATTGGGTTTCATTGTAATAAGGCTATAATAAAATAACCCTCACATCACCAAAGGATTTTACCTCCATCATAGCTAAGCTGAGAGTTGATAGTTCTGCTGCACCAAGAAATGAATTGTAGGCTCGATTTTTGGATACAGACTTCCTGCTATGGTCAAAGCTATTTGACTTGAGTGAGTGACTTCATTCTCAGCCCACAGAGAACAGATTGCATTTATTTAAGAAATGGTGTAGGTATTAAGATGGTCTATCCATAAAGTCATTCGCCAACTGTTTCAAAGAAGGATGGTTCTGCTTGGAGGGTGGCATAGACATTAGGTGAGGGTAAGAATTTGGTTCATTAGCTGTGATAATTTGGAAAGGCATTCATCTCAGAGAAAGAGTAACTTATAAAGTCCTCTTCTTCAAACTTGATACAAGAGTTACAAATGTCAAGCAAAGCATTCAGTTTCACTTTGTTATTCTCTTACAAGCCACCTTCCTAGTTGTACTGGCCAGTTTTGTGTGTCAACTTGACACAGGCTGGAGTTATCACAGAAGGGATCTTCAGTTGGGGAAGTGCCTTCATAAGATCTAGCTGTGGGGCATTTTCTCAATTGCCCCTTGTGGGTGGTGCCATCCCTGGGCTGGAGGTCTTGGGCTCTATAAGAGAGCAGGCTGAGCAAGCCAGTAAAGAACATTCCTCCATCAGCACCTGCTTCCTGACCTGCTTGAGTTCCAGTCCTGACCTCCTCTGTTGATCAACAGCCATGTGGAAGTAAGCCAAATAAACCCTTTCCTCCCAACTTGCTTCTTGGTCATGATGTTGTGCAGGAATAGAAACCCTGACTAAGACACTAGTTAATCATCTATGTTTCTTTTGGGTATATAAATTCTTTTGAAATATATAAGCTGTTCTGAAAAC
>NW_022196914.1:42595893-42617816 GCF_008632895.1 Mastomys coucha | reverse complement strand
AAGGGATTTTTGTGTTTCCTCTTTAAGAGCTTCTAGCTCTTTACCTGTGTTCTTCTGTATTTCTTTGAAGGTGCTATTTATGTCTTTCTTAAGATCCTGTATCATCATCATAATAAGTGATTTTATATCTGAATCTTGCGTTTCCAGTGTAATGGTGTGTCCAGGACTTGCTATGGTGGGAGAATTGGGTTCTGATGTTGGCAAGTGACCTTCGTTTGTGTTTATTTTCTTATGCTTGCCCCCCCTCCCCCGGCATCTGGTTAACTCTAGTGCTACCTGCCCTTGCTAAATCTGACTGGAGCTTGTCCTTCCTGTGATCCTGGTTGTGTCAGAACTCCTCAGAATCAAGCTGACTCTGTGATCCTGTGATTCTGGGTTCCTGGTATCCTGGGCTTGTTAAATCACCTGGGAGTGTGGCTTTCTCTGTGTGTTGTGGGACTGGCTGCAGAGCTCCTGCCCAAGGTCTGCTCAGAACACTAACCCAGACAGACCGGAAGGAACTGGAGTCACTGGGCTGGCGGAGTTCCTATGTGCCTGGTCCCACTGGACCCAGTTACTGCCAGTGTTGGGACAGATGTTGGTTCCTGCTCACCTCTGATCCTGGGTGTGTCAGAGTGCCTGGGAGTGGAGATTCCTCTGGGTGTTGTGGGACTGGCTGTGGAGCTTGCACCCAAGGTCTGCTCTGGACCCCAGCCCAGACAGACTGGAAGGAACCCCAGTCATTGGGCTGGTAGAGTTCCTGTGTGCCTGGTCCCACTGGTCCCAGTTACTCCCAGTGTTGGGACAGATGTTGGTTCCTGCTCACCTCTGATCCTGGGTGTGTCAGAGTGCCTGGGAGTGGAGCTTCTCAAAATATCTATTAAACCTCAACCTTTGTGTGCATGAAATTTTGTTCTTTCAGATAAAATTGTAAATATCTACAAAGCCTTTCAGGTTGGCATCAAAGTACAGTAGTTACCAAGAAAAAGCTCCGGTAACAATTTATGCCAAAAGCGAGCAACCAGTTTTCATTAGACACCATTATTTTTAATTGAAAGTGTGACAAAGAACAACTGAGGGAGGGAACAACAATTGCTTGTCAGTGACCAAAGGCCCTGAGAAGATGTAAACATTATATGGACTGAACAGGTAGTGTGTATGTATGTATGTATGTATGCATGTATATATGTATGTTGCATATGCATGCAATAACAGTAATTGAAAAAAGAGGGCATGAATTTGAAGGAGAGCATGGAGGGGTGTTAGGAGATAAGAAAGGGAAAGAAAGGGAGAATACAATTATATTATAATCTCAAAAATAAAATAAAATTTAAAATGAAATCTGAGTATAGGGGTGGGTCTGATGCTAAGACCTTGTTTGCCAATTGGTTCTTGATCTGTCAGTAAAGAAAGCCATGGGCCAATTGCTGGGCAGAAGGAATAGATGAGATTTCTCTTTGGGTCCCTGGAAGAAAAAGAGAGACACAAAGGAGGAGGGGGAGTTTGCCATGCTTTAGAGAGAGAACTAAGCAGCCATGTAACTTGGGAGGACTTTGGAGGAGCAGTGACACAGGCTGCCCCTACAAGTAGATGGTCAGGGATGTTTAGCAGGGACTAGATGTATCTTAGTAACTAAAGTTTAGGCAGGTAGGAGGAAAGGAGTTAAGACTATTGTTAAAGACACACTTTTCCAGGCAGGAGATAGACGTACCCAGCAATTGTGCCAAGAAGGTGAGTTGAAAGGAACAACTGGCCAGGTGGTGGCACACACCTTCAATCCCAGCACTTGGGAGGCAGAGACAGGCGGATTTCTGAGTTCGAGGCCAGCCTGGTCTACAGAGTGAGTTCCAGGACAGCCTGGGCTACACAGAGAAACCCTGTCTCTAACCTCCCCACCCCACCCCCCCAAAAAAAGAAAAGAAAAGGAATAACTGTATGTGTCTCTTTTATCTGTGGATTCAAGGAAAGCTGGGTAGAGGCCGGTAGCGTGGCTACTTCCTGTAGGTAAGGTGGGGTAGCATAAAGCTTCATGCAACAACTGAGGGTAATATCTATATTTGCAGGGTGGATTTTTTTAAACACTTATAATAATAAACCATTTACTTACTGTCAAGTGAAGTATGGCAATACTTTCTAGCATTAACAGAATTCACATTTTCAATCATAACATATTCTAGAAAAATTTTTACTAAGTCTAAAAAGTCGCTAGGCTCTCAAAACTAAAATAATTTCGTGAGGAAATTGACATTCCTAACAGCAGTGGAATATTTGAAAAAAAAAATGAAATTTGTCAACATGTGGGGAATCTGTACAACCCATTGGGCCAATAATTTCCAAATATACCTATTTGGAAAATGCATCGATACTACAAAATCATCTACAGACAAGAGATTCGATACAATTGAAAGGTCTAGGTATTTCACTATTGTAGTTTGAATGAGAATGGCCAACAGAGGTGCATATGTTTGAATACATTGTCCCTGTTAGTGGAACTGCTTAGGAAGCATTAGGAGGTGTGGTCTTGCTGAAGGAGGTGTAACACTGGGGCTGGGCTTTGATGTTTCAAAGCTTCTCATCCATAGTGTGCTCTCTGACTACTGTTTACAGATCCAGATGTAAGATCTCAGCTGTTTCTGTCACTGGTCATCTGCCCTGCCATCTCTTTTGCTTTTTAAAAGATTTATTTATTTTATTTTATGTATATGAGTACACACTGTAGCTGTACAGATAGTTGTGAGCCTTCATCTGGTTGTTGGGAATTGACTTTTAGGACCCCGCTCGCTCCGGTAGACCTTGCCCTGATAGCTCTGGCCCAAAGATTTATTTATTATTATAAATAAGTACACTGTAGCTGTCTTCAGATGCACCAGAAGAGAGTGTCAGATCTCATTACAAGTGGTTGTTAGCCACCATGTCGTTGTTGGTATTTGAACTCAGGACCTTCGGAAGAGCAGCCTGTGCTCTTACCTGCTGAGCCATGTCTCCAGCCCTGCCCTGCCATCTCTAAGCCTCTGGAACCATAAGCCAAATTAAATGCTTATTTTATAAGTTGCCTTGGTCATGGAGATTTGTCATAGCAACAGAAAGGAAATGAAGATAGATATGGCTGAACAAAGCACCCTTATTGATATGGTTTTAGGTGCTACATCACAATCGGCCTTTATAAAATTACCATTTATTGAGTTTTGGCATGGTATCAAAGAAGATCCAAAATTATATAAAAAACCCTATTACATCTTTTTCTCTATTCCAACTAAAAATTCATGTGAAGTCAGATTCAATTTATATGTTTGAGTCAAGATTAGAGGACAGACAAATGCAGAGCAAACTTGACTTATCAATAAAGCACATAAACCCTGACTAACACAGAGGAGCTACTACTGCATTCTTTTTACTAATATGAGCAATTTGTAAGAGACACTAGGAAAGTAGTTCTACTTTCAACAGCATCTAAATACTCAAGTGCTCAGGAACATAGTCAGTTCAAGATATGTACATTAGAACAGTATACAATAATACTGAAAGAAATTAGATGATTTTTCAATAAATGGAAAGACACAGTAAGTTGACAAAGATTTAACATCATGAGACAGGTATTACTTTTGAAAGGTGCTGATTCAATATGATCCTTGTTAAGATCTCAATGCCATTTTCTTTTGGCTAATTTTTAAAAACTTGAAGTTTTGTTATTCAACAATGTTGTGCATGGAATATATTCTGTTTCCTCTCTCCCACATTCTTGTGTATCTCCTTTTTTCCGGGAATTGTCCCACACCCATGATCCCTACTGGTCACGTTCTAAGAATTAAGACTTTTGGTTTTGTCTTATGACCAATTTCATTTTATCAGAGCCATTTGTGATACCTTTGAACTGGGGTTATTGCTCAGTATACAACTGAAAGCAATGATCTGTCCATCCAAAAATCCATCAGTAACAGTTATTTTTAAGTTGGTATTGATTAATTATAATAAAGATGGATTTCACTGTGATGTTCCCACGTGTGCATGTAATCTATTCGGATTATATTTATTCTATTTATTCTCCTTACTCTTTCTTGTCCCTGTCACTCCTGCTGATCTCCCTCCTTTTCACAGTCATCCTTCTGCTTTTAAAGTGTGTGTGTGTGTGTGTGTGTATGTGTGTGATATTGAGTTTAATTAGTGTCGCATACAAGAACACAGACAGGTGAGGAATTCTGTACAGGACAGTCATAGGCGTCTTATCATTGGCTATCTCACTGAAGGAAATGTCTGTCGCTTAGCAACTGTAAGCTAGCTACCAGTAGATACTGAGGGAGGTGAGGCCTCATGAGCCCTTCCTCTGCTGACTCCCAACTGCGTAAGGGAATGGTGACCAGCCAAGTCTTCTGTATGCCTTGTGCACGAACTCACAAGTGCTGAGAGATCATGACTGTAACCGCCATGTCAGTCCCATAAGACAACTTTTGTAACCCTTCACTCCATGCTCTGACTCTGAAATCCATTTTGCTGGTTTTTTCCATGACATCCTCTTAGCATTGGCAGTTAAATTTTGAGAGATAAAGCAGGTGAACTGCTGTCAAGGACTAGAGAGGAGGACTAGAAATGTGTTGTCATGTTGGGATGCTGGCAATGTTTTGAACTAGAGAGCAGTGATGGCTAGACAGTATTGTGAACACAGTCCATGTCACTAAATCTGCACATTTTAAAATGGTGACTTTTGGGTGGTATGTATGTTAGTACAATGAAAAATGAATGTAGGTATTGTCTATAACAGATATCTAAGACATTTTTAAAATGGCAAATGATGCCACTGATCTCACTAAAAATTTTTTTTTGGTTCAGTAATGCTTTTTTCTAAAAATACATTATTTCTCCTTACATGAACTGGGTATTTTAGTTAATAAATATGTATTTGAAAATGCTCTAAACCATAAGTTTTATGATTATACATATTGATAGATAGATGTTACTTACATCTTTGGGTTTTAGGAGCGCAATGGCATCTTAAGGAGGAGCCTTGACAGCTCCCTGCTGAGCTGTGCTGTAAAGTGCCACCTGAGTGCTATCCAAGCCAAGGTACTATGGAGGTCATCAGGTTCGGAAGGCTTCCTGGTAATATTAGTCAGTTGTGAGTATAAATGCTGCACCATAAAGCATAATCAGGAAAAAGTTCTCCCAATAGCATTAGTGACTAATAACTAAGTACACTGAGTATCACAGAAGACATGACAGGAAGAACTGAACAATGTTGAGCAAAAGAAAACCAGAGGGTTATAGTGTAAATAAACATGTCTTCTATAAGCTCAGGTCTTTTAATACTTGGTCCCAGTTGGGGGCGCTGTTTGGGAAGGTTGTGGACATGTGTGCTTGCAGGCAGAAGTACATTGCTGCTGGAGGAGGGGGTTTTTCACAGTATATAGCCTTGCCTCATCTCACATTTGCTCGGGGAAGTTTCTGGTTTGCACAGACTCACAGCTGATCCGGATGCGGAAAATAAGTGACCGCTGAATGCTCAGCCATTGATGGGATGTCTCCCTTCAAAGCCTGGGGGCTACTGTGGAGAGGAGAGTGGAAAGAATGTAAGAGATGTTGGAAGAAGTGGAGTGAGGAAGAATAACTCTGTCTCCATCCTCTTTCAGGCTTACAATCTGGAAACAGTCCAAGGAGGCAAGGAATTAATTCTTAGAGCTTAAAGAGGAGTTAAGCTTTGCTTTTTACTGTCTGAGAAATGGAAGAGCATTTTAATGGTTGAAAAATGAATGTGGCGAAAGAAAACAAAGGTCTGGGAGTGGAAAGCCTGAAGGTAGAGGCAAGTGGATCTCTGTGAGTTCAAGACCAGTCTGGTTCACATAGTGAGTTCCAGGATAGCCAAGGCTATATAGAGAGACATGGCCGCAAACCAACCAACCAACCAACCAACCAACCAACCAAACAACCAACCAACCAACCAACCAAACAAACAAACAAACAAACAAACAAAAAACCTAAAAAACAAACAAGACAAGACAAGAAAAGAAAAACAAAATGAAGAGAAAAGATGCATACGGGGGATCGAAGCCAGAGCTTAGGCAGTAGAACATATTTGCTGCTCTTACAAAGGAGCTGGATTTAGTTCCCAGTGGTCTGAAACATCATACTGCCTGTTCTAGGGGATCCAGTGCCCTCTTCTGACCTCTGTTGGCACTAGGCAAGCCTGTGTAACACATACATACATACATACATACATATATGCATACATACATACATACATGCTGCTAAACAATTCACACACCCAAATGCATCTTAATTTTTTTGAAGGAGATAAGCGTGAAGCATGGCATCTCCCCAAGCTCTCACGTTATCACAGGAAAGGATGGTGATTAATGAGTCATTGGTGAGAAAGATCAAAGCTGAGTTAATGTAATAACCTGAACACTAGGTTTCGAGTTGTACTCCTTTAGGTTAGTCTTACACTGACTGTGACTTCTGTAACATCCAAAATGCCTCTGATCCATGACTCCAATTTAGGAAGAAGAGTCTAGGGATCATTCTATTCCTGGGAGAGTATCCAGAACTAAGTGGCTTCTTTTATTTTTTATTTTTATTTTATTTTATTTTTCATGAATTGCACTGAACACTTCTAGTTAGTGGGTGGAGTAGACTACCACTGACACCCTGGAATTTCTTCAGTATTGCTGCCCAAATTTCCCCCTTGTAATACGAGGCAACTGTAGCTATCTGTGTGTGCACAGTCATTTGGAGATCAGCACTGCGTGGGGCCGCTGGAATGGAGATAATGCGTGTGCATCTTTTGCTTCGCCCATGACACTATCTTTAAACTTGGTTGTACAGGAAACAGTGGCACATTTATTTTTGTCTTTCAGATCGGTTGACTTAGCCCATCTTCCCATTCCAGCGTTCTTCTCTCCCTTCCTCAGTTCAGAGGATACTAGACGTTTCTGATTAGAGTTTGGAGATCAGATGAGCCCAGGCTCTTCCTAGTACTCACTTCATCTAGTTCTGCTCCAGCATCCTTTAATCCCTCTCCTTGATCCTGCATCTCACACTATATCCACTATGCCTTGGGGCTCCAAACTGTTAAAGACAAGACGCCTGGGACTCCGTTGGCATCACCATTTTGAGAAGCAAGCACATGTTTCAGCTTCTTTGCCCACCTAGTATATTCTTCTATCATTATTTTAAGCACAGAAAGGCTTATCTAATGTAAAGATTATAAATGTAAGCATTTCAGTGTGTAAAGCTTATCATGCTTGCTAAGTTTATTCCTAGGCAAGAGCTGGGCATCTGAGGAAGTGCAACTCCAAAAGTTTTCCTTAACTAGTGGAATGCAGACATATTAACTAATTTATGTGTTTTTTGAATCATTTAAAAAAATAAGGTAAATAAAATAATTTATCAAGCATATTTTTTTTCCTACTGAGTGACAATGACAAGGAGCAGAACTGACCATCACTTTCTATCAGTAAGAAAAAAAGGCAGTAGTTTGAACCATATGGAACTGTTACTATTTTGCAATTTTTGACATTCTTGTGATTATTTATCATAGTAAAATATAAGTTTCAAGACTCTGCCTAATGTTGTTTTAATGTCATTATTATAGTAGTATTTCTTTACTGTAATACTTTTCAATTTTGTAAGTTTTTCTTTCTCATGGTTTTCAGTTACTTCACACTGCCAGTAGAGGGTGTGGATTGTCTTGTTGAGCTCACTGGAAAATAGGAGAGTAGAATGTTCACACATGCATCTGGTTATAATTTTCCTTTCCTGCCCTCTGCTTGCACAATTCAACTTGATGCTTTATAATTCCCTTTTCTTTTCTTTTATTCTGCATGGGGGCGGAGCCACAACAGAAAGATGAATACTTTCGGTGCCTTTCAGATCCCTCAAAGCGGCAGCCTTCACATTCCATCCTATTGATACTGCATTTGGCAGTGGATGAAGGGACACAGTTGAAGTCTGCTCATAATTGGTTTTATTTGGGAAAGATTTTCTTTTGAACCAGTGGCCACCAGTGATTTTATAATTATCAGAAGTTAGCTACTCCAGCACTTCTTGTAGAAAATACTCACAATTCTCTTCCTCGTTTTGGAAGAACAAAGTATAAAATGGAAGGAAAAAGAGAATAGTTATGAGCATGAGCGAGCTCCAGCTTGTTCGGAACCACTCCCGTGGATTGCTGCAGGCAAGCCCAGGCTGCTATTGTCGGCACAGCAGTCTCTCAGCACAACATTAATCATCCTTTTATTTTCTCAGAACTTTAAACTTTTTTTAAAGAAAAAAATAAGGCAAATCTAGTGTATGTTTCCTGGTACTATCTGACTCCTAACATCTGCTTACAGCATAGCAGAGCTTGCTGAGCGGTTTTGCATGTGTTTCAATATGAGCTGAACAGTCGAACACCCCAAATTTATCTCTGTGTTACCTGAACTAGGCACCCACAAGTAAAATACAAACTTTGCGAAGCGCTGCATGATGTCCACATACCATCAGCCAAACCTTTCTTGCTTTGGGGCTTGGTTTCCCCACCCGTGTGAATATACAGTGGGATCCTTGTTTCCAAGGGCTTTGTTTGCTTTGAGTCACTGGTAAAATAAACATTACCTCAGATTGGAGAAATCCTTGGTAGAGAGCAGGGGTCCTGGGAGAGCTTTTTCCGTACTCAGTATTGAAGACTTTATTGGGTTATCTGGCGTAGCGTGCTGAGAACAGTTTAATTACAGCAGCGCCCTGGCCCTGTGCAGATCAGATGCGCCTGAGCTGGGTCTTGACATGTAAGCCAGCTCATTCTGGAAGGGGATGCAACGGAGAAAGAATGAAGAGAGGTGTGTCCTCCTTTACTGTAGCCCGGATCTCCCCATACGGAAACAAAACCAGAGGCCCTCGAGGGTCTCATCAGGCAGGTGCGCACTTATTCTTAACTCTTAGTCTCGTCTTCAAACAGTAGGGATGCTCTCTGCTCTGAACTTAGTTTGAAAAGAACTGAAAAGTACTCAGTAAGTGCTTGATCGAAAACTAGACTCATATTGTGACTAGTCATATCAGAAACACATGATTATAAATTTTTAAAAAGAAAATGACATTTTAAAACAGGAAGGTCCATTTTATAATTTTATATCTGTTCAATGGAAAAATATTTTTTATGGTAATGCCTGATAGAAATACTATGTAATATGTTTATTCTGGCTCTTGATAATTATATTTCAATATGGAATATATATATATATATATAAAGTGCAATTTAAAGATTCATATACCAAAGGTTTAGAGATTTTATTACTTATCAAAATAGTTATATCTCCACCCCACCTCCATATTAACTATTTAGATTAACTTCATAAATTTACTGCAGCACATGGATGGTTTTTGGAAACTGCAATTGCTTGTTACTATATTGCCAAGAATGAAAATGCAAACTTATTTCAGGGTAACTACGCAGAGAGAGTGAAAACCTTATAGTATAGTGAGTCCTCAAAGAGAAACACAAGCAGAAATCAGAATCATGGCCTCACTATAACTTGATGTTAGGAGTAAAGCATTTGGTAGTCTCCTCTCCCATTCCCCATACACACACCTCAAATAACAGGGCTCAAGAGTTTCAATATTGATTCAGGAGAATGAATGGCTGAGTCATTGCAGAGGGACTGTGACAGGGAGACAAAGGCTGCCATGGTGATATGTTGATATGTGATGTGGTTAGTGAGCCTTGGTGGTTTCCTACCCCTGCCACTGAAGTGACAAGCTTAGGGATATGCCACCCAGCAAGCCTACACCAAGGCAAATTGGAAGAATGATTTAACTAGCCGTCCTCGAGGGACTGAAGATTCCATACACATGTCTGTCTGATTCATAGGGAATTTCCTTTTTAAATATAAGAAAAACTATCCCGAAATCCGCTTCTAGCTAAGAAATAAACACTAGGATTTTAAAAGTCTCCAACAGCATTTTCTGAAAATGCTTTCTAAAATGACTTCTTGACGGCAAATGTGCTTAGCTTGGGAAAGCAAAGATTCAATATATTTTGCATAGGACATAGCACTATGTTCAACTACGTCCAAGGCATTTGCTATGGAGCTGTGTGTACATGTGGTTGTTGCTTGCATGTGATTTATCTACATCCTTAATATTTATCCTTATATCCACAGGTAAGTGAAGTGTAGTTCTCACCCATCATGAAAGAAATATCCCTTGTAACAGACAGATCAAAATGCAGGGAACATATGTAGTATCCAGCCTGAATATCTACAACAGAATTTAATACCTTTAAAAACATCATTTCTAAAAGTACATTTCTTTTTTGTAATAGGATTAGGCAAGAAAGAATTTCTGTGATCAAGTGAATTGATGAACAAATTTAAACTTGTTTATTTCCTACGGTGCTCTGATCTCTTATTAATGTTTCACTGTGCTGTTCTTAGTGATGTTCTGAGAATACTTGCCACATGTGTGGTAGTACTACCAAACCTTTTCCTTTTGTACTTTGGGGAACTAAATCTATAATAATTTTAGAATGCTGAGACAAATCCTTTGCTTGAGTAGTTTTAATTCAGTGAGGATGAATATACATTGGTATTTTTGTTTGGAGTTTTTTTTATATATGCACATATATGTATATACCCTATGTTAAATCATTAATTTGTACTGGCAAAGCTATATTAATCTTCTGCAAGCCAGGACCTTGAAGACTTCAGCTTCTAGCCTTTGTCTGCTTATCTTGGCCTAGAATGTTTCAGCCTCTGAGACTTACTGATGAATAAACTCATAGTTTCTAACTCTTACTAAACTCTGGCTGCCTGGTACAACTCAACTATTCTGGCTCAAACTCCTCTCTAAGCTGACTGACTCAAATTGGCTTCTGAATGAGTTGTTCTGCCTGGAAAGACTGCCTTTGAACTCCACAAAGTGAACTGCTCCAAATGCAACTTCTCTGCTCTGTTCTACGCTCAATTAAATTTCACCAAACTATACTGCTCTGAACTGAATTCCTCTCTCTCTCTCTCTCTCTCTCTCTCTCTCTCTCTCTCTGCTCTTAAATAGCCTCTCTTTCCTGTCTGTCCTCCAGTTGGGCATGCCCTATCTCTGATTCATTTTGTCAAATCTTTCTGTAATTCATCACTTTGTTTGTCCCTCAATTAAACACTGTTGTTTGGGAATAAAGATGTGTATTTGAGAGCTTGTCTTTGTACTTTGGGGAACTACATCCCAGCTAGAGGGATTCAGTCTGTGTACCAACTGGATCATATCTTTGGATGAGCCCCCTTGCCAGAGCAGCCATATTGCTGGATTAAAATTCCTCTATACCAAAGTTGACATAAGATCAGCAATACTTCAAGAATGCCATCTCCAGACTGGGACTGCTTTGACAGGGAGCCTTTGTGGACTGAACACCTAATGGATTCTAGCACTGCACAGAGCAGGGATTACCCACCACACTGTCATTAGGCATTATCTGGCTGCCTCAGGCATGTTCCTCTGCTTTCCTTTGTCCTTAAATACCTTCCTAAAAACAATGTGGAGTCCCGAGTACCCACCACAGTAACGAAGATGATACTGCCAGAGAGACGGAAATATTTCCTGTTTGGACCCTACAGAAGAAGTCTTGTGATGCTGTTTTGACTTGTATCCTTGTGATTCAGCTACAGTAGTGTTGGCCTGGGTGTTCCAAGTGGAGGCAGGTAAGGATTACCAGAGTATCTGCCTAAAACATGTGGTTCTTAACCACTGAGTCAAGAGCCATTTGAGTCACCCCGTTCATAGGAGTCACCTAATACCATCCGAAAACACAGATATTTACATTATGATTCAAAGCAGTAGCAAAATTATAGTTATGAAGTAACAATGAAATAATTTTATGGTTGAGAACATGAGAAACTGCATTAAAAGGCCATAGCCTTCGGAAGGTTGAGAACCTCTGGTCTAAAAGACAGCAGCATCCAAGGCACCAAAAGAGGGCACGTGTGAGAGCACCATTAAAGCCAAGCTAACATGTAATCTCCTCTGTAACTCTAAGCCATCTTATTTTACACTTCCTTGACAGCATAGACCTTCTTGTACTTTGGATTTATGTCGTTTCTCTGACACAATGTGGGCTATATAAGGTCAGAGATTGTACTTTACCCATGACCACCTGTTAGTATTTAGTAATGTTTCTGAATAAGTAATTATTCAATAAATATACATTGCAGTGAACAGGATTGTTGCAGCAGAGGAAGAAGACAAGCATGGACTGTCTGGCAGGGGGACTCTGCTTGTCAACATGGCAATGGTGAACTGAAAACCGGCTTGGGGCCACGTTTGACTGAATGGTGGTAGCATGCCATGACTCTGTGTAAAACAATATTCTTTCTGAGGCATTGTAGTGATTGAAAGCTCAACAATATGTATTTTTTTTTTTTTTGTCCCTGAAGCAGAGCAGATTGTTGTGTAGAAGTTAGGTCCGGTTCTACCTCCCAGATCCATGCTCCCAGAAATAAGACTCAGACTCAAAATACAGTTACAAATACCTTGGCCATATAGCTAGACTCTTATCTGACTAGATCATAACTTAAAATAACCCATTTATTTTAGTCTACATTCTGCCACGTAGCTGGTTAACTTTGCTCAGGTACCATATATCATCCCATGGCTAATCCCAGAATTCTTTTTGTCTCCCAGATGTCCCACCTTCTAATTTTACCCTTTCCTATAGGCCATAGGCTTTTTAGTTGACAGGTGATGCATCAATACAATACACAAGATATTCTCTCTATACTGTTGGACTTCAACTATTTTCAGATGTCCATCACCTGAATTTTGTGACCCCTGTGGAGGAGTACATGGTTTTATTTCCCTCATAGATTCTGATTCTGCATCTGAAGTTATGGGCTTTTGATAATTGCTTCCTCAGTCATATAACTGATATGACAAATGCTTAATATGTATTCTTGCATCTTGGCAATAAGAGGAACTTGACTTAAGCTCTGTTGCTTTTTTATTTCAGAGCTCAAACACAGTAAACAGTAAAACTTCATGAGACCTTCACTACACTGCATACAAGAGGATACATTTGGAGTGACCAGCTGTTGTATTTTGAGGTTCCAGATGGGAGGAAGGTTCTAAGCCTGTAACAAAGGATAGCAGGAAGAGATTCAGCTGTAGCAGGCTCCTGGTAGTCCTTTTCCTGTCTAAGAAGCATTTAGAACAGTTGGACATGCTCGAAGCAATAATCTAATTCTGCTTTGGGGAGGTAAAAGAGGGTTTTAAAATGGTGCCTAAGTTGTTTGAGTTGTTGTGCTCAAAGTTCTTCTTCATGTGGTCTTGAACTTGTGAACTGTTCCTCCCCCACGAACATTATCCTCTTCAGGGGGCCTAAAAAGATTGACTGAGGGGAATTATAGGGGTCATTTATTATGCAAGATTAACTAAGTTGCCCTAGGAAAGAAATTGTACCACCAATATTTTTTAATAAATTTAAGAAGACCAATCACTTTAAAGAGCAGCTGTTACAGAACTGGTTTGATGAAGATGAATATGAATATGGGGGGATGAGAAGGCTTATTCTCTTAGCTCTGTGTTCAAGTAGAATTGGGAATTCAGGCTTTGTCTTTAGAACGTTCACCTTTTCTTCCAACATTCTCCTTCCTTGGTGTCTCATTCCAAATCAATCCTGGTCCTCTTTCCAGTCCTTCCTCCCCTTCCTCCCCTCCCTCCCCTTCCTCCCCTTCCTCCCCTCCCTCACTTTCCTCCCTCCCTCTTTCCCTCCCTACCCCCTTCTTTCTTTCTTTGTCAATGCATGACTTGAAGAACAAAGCCCTCCTAAGTTGTAAATAGTGGTTGAGGGTTAATAAAAGGTTTAATGGTGGGAGCCAACCCTAGGAAGACCTCCAGGAACGGTGTGTCAAGCAGAGGAAGAACCTTATGCAAAGGTTCTGAGGTAAGAGTGATTTTGTTGTGTGTTGGGAATACTGTGAAACAGGCAGAGATGGAGATGGTGGAGCTGGAGGAAAGAGGCACAGTAGCAGCACATGGGGACGTTGGGCCTACATCAGGAGAGTGGCCTAAGTGCTAAACATTGTAGCTCTCTGGCGGTTTGTGGCTTGTTCCTTTTAAGCAGATCATGAGCTTCTTTGCCAGTCTGGTTTGGCCCTGTAAAGGACAGTATGACATTGTTTCCTGCCCATGAAACAGAGACAGCAGGGCCTCCACAAGCGTTGATGATCGCTGTGAGCCTAAAGCTTATTTGTATATATTTTCATGTTCCTCCTCTGAGGAGTGCCCTACTTGCCAAGGTTAATGACAGTGGTGGTGCATGCCTTTAATCTCAGCACTTAGAAGGCAGAGGCAGGTGGATTTCTGAGTTCGAGGCCAGCCCGGTCTACAGAATGAGTTCCAGGACAAAGAAACCCTGTCTCCAAAAAAAAAAAAAAAAAAAAAAAAAGGTTTAGGGAGTAATGATTGCAGAGTAAGATCCCACCAAACTAAGTTTACAAAGACAGGTAGATCTCTGAATCCTTTGGCAAATGTTAAAAAAAAAAAATGTGTGCCAGTTGTCTCTTCTTAAGAAAAGGGCTGGGATCAAGGGAAGCTGATTCATAGGATAATCAAAAGAGAACAAGGGGTCATAACTGAATTGATACGTAAATATAAACTAGGCTTTTATTCTGCAAGAGAAGTACTATCTAGACAGTTTTTAGAATAGCAAGAGAAAGCTGTCTCTTACAGAACTCAGAGAGCACTCTGAAAAGCTGTCTTGAGCAGAACACACACACATGCACACACACACACACACATATACATGCATACACAAAGGGGGGGCATCTTGAGCAGAACATAGGCTTGGACCCACAATTTGACTTTGAGTCATTTGTTTTGCAGTTCCCAGTCACCCCTTCTCTCAGAACCCCTCTCCAAGTCAATGCTGGTCTTTGGTACTTCTTGAAAAAAAAATATATATACTTTTGTTTTCATTTAGAATATCAGCTACAATTTGGATTTTAGATGTCCCATAAGGCCCATGTGGTTTGGTTGCTAGAGTGCATCTTCAAGAGGTAGAAGAATCTTTGGGACTGCCTGTAGGAATTCCTTAGGTCATTGTAAATGTATCCTGTGAGTAGGACAACTGACCTTCCCTCCTCCTCTTTTGTTCTCTGGATCGATGAAGACTTTTCTTTTTTTCTTTACACTGTGCTGTCTCAACACAGATGCAAAACCATGGCCCAACAGATCACAGTTGAGAACCTCAAAACAAAAAGCAAAGAGCCATGAGCCAAAATAAAACATTTCTCTTCATCAGTTGTTTGGTTCAGGTATTTTGTTGCAGTGGTGAAAACTGGCCAGCATAGTGTCCCTATAACTTTCCAGGCCAGTAAGTTTTTGTTTTTTCATACTCTGACATTGAGTTGATTGAACTTTCACCCCCGAAAGAATGCAAGCTTAATAAATTCAGCACCGTGTCTTCAATTACTGTTTTTCCCACAGTGCCGTCCTATTCTTTCTGTATCCTAAACACCCAATGATTATTGTTAGTGAATTACTTACATTTCTGAAGAAAAGGCTTAGGGGAATGAGTTTGCATTTCAATGCCTAGGAAAATGTCACTCTCAGAGCAGACACGCATGTTGTGTGTGGCTGTAAACAAGTGAGCCCGAGGATGAGACTCAGGGAAAGGGGGACTAAGAATGTCTGACCTACAGGGACAGAGCCTGAGACATTTAAATAGCAAAACAAACCAAGCCAAAATGTTCTTTAGTTTTCCCATTTTTTTATTTTGCATCATGATTATCTGGAGAATTGGTTCACTATTTTGGGCATCTGTAGTCATAAAGCCTGTTACTATGCTAACGAATTGAGAGCTCATGTGCCTGTTTGTGTCCAATTCATTCACCGCTTCTAGACACAGTAGGTTACTCTTACCTTTTTTAGGACACACCACGGGCATTTCTAGCCCCATGCAGACTGTGTACAAGAACTATTCTGCGTAACGTTACCTTTGATGCCCAGCTGTTTTGGGGGGGGTGTCTTACAATTTTGAGAGGAGGCATTCTGCAACAGTACATAATAATTGTGTGCCCCTGGATCCCGGTTTGCTACTAAAAGCTTATTCCATTCTGATTAGTTTGGGATGGACCCTGGATCCTCTGGCCTCTCTTTCTAGTTCATTTAGTCTCTCAGTCTGTTCTTAATTTTTTAATCTGTTTTTAATTTAATCTTGCTTCTTTCATTAAAAAGTGGAGGCAGGGGTCTGGAGAGATGATGCTCTTCTAGAGGACCCAGGTTCAATTCTCAGTACCCACATGGCAGCTCAGAAATGTCTGCAACTTCAGTTCCAGGGGATTTGTCACTCTGACACCTATAAACATAACATAAAATTAAATAAATTATTAACAAAAAGTGGAGGCAGAGGGGTTGGACCAAAAATCCTAGTCGTCTTCCTTGTTTGAAACTACCCACGAATGATGCAGCAATTGTTCTGATAACCCCCGCGGCTGTTCCAACACCGGGGCCTTCATGACTAAGTCCAGGGGAAAATAACGACCCCCCTCCCCGCCCCACATACACATACCCCGTGTGCTATCAGACAAAACTTGATTCCCTTAATCTTTGAAGCAATTAGGTATTATTACAGTAGGTAATAAATTAGGTATTAATACAGTATGAGATGACACAGATGTTGACCTCAATCCTTGCCTTGCAAGTGTGCATAGAGATATTGCCTTCATTTCTAGTAATTCATCAGTGAATGCTCGGAGAAGCCCACTTGAAGGGCTCCAATTGATGGTAAAAGAAACACCCTGGTAGGTTTGGCAAACACGATTCTCCCTAGTGAGAAGACTGGGAGTAGTTTACAGCGGAGCGCCAGCGTGGAGTGCCCTAGGAGCGGCTCCAAAGTTTAGCGCCTAAGAGAACCTGCAAAGCTCTCGTGGTACCCGGGACTGTCGCTCCTGCGTTCCCGCAAGTCAGCTTCGGCGCCTGACTGCTGGAAGAGTCCATTAGTCATGGCCAAGGCGGGGAGTTCACCACGCCAGAGTGCGGACCTGGCTGCCCGCTGCGCAGAGGACGGCCTGCTGCCAGGACCGTCACCCCCGCTCAGCCGATCAGGTGAGCCCAGCCAGGGGCCAGAGTCCTATTGGAGTAGAGGAGCGCTAGGGGGAGGGGAGAGGATGAAGTCTTACGCTAGAAGGCACAGTGCGGGAAAGGATTAGCGGCGGAGGAGGACGAGGACTTTGCAGAGGGGCAACGCTGGGTATGAAGGGAGGCCCCGCACCAGCGGGGACCAAAGGACACGCAGATGTCGATGACCTCAGAGCCAGGTAGGATGTGACTTGGGGTTGGTGCTGAGGGAATCCAGTGGGTCGGGGAGCGCGACAGCATCTCTTTGGCGTTCCCGGGCAGCCGTCGCTGCACCTGTTGCTGGAGGTGGGAGCTAGGGCAGCGCAGAAGGCGGGAGGGTAGCGGCGGCGCGCACAAGCTGATGGCAGGCTGCGGGTAACGGGACAGCTGCTTGGTGCCTGTCGCTGCACAAGGCTGCGGTTCTGCATAGCTGCTTCCAAAGCTGCCATCTCAGAGAAGGGGAGACTGGGATGAGTAGAGTGAAAAGTTCCTATTTTTCTCTTTCTGCCCAGTTGAAATACAGACTCTAGTTTCAGAGTTGGCCCGGAAAAATAATTGGGCAAGAACTGCAGGTGGTCGGTAGATTAAACTTCTTTGTGAGAATATCGAGGCAACTTTAAAGGACATCTTGTTAATGTTCCAGATACCTACTGCATCAAGGAATTTCAGTAAAACACATTGTTTTCAATGAGTTTGAAATAAGCACAGACTTTAAAAATTCCATATGTATATACACATATTTCTTTTATATTTTAAATTTCCTGAACAATTTTTCATTTTCATTGAGGAAATAACTTTAAGGTACAACATTAAGTTGTATATAACTTGTATAAACTAATGTCTTACAAAATCTATAGCCTTTAAAAATGTACATAATGTGTTATGTGTCAAGCTGCACATCCTTAGAAATTGGAATTAAGGTTTTAATTCTTGACAGGAAGAGTTGAAACCATACCTAAACGGATTTGGCACTGAGTGTTATAACCACCTTCCACTGGGTTCCTTCTTTGTGAGTCATCTATCCAAAGAACTAGACCAAAGAAACAAAGAGAAAGGACATTAATGAAGACAGTAGATATTTAATCAGGACACGGGTACCAGACTTTAGTTCTGGGTGATTTCCTAGGCTAAGTAGTAAACTCTTACCCATTTACAAATACATTCTGAATTGTTACAATAAATGCATGTGATGGCATGTCATGGAGAATTACATCCCATTTCTGCCACAACTTAAATCACTTTAGACATGAAAATGTTCTTCAGGATTTTGTTTCTTCACTTATAAAATCAAGCTGTTTGTGTTGAGTGATTGCAAAGATTTAGTCCAGCTAAACATTACATCACTCAAGATTGTATCTGTTTAAAAAATGACTATATTAAATGCATCCAAGCAAAACTGAACGACTGAACGATCTTATTTCCATGACAAATATGTATAGCTCATTCCTTCTTCAAAGACGTTAGTCATGAGCTCCTTACAGTCCTTTGTAACTAACGAGTAGTATCCCAATTCCCAGACAGTGACACTGAGGCTGGGAACTGTCAAGATACCTGCTTCAAATCCCCAGTTAGGAAGACCTGATCTTTGGTCTTTTCTGAGTGCTTTTAGACATCCATTATGCTGAATATTAGGAACACCACCTTATTCTCCTATAGACTGAAGAAATCTGACTATACCGTGTCCACAGTGAGACGGAGGCTAACCATGTGAGAACATCCACCCTTGATGCCATCAGATATAGGAATACAGAGTTAGTTAAAATTCTCAATATTTAAGAAAATAATTTAGTTTTACGTTGTTGAATTCCTATTGTATTTGATGTCATAGAATAATAATATGAGATATTATTTGGGACACAAATGTTCATGTAGAAATAAAGACAATTGTTAGAAGTATCGTGAAGGATCAGAAGGTCATGTTACACTAAAGAATGTCAGCCGTTGGAGGCAGCCATGCTCAAGACAAGGAGGGATGATGTGCCGTGGGAGAAGGGGCTTCACAGCAGTGAGCTGTGACCAAAGGCTTTGTTTACATCCTCATGAATGGCAATGGTGTGCTGCTTTTGCCTAGTGTACACAGTATGCCAGGAATTTGACGAATCCCTTTACACGGATCAACTTTATAATTAACCATGAACTGTAATTTTGATTTCCATATGAAGAAACTAGGGCAGAAAGATCTACATCCTGGGAGAATTTCCCCACCTTCTAAAACATGTTCTTTTCTTCATCGCTGCAGAAGACATGAATGAACTCCTGAAGCACCAGGAGAAGCTTTGTAGCCAAACTGGACTGACTTCTTTTCATTTGTGTGTGGAAGTTAGGAAAGCTGAACAGCAGTTAAGGTCACACATTCTGTTTTCATTTGGTCACCTGAGCAACCCCTTCATCTGTTAGGTGTTAATGGGTCAATGTGCTCATTGATTTATTATCACTCACAGATGCTATGTACACCCTTGCTGTATTAATTCCATTTCATTAAAAAGTGTCAAGGCTGTGCCAATTAGAAAGCAAAGCCTCGAGGGACAGAGCCTCTGTGTCTTTCTCTGCTATCTGTAGATGTAGCCAAGTTGTTGACCAGTTGAGTCAGTGCCCTGTTCTTTGCCTGTACCCACTGATTATGTTCATGTTGCATGTATAAGATGTTTATAGTGGAGCCACCATTGCTGCTTTCTGGAGGGGTGGCTCCATGGCTCACAGATCCTGTAGACGTACTCAGGTCCTTCCACAATTTTTTCTAGGTTATGGAACAGTCAAGGCAATGTAAAATCAAGTGGCAAATTCAAACAGTGCAATGAATAAAAGTCATTGCAACCTCTCTCGTTCAAACACAGTGGAGAAACCCACCCAGAAGGATCCTTTTCACCCTCTAACCCCTGTTGAATCAGGGTGAGAGCTCAATGCTTTATTGATACCATTTATGCTTTAAGGTTCTACTTAGTTTTAGTGTTCTGTCATTCCCAGGCAGTTTGGGTATATCAATAAAAATGTTTGTCGAGAAATGAAGATAAGCATATCACTAACAAACCACGCGAAATGGAGCAATATGAGAAACTGATTTCTCCACCTGCTTGCACAGGCAAACTCTTCGTATATAGGGAGGGCTCCCCATAAGCTGGGTTGTCAGGCCACACAGGACGTCACTGCACCCCTGGTCTGTTGGCCTGAGTGTGGTGTAGCATGAGGGGTGGTGCTGGGGCCCTTGAAGCGTGGTAGCACAAAGGCAGTGTTTTCTGATTCCACTGTGACACACTATCCACTTTAGAGTTTACCAGACCAAGTCCCTCCCCAGCTGCTGGGCAGGTGGTCACAGGCCCTTTTCTTGTGCAGTCAGGCATGAATCTGCCTGTACCTCAAAAGGGGGCAGGGTGCTGATAGGATAGTTCCCACTCACTATTAATGATTTGGAAACCCTTCATATAGTAGGGAATATTGGCTGTTGGAGTAATTGTCCATAAATGAGCTTTGACACAATATAGGATTATTAAGTTATAAAAAGGAGGCTGGGTTCTCTTAAAGAGAGGTAGTGAGAGAATTTTCCATGTACGTACACATGTAATTACATTGAAAGGGTGTTTTAAAGAGTGCCTTTTTTTTTTTTATTAATTTCATGAATTTGTTATTGAATAGTTTTCCCTAGGTGAATTTCCTCAGTTTTTATCACATACTTGAGAGCAGTCTTTTCATGTTTTCTTTATTAGGGGCTTAGCATGGCTTTGAGCCAGTTCACATCTTGGTACATCAGCATTTTTGAAGTGCTGAGAGAAGCTAAGTAAATTTCCCACAACTTAAAGGTTATGGAAAGAACTACCTTTTATGAATAGATTTCAAATAATTCTCAGCAAGCCAAGGGTACAGACGTGGAGTAAAAATGCATTTCATTCTGTGAAGTACAAGCTCCCCTGTCTGTCTTTAGTTTTCATGAAAGGCAATTAGCATTTCAACTAGCCCATTTGGTTACATGCTACCAAGTACTTGGGTTTATAATTTGCTGCTCTGTCTGAGGCCTTGAGTGCTTGGTCTTATATAATCCTCTCCAAGTAGCCTTCTCTCCAGCATCGTTATTGTGGCTGGTCTTAAAGAACTACTCAACAGAGAGTTTGCCTTCAACTGTAGGGTGCCATAGGGGAAGGAAAATGAAATGCCAAGCTAATGAGGAGATGGTTACAATTATAAATAGCCCCCTTTATTTGTGACACGGGTTGGAAGATATAAAATAGCCTTCTATAAAAAAAATAACTTCAAAAAAGGTACTTGTTAATCTCCACATGTAACATGCATCACAAATGAAGGGGGTATATTCTGCCATTATCGAGCTCGGATGACTGAAAATTAACAATGAAGACACATTTTTTTTATAGATATTTTCTTTATTTACATTTTAAATGTTTTCTCCTTTCCAGGTCTCCCCTTTAGAAACCCCGTATCTCAGCCCCTTTTCCCCCTGCCTCTATGAGGGTTGCTCCCCCACCCTCCCACCCACTCCTGTCTTCTTGCCCTGGCATTCCCCTACACTGGGACATTGAATACTCTTAAGCTTAGGGGCCTCTCCTCCCACTGAGGTCTAACTAGGCAATCCTCTGCCACATATTTGGCCGGAGCCATGAGTCCTTCCATGTACTCTTTGGTTTGGTCCAGTGTCTGGGAGCTCCAGGGGGTCTGGCTAGTTGACACTGTTGCTCCCCCCCATGGGGATGCAAACCCTTTCAGCTTCTTCAGTTCCTTCTCCAACCCCTCCATCGGAGACCCCACACTCAGTCCAATGGTTGGCTGTGAGCATCTGCCTCTGAATTTGTCAGGCATGCACTACTTCTTCTTCTTCCTCTTCCTCTTCCTCTTCCTCTTCCTCTTCCTCTTCCTCTTCCTCTTCCTCTTCC
>NW_022196914.1:42593733-42595565 GCF_008632895.1 Mastomys coucha | reverse complement strand
CCTTCTTCTCCTTCTTCTTCTTCCTTTTGGTTTTTCAAGACAGGGTTTCTTTGTGTAGCTCTGGCTGTCCTGGAACTCACTCTGTAGACGAGGCGGGTCTCAAATTCAGAAATCCACCTGCCTCTGCCTCCCAAGTGCTGGGATTTAAAGGCATGTGCCACCACTGCCTGACAGCATGTACTTGTTGGCATCCACAATAGTGTCTGAGTTTGGTGGCTGTTTATGTGATGGATCTCCAGGTGGGGCAGTCTCTGGATGGCCTTTCCTTCAGTCTCTGCTCCACCCTTTGTCTCCATATGAAGGCATATATATTTTTTTTAAATACTAACTATACTGTCCTTGTACAAGAGCTATTTTCTATAAGTGTGTATGAGTCAAAATGGAAAGTCTCTTAAGTGGTCTAACAACTGAACAATGCTCTGAGGAAAATTTTGATAAGATTTAAAATTTTGAGTCTCCGTGCTAATTGGAAAGAGGATTTTGTTAGCTTCTTTAGCCATGGATTTTGATAATTCGGTCATATTATTATGTTCCACCTGTATCTTCACACCCTGTGTAGGGAACACTGTATGTATGATAATCCTTTTGTGAGGACAATTGGAGTGACATTAGTCTTTAAGTAATGGGACAGCAACGTGGTTCTGCTTATCTTTGTGTGTGCCACCACCTTTGCGAGTTTGTACTTATGCAAGTTATTTGGAGATAAAGTGATAACCTTACTCTTCAGGTTTGGGCTAGCTGAAAGAAGCCATAAAGCAATGCTCTCAAAAGGATCTTTGCAGGTAATCAGTATAATTTTAGGAGACTCCATGAAAGAGTGGAGTTTTTCAATCTGTGCTTAGAAATAGAGCTTTGGTAAGTTAGTTATTCAGCAGCCGTATTCCTACTACTGATGTGTGGATGGAGAAGGTTCCTAAGCCACCCGAAGACTCGTCAGCTAGAGTTGGAAATATTGTAGAGACAGAGGAAAGAACATGCTGACAGGTCAAGGAGTGGGCTGGGGAATACATCAGATCAAAGGCACAGACTGAGGAAGCATCTAGGTGTCTTGTCCCAAACATGTTATTTGAATCTTGCTTGAACCATTGAAGGAAACAGAGGAGACACAGGGAAACACCCACTTTTTAAACATTGATAATTTTTTTAAATATATAATCAATAAAATATTTTTTATTAGATATTTTCTTTATTTACATGTAAATTTCTCCTTTCCCAGTTTCCCCTCCAAAAAACAAAGAAACAAACAAAAACAACAAAAACAAACCCCTGTTGCCTCACCCCTCCCCATCCTGCCACCCCACCATCTCCCACTTATTGGCCCTGGCATTCCCCTACACTGGGGCACAGAACCTTCACAGGGCCGAGGTCCTCTCCTCCTATTGGTCCAGATCGAATTTGCAATCCTCTACTATACACATGCTACCAGAACAATCAGACCCCTCCATGTGCAGTCCTTGGTTGGTAGTTGAGACCCTGGGAGCTCTGAGGGTACTAGTTAGTTCATATTGTTGTTCGTCCTAAGGGGCTACAAACCCCTCAGCTCCATTGGTCCTTTCTCTAACTCCTTCACTGGGGACCCTGTACTCAGTTCAATGGATGGCTGTGAGCCTCTACATCTGTATTAGTCAGGTACTGTCAGATCCTCTCAGGAGATAGCTATATTTAGGCTGGCTTGCCCTTCCTTTGGTCTCTGTTCCATAGTTAATCTCAGCAACTCCTTCCGTGGGTATTTGGTTCCCCCTTTTAAGAAGGAATGTACTGTCTACCTTTTGGTCTTCCTTCTTCTTGAGTTCCTTGTGGTTTGTGGGTTGTTCTTCCTGTATTTCAAACTT
>NW_022196914.1:42580115-42593162 GCF_008632895.1 Mastomys coucha | reverse complement strand
TCTTTTGCCTTACAGAAGCTTTGCAACTTTATGAGGTCCCATTTGTCAATTCTTGATCTCAGAGCAGAGGCTATTGGCTCTTTTTAAAAAGGCATTTCCCCAGCAGTGTCTCAGCCTCGCCGGCTGCTGCTTTTATGCTGTTCTTCTGTTGATTCTGTTGTTGGTTGCCCTGAGCATCACAGAACTCTCACCTAACAACCACCGGTCAGTTATTAAGCTAAGTGTGTGCAGAGCTCTGCGGTCAGCCCACAGGATTGAAACGAACAGAAACAAAACAAAACAAAGAAACCTCGACCCCCAAAAGAAACAAACACAAACCCATTACCACCAGCAAACCTGTTTCCTGGGTGTCATAAGTACTGGTGTGGATTTTTTTGCGTTTCTGTTGTGTGAGCTTTGCTAGTAGTCCTTAATTTTATCATACAGATTCAGTTTACTTTCTAGTGCCTTAAATATTGCTCTGAAAATCCTTTCTCGAAAGGAAAGTTGTGGGAAAGAAATTTTCTTAGTTTTTGTTTATTTGTGGACTATTAATTTCATCTTTTATTTGAATGGTATTTTTCTCCTGATTCTTGATGGTCCTCTTCTGCACTTTGAATTCATCAACCTAGGTTTCTCACCAGAAGACAGATGTAAAGAGGATCTTTTTTTGTGATTATGGGTTGTTGGGGTCTAACTTCGTGAGTTCTTTATAAATTTTTGTGATTAGCCCTCTGTGAAATGTAGGATTGGTGAAGGTCATTCCCCAATCTGTAGTTGCTGGTTTGTTCTATTGGCACTGTCCTTTGCTTTACAGAAGCTTTCTAGTTTCATGAGGCCCTTTATCAATTACTGATGTTAGAGCCTGAGCCATTGGCTTTTTGTTCAAGAAGTTGTCTCCTGTACCAGTGCCTTCAAAGGCATTTCCCACCTTCTCTTCTATGAGATTTAGTGCATCTGGTTTTATGTTGAGGATCTCAATTCACTTGGACTTGACTTTTCTCCATTTTATGGTTTTGGCCTCTTTATCAAAAACCAAGTGCCCACTAGTATGTAAGTTTATTTCTGGGTCTTCAATTTGATTGTGAAGAAACATTGATCAATGTGTCTGTCTCTGTACCAATACCATGCAGTTTTTTTTTGTTTTTTGTTTTTGTTTTTAATCACTATTGCTCTGTAGTACAGCTTGAAATTAGGGATGGTGATTCCTCCTGAAGTTCTTTTATTGTTCAGGATTGTTTTGGCTATCCTGGGTTTTTTGTTTTTCCATATGAAGGTGAGAATTATTCTTTCAAGATCTGTGAAGAATTGTTTTGGAATTTTGTTGGGGATAGTATTGATTCTGTAGATTGCTTTTGGTAAGATGGCCATTTTTACTATGTTAATCCTACCTATCCATGAACCTGCACCCTTGTTTTTTGTTTTCTTGTTTTTTTTTTTTTTAAAGATTTATTTATTTATTATATGTAAGTACACTGTAGCTGTCTTCAGACGTACCAGAAGAGGGCGTCAGATCTCATTATGGGTGGTTGTGAGCCACCATGTGGTTGCTGGGATTTGAACTCATGACCTTCCGAAGAGCAATCGGTGCTCTTCCCCGCTGAGCCATCTCACCAGCCCCCTGTTTTCTTGTTTTTATGTGTGTGTGTGTGTGTGTGTGTGTGTGTGTGTGTGTATGCTGTTTGATGACACACATGCTCATGTAATACACAATTATAATAACACTTCATTTCAGAAGTCTATTATTGTTTTCCATAGGGAAGAGAGCAGTGGATGAATGAAAATGAGAACATTTTATAAAATTTTAATCTTGGATCTATATAAATGTCATAATATTCAGAAAATAAAGATTAAATTAAAATATTCTTCTACCTGAGATAGCAAATAATCTTTTTGAGACCTGAGACTGAAAGGAATTGGAGAATTTAAGCTGGAAATGTAGATTTGGAAACATGGAGTGAATGTGAATGGGGAGGTCAGCCTATCATTAGCATCAGCAGCAGGAAGGATGCAGGAAAGGAAGCCAGGCACTGGGTTAATGAGAAGGGAAATAAAGGACTGTGGTAGCTAGGAGTCATAAAAATGGGAGCCGAGGAGAAACAAATGGCCACCTGTTCTTGTAGGCCACTTTTGTATTGCTCTCTCTCTCTCTGTCTCTCTGTCTCTCTGTCTCTCTTCTCTCTCTCTCTCTCTCTCTCTCTCTCTCTCTCTCTCTCTGTCTCTCTCTCTCTCTCTCCATATATATATATTCTGAAATTCTAGTACTATAATTCAGAAGCAGGAGATATATGAAATTGGGTGACCATGAAATGAGAGAGTCCACCTTTCAAGAGAAACCCAAGTAAGTCAGTACATGTTAGCCACGTAACAGTGGAACTAGATTTAGATGAAGAAAAAAAGAGGATATATGTAGCTGCCTTGTAGCCACACGTATGATTGGGTCGTGTGGAATAGGAGTCAGGGCCTGAAAAAAATTAAGGGTACTGGAAATGTGGGAAGGGGTTTGAAAAAATGAGACCAACACATGGTGTGCTTTCAGTCCATCATCATTAATGAATTCTCCTTGTTACAAGCCAACAGGTAGATAAAGCAAAACCCCTCCCCCAAGTTCGTCAGCAACTTGGCCCAATCAGCAGCTTCATCTTCAGTCTCTGAAGGTGGCACTTCTGGCATAACAGGCACTTGAGAGGTGTGGCTATTAGCAGGAGGTTGGATAGAGGTATGGCTATATGTGGCAAGGCGGGGTCTGATAGAATCAGCCCTCAGCTGTAGGAGGGTCACAGATATATTATTAAAATGACCAATGTGAGAAATTACACAAGTCTTAGGTGAGGGTCAGAATAACCTGCAATATCAGTTTTGGTGAACTTAGTAGTTACTTCAGACTTAAAATGACAACTAATTTTGGTTTATACATTTATCAGTTATTTTTAGTTTATCCTTAATTTACACCAACATTAATTATTCCATTTAATACATCTGGACTCGGGTCACAGTCTATGTTAAGTGTGTTGCCAAGGCAGATGTACCTGCAGTGGAGGAAGTGGGCTGGGACATGCCTAAGTTGACACAAAATGGAGTCTGAACAAGATGGTGTTACCTTAGTCAGTTATTGTCTTTAATAGTTCCAAGCCTTCAGAGAAAAATGACAAGTACCCTTTCCTTCAATATTTGTAATTGTTGGTCCTGGAGGGATGCCTCAGCAGTTAATCAAAGGTACTGGTTTGCCAGCACTCACATGGAGAGATGGGTCTCCGCCACCTGTAACTCTAGCTCCTGGAGATCTTTTTCTGGTCCCTGTGGGCAACCACACTCATATGCACATACTCCAACACAAACAAAAGTGTGCTCTCACAATTAAAGTTAAATATTTGAACAAAAAGAAAATAATTTAGCCCAAGATTCAGGAAGGAGGGAAGTGGCAATTATTAGGAGAGAAAACAAAGCCAGAGAAGTTGGTATAATGCCACTCTGTGGACTTTGAGGGTATCAGGCACTCACATGTGTGGTGCATAGATATGTCATGCAGGCAAAATATATATAAAATTTATAAAAGAAATAAATACTTAACTATTCTTTAAAACTTTCCAGTAAGCCACATAGATACAACTTGTTATTTTAGCTATCTACCCAATTATATCTACCATGTCTTCACTTACATACCACTATTGAGAAGCTGGCATCTGTGTGATTATCTCTTTAAATAAGAATACTATCATATTATGAGGATTTAGTCATCCTTCTTATTGTCCTTGGCTATCAATCATCCCTTGTCTATATTTAAAATAATTTCAGTAACTTCATATAGTAAATTACTTATGAAAGCATAGCTGTAAAAGGATTATGTACTCATGCTAACAGAGTAATGACAGAATAAATTGCTCACCTTGAACTGCCAAGTGTTATGCAAAAGAAAATCAAATGCTAGCTCAACTACAGGTTGGCCAAAGGAGAAGCTAGCTGCTAGGGCCTCCGGATTAACTTCTAGAGTTGGTAGTGATTAAAAACCCTTTCTCAGCATTTACAGTGAGTTCCAATTTCACTTGCTCAAAATGTATAACTTCTTCCTTCTGGGAGCACCCTTGGAGAGGGCAAGCTTTTTATTATAAATGTTATGATCAACATGCAGTTTTGAGTGGGCAGTGTGTCTTAGGCATTGCGCTAACACTGTTAGAAACATACTGTTTCAATAGCACTATGAATAAATAGGCTTTGAGGCAGATGGTTTAATCCCACATTTTCTGATGAGGAAAAAGTTTTAGGATTACAATTAAGACTTAAAGATGCTAATCCACTGACTAAGACTTAACCTTGGCAGGATGAACTCAAACAAGTAATTCAACGTGTAATATATTCTTTTTCTTTGAAACAAAAATTATTGATTATGATTTAGAATAAGACTAAGCTTAGGGCAGAAGACTGAAAGAAAACTAAAACATGACAAAAAAAGCTTAAAATTTTTTTTATTACTACTATTACTACTACTATTTGTTATTATTATTGTTATCATTATTATTGAGTGTGTTTATGTGTATATGATATATGATAGATGGTTGTGCAGAGGGCAATGCATAACTTTGTGGAATCAGTTCTTCTTACACACTACACTCATGTTCCTACACACACACACACACACACACACACACACACACACACACACAGAGACAGAGACAGAGAGACAGAGAGAGACAGAGAGACAGAGAGAGGAGAGAGCGAGCGCAGAGACAAGACAGGGTATGATTAGTAGGAACAATATATCAAACATGAAAGCAGGGCTCAGAAATGCAGGCAATATATTTTTCACAGGGAAGCTTGTAGGTATTCCATTTTTGGAAGTATTCTATGGAGGTAGGAAAAAGGACATTTTTGGGTGCAGGGGAATAAAGTCTCTCAGTTTACAAGTAGACAGTGAATATGATGGGTATCTTGAGGCAGTAAAAAAAAGAACATTATTTTTTCATATGTATTAAGTTATACACCATTTTCTTATAACTGTTCATATGATAGTTTAGAGAGCGTAGCTGGGAAGTGAAAATTGATCCAAAAAAGAGTTACTTTTTTTTTATTTATTGAGGCCAAACTCATTAAATATGAGATTCTATTTACAGATCTTGAATCCAGTCATTTTTCCTACAGTCTTCCCAGGCTTTGGACAACATGAGGCAGGTCCCAGAGAGTATGTGTTCTGGATTTGATGGTTGATGCAACTTATGACCCAGCATCTGTCCAACATTATTAAACTGGGGATATGCAAAGACCAGACTAGAAATTAAGGCTGGCTCTGGCTCTCATTACTGCCTCCTGTTTAGGAGGTCTCTAAAGGCCAACACCCTAGGAGCCCTCAGTGTGCCAGAGAGAGGCTTCATGGTATCTGTGGTAGGATGTCTTCTGAGCTCTGCCAACAGTGCTTTCCACTGTTCTGTAAAATCAAAATTCTGGGATGATGAAGAGACAGTGATAATAGCTCACAAGCTGATTGCATGTGTGTGTGTGTGTGTGTGTGTGTGTGTGTGTGTGTGTGTACATGGGTGTCTTGTCATGAAAAATAATTGTACCTTTCTATGTGAACCTGGTCTGAGGAGACATTGGGAGGCTACAGTGAGAGAAAATTCTCTGTCAAAATAACGACGTGTCTTTAACACTGTGAAGAAATTTAGACCTTGACTGTCATAGCACCTGATGATTTAATAAAAGCCTGCAAGTCTTTTATTTTTATTTTTATTTTTATTTTGAGATAGGTTTTCTCTGTAGTTCTGGGCTGTTCTGGAACTCACTCTGTAGACCAGGCTGTCCTTGAACTTAGAAGTCTGTTTTAAAAGAGGTGATTCTTCATATTTTTCCAAAAAGATTTATTATTTTTTGTATGTTTGTGCACATGTACATATGTGTGCATGCATGTGTTCATGTGTGTGTGTGTGTGTGTGTGTGTGTGTGTGTGTGTGTGTGCAGAGACCAGAAGAAGGACTCTTGGAGCCGAGGTTAATAGACAGTTGTAAGCTGTGTGAATGGAACTCAGCTTGGCGTCTCTAGCGGATTAGCATACAGTTATTCTTCACTGCTAACCATGTGTCCAGGGCCTGATTTCACCTTTCAATTCTTGCCAGAAGTAACCTTCTCTGATCTTTTTTTATAAATACAGTTTGTACTAAAATGTATTCCTTTGGCCTCTGGGTTGAAGCCTCCAAGTTCACCACGTTTTTCTCTTCTTTACTGTGGTAAGCACAATCAAGCTATCTAGGAAGCATAGATATTTTTCTAAGTAGAACCAGAGTGTTTCCAACAACTAGATGCAGAAGAGACTGCAGAAGACTTTCAGGAAGAAGTCACTCTGTGTAGGTGTATTGAATCTCAGGGGAGAAACACAAGCTGTATTTCACTGGCACTGATTCGAACTGTGCTGAACGACCAGAAAAAGAAATCAAAATGTACATGAAATTATAGGATTACTGTTTATGAAGAGTTATAGGTGGAAAACTTTACATTCTTAAGGCCAGAAATTAGATTGTTTTGGAAGATGGAGTGGTGCCATCTAATGGTGGCTCATGAGATCTTCAGCACTTGGTCCTTAATTATCAAAAGAGTAAAGCATCCAGAGGCTTTTCTTCCAGCCTAGTGGAGAAGCTGTTGACAACTGTTGGCTGAGCAGTTTTCTTTGTGGTGCGCTCCCTGATAGATCAGTTCTACTCCAGTGGACTGCCTCCCACCTATGAGTACCCGAACAGTACAAATTGGACCAGGTGGGTTTACAAAACAAAAGGATATGACATTGTGGATGTGTGCCCAACAGGAATAGATAGATCTGGCAGAAGTCAGGGGAGGAATAGGTGGAATAAGATCAGATTTATCGTATGCCTGTATCAAATTATCAAATTATTAATAAAAATATTTAAAAGTCACATATAATATAGCTGTGCTTTGACAGTTCCCATCACACAGTCAGATTTTTCAATGTGTAGACAAACCTCCATTTACCTCATTGCTTCTGATCTTGCCTCAATATACGTAGAGTACTGAGATCTTTATTTTCCCCTTTGCAGAAGTGGAATAGAGAAAGCATAATTGAAGCTCATGAGTCTCTAGCCTCATTTTGTTCTAGAGTTGATGCTTCTGCGGAAGACTCTTCCGCGGTGGGCAGATGTGGCCCAGTTTGGAGCAGGATAAATGTCCTTTTCTTTTGCATCTTGGGGACTTATGCCAATGGGCACATACGGTATTATTGCAGAATGTTAATCTTAAATACTATGGAATGAAGTTAGAATCCAGAAGCACAGACACAGGATTTGAACCACAGATTCTCTTATTTCAAGTAAAAAGTCTTACAACTTCAGTCTAGACCAACCCATTCATTCAGGTGGTGGTTGGGAGATCAAACCACCTGAATGTCCTAAGGTAATTTGCTGGTCATGGCTTCTTTTGGGAAAAAACAATCTTAAAAGTCCAGTGAGCAGAAGTTTACAAATCCGACTCATATGAAATGAAGTCATTCTGAGGGCTTCATTACCCAATGAGGTAGCTCTCTGTTAATATTATTTCAAGAGTATGTGGGAGACAGACATGAACTCAATATGAAGTTTCTGGGGTTAAACTGGTTAATGTGATATTAACCCCCCATAAGATCTGTGACCTACTGAGCATCTGTTACTTCAGGCAAAACTTATTTGTACCTTTACCTTAGAAAAAAATTTTAAGTTTCCACGAAGTATCTCTAAGTCTGAGATCTTTTTATCAGTCGTGAGCAAGGCTTAATTAAACAGAATGTGTTTCTTTAAACTTTGGATGTTCCTGTGCCCCTCATGATACTGAAAGTATCTGCCATGATGCTTTTCTTTGGAAACTGCAAGGTTAAGTCCAATAGTGGTATTACAAAAAGAAAAAAAATTAATTTTTAAAAAATATTTGTCAAATACAAACAACTGAGATTAAGAATTCTTAAATGCTAAATAATTGATGAGCTGGATGATGGAACTTCTCTTGTTCCACAGGAGTAATTCTATAGTTTTAGAGTGCCCCTTAGTAAAGATAATAGAATTGAAGTAATTCTAAACTTGAAAACCTTGCTCCATTGGGATCATATTTTCAGTACTAATTACCTGGTGATCACTCTGTGGGAACGTTCTCTCTGAGTCACTGATGGCAGAGGCTGAAGCTGAAAGTGCAACACACCCCTTTGAACGCACTGCTACTGTCTAGTTTTTTCAGGAAATATCTATCACTTGTAAATTTTGTACAGTTGCTTTATTTGGAAACTGGAAAAGACAGAGTTAGCTTTCAACACTATGAAAGACAATTTTCTTTCATTCTCTAGTGATAAGGGTCAAACCCAGAACTTTGGGCATGCAAAGCAAGCACTCTAACACGGCACCACATCCACAGCATATTTTAAAAATAGAAATTGATTATTATAAAATTAATTGAGGGCTGGTGAGATGGCTTAGCAGGCGAGAGCACTGACTGCTCTTCCAAAGGTCCTGAGTTCAAATCCCAGCAACCACTTGGTGGCTCACAACAACCCGTAATGAGATCTGACATCCTTTTCTGGTGCATCTGAAGACAGCTACAGTGTACTAATTTATAATCATAAATAAATCTTTGGGCCAGAGTGAGCAGGGACTGAGCGAGCAGGGTCTACCAGAGTGAGCAAAAGTCCTAAATTCAATTCCCAACAACCAGATGAAGATTCACAGCTATCTGTACAGCTACGGTGTGTACTCATATACATAGAATAAATAAATAAATCTTTTAAAAAAATCTTTAAGATTAATTGAATTTTTATTGTAGGTCTATAGTTTTCAAAATCTATTTTAATAAGAGTTCTTAAACAATTCAACCTCATTTATAGCCCACTGACCAAAGGTAGATGAAGAAGATGGCCAATAGGACAAGGTGACATGGACCTGTTTAGAAGTAGTTCTTTGTGGCGATTCTAATCTTCATTGTTAGTAGTCCAGTCCACTGCCAAAACACCAAACACTAATCAGCAACAGCAGCTTGATCCAGAAGAAACCATGAGGCTCTGCCAATCTGAATCCAAGGAAGCAGCAAGAAGCAACCAGAACACCACTAGAAGTTCTTTGGTGCATTTCTCTCTATGAAGTCAAGACAAGTGAAGATCAGAGAAGAATGCAAGGCAAACCAATGCCAGAACATCGTCAGCAAAGACCAGTGTCAGAGAGGCCCAATGAAGACCAGCAAGGTGAACCGATGCCAGAGCATTGTCCACTCGCTTCTGGGTTATACTTAGACTCTTTCCAAACATCACCTGTCCTCTCCTGCATCCTCTCCAGCAAAGCATTATACGCCCTTTCACCAGCAGTTTTCAGAACTCATCACCAGCAGAACATCCTCTCATGTGTCTGCTTCAGCAAAATATCCTCTCATAAGACAGCTTCCAGAAAAATGTCATGTGACACAACTGAGTCTTCGGCGAAACCAGAAATCCCCACTTCACCTTATGTTTAATTGGGCACTGCTGTTTTGAGTCTCTCTTCTTTCTGTTTAGTTTTAGTCAGTTTCTTTTTTTAAAGATAACGGGAGTTAATTTCTTCTGGAACCATTCAAAGCAACCATGGCCCAGGAATACAGATTTAAGTTACCTCAAATTCCATTTCCTAACATTTAAGTGGTTTCATGAGGTTTTTGTAGTTCTAGAGAACAAAGAAAGTAAAAAAAAAAAAATCCGTGCAAATGTAAAATATATTGGTGGGGACATCAGAGAGGTGTAATGGAATGAGGAATGCTTTTCTATAGGTCCCAGATGCTATCTGAGCTTTAAATTTTTAAAAAACCCATCTTCTCATTCTACTATACCATTACAGACTTAGTGAGCTTTAACTACGGGACTATTCTCACTTCCTTAGAATATAGTGTACTGCTTACGTTTTCTGAGGTACTCAATAATAAGAAGCTGTGTGGAGAAAGATACCAGCCTAGATAACAAGAGCAAACATTTAACAGCAACAATATATATGACATTTAGTGTCATGTGCTGAGTAATTTAATTTAGAAATAAAGTTTCGCATATATCATTTTCAAGAAAGCTCTGGAAGCCATTGTTGCTGGTGGACTGTGAGTTCCAAGTGGAGCTATACATTTGCTGCTGATGCTGAGCAGGGCAGAGACACACTCCCTCCTGTCCCCATCCTCCCTCCTACACACTGAAGGAAACAGAGCAGATGAGCCGGGCCTGTCTGAGGGAGGACATGACAAACTCTGGAACGTAGGCAAAGCCATCATCTTTGAGTGGCCCTGCATATAGAATCACATGGAAAACATTCTCCTGAACCTGTCACCATGGCCCAGAGAACACTGTGACCGATAAGATGAAGCAACTTGAGATATTCTTGAAGCTCCACTCTTCATGGCTGCTCATTCCTATCATCCTGTGTAAGACACTGAACTAGGCAGGAACACGGTGAGGCTCAGCACTGTGTCCACTGCTAGAGTGGAGCCTGTATTCTTAAATCAATCTCCCTCCCTCCCTCCTTCCATCTTTTTCTCCTTCAGGTCCTCCCTTCATGTGAGTTTGTGTGTGTTCACATGAACACTCAAGCATGCGTGGGTACATTCATGGAGAGCATTTTGGGGGTTGGATTTGCAAGTATCAGTTTGTAGAACTCGTCCAGGATAGAACTTTTGTCTGTTATATGAATTGTGCCCACGTAAAACTGTAAACCATCAAAAACTAAAAGAATCTGGAAAACATGAGTAGAAAGAATTAATGCCAAATGCTCATTTAAGTAAGTAGATGCTGGGTTCCATCCAGGAACTAATTCACTGGCGTATGCCTGTCCTCCTTTGCTCTATTTTGAAGACATCTTATTCAGGTATCCTAGTTACTCATGTATTAAGGTGGAGAGGAAAGGACTGAACAAAGATGGTGGAAACAACTGTATGAGAAAAGGAAAAGTAGTCCAAGTAATGACCTCCGTGAATGCCTGGGGAGGGCGGATGATGCTCTCAGTGTTGGGAGACTGGGAGGTGCCGCCACTTGGTATATTGTGACTCGGGCTCACAACACCACTTACTGGGTGGTAATAGATTAATGTTGATGTTGAAAGTGACAAAGTAGAAGCCAACATAGAAGACAAGGCAAAAAAAGAATGTTTACTTATTTGTGTGTGTATATGTGTGGGTGTGTGTATGTTGCAGCGTGTTTGTGGTTAGAGAATAGCTTACATTAATCTGTTCTCTCCTGCCTTGTGGGATCCAGGGAGCAAACTCTGGTTGTCATATTTGTATCGGGGAAATTTTACCCAGTGCGCCATCTCACTGGCCTGTAAACAAATGTAATTTAACAGTTGAAAAAAACTGAATCCAAAAGCTTCATCTTGATTATTTTTTAAAATTTTATTTAATCTTTTTTTTTACACTCTAGATTTTATCCTCCTCCTGGTCCACCCTCTGGCTGTTCCACATCCCATATCTCCTCCCACTTCTATCCCCTGTCTCCATGAGGATGTCCCCACCCACTCCATCCCCTCCCCACTACCTTGGACCTCTAGTCTCTTGATGGTTAGGTGCATCTTTTCTGACTAAACCCAGATCCGGAAGTCCTCTGCTGCGTATGTGGTGGGGGCCTCATTATCAGTTCATTTATGCTGCCTGTCTGGTGGTCCAGTGTTTGAAAGATCTCGGGGGTCCAGGTTAATTGAGACTGCTTGTCCTCCTACAGGGTCCGCCTCCTTCTCAGCTTCTTCCAGCTTCTCCCTAATTGAACCACAGGGGTCAACAGCTTCTGTTCATTGGTTGGGTGCAAATATCTGTATCTGACTCTTACAGCTGCTTGTTGAGCCTTTCAGAGGACAGTCATGATAGTTGTGAGCACTCCATAGCCTCAGTAATAGTGTCAGGCCTTAGATCCTCCCTTTGAGCTGGATCTCACTTTGGGCTTCTCGCTGGACCTCCTTTTCCTCAGGCTCTTCTCCATTTTTGTCCCTGCAGTTCTTTCAGACAGGAGCAATTTTGGGTCAGAGTTTTTGACTGTGGGATGGCAACCCCTCCCCTCACTTTCTGCTGGAGGTGGGCTCTATAAGTTCCCTTTCCCCACTGTAGGCATTTCATCTAAGGTCCCTCCCTTTGATTCCTGAGAGTCTCTCACATCCCCAGTTTCTGGTACATTCTGAAGGATTCCCCCCCCCACCCCCCCACACACCTCCTATCTCCCAAGGTTGCCAGTTTCCATTTGTACTGGCTAGTTTTGTGTGTCAACTTGACACAGGCTGGAGTTATCACAGAAGGGAGCTTCAGTTGGGGAAGTACCTCCATGAGATCCAGCTGTGGGTCATTTTCTCAATTGCCCCTTGTGGGTGGTACTATCCCTGGGTTGGAGGTCTTGGGTTTTACAAGAGAGCAGGCTGAGCAAGCCAGGGGAAGCAAGCCAGCAAAGAACATCTCTCCATGGCCTCTGCATCAGCTCCTGCTTCCTGATCGGCTTGGGTTCCAGTCCTGTGTGGCCCGCGCGGTCTCTCGCCAACAAGAAGAAGACACGCAGACACTAGGATCCTTCTGCAGCGACGTTTACTGCCCTCTCCCAGAGGGAAAAAGAGGCCGAGCCAATAATCAGCACTGCTTATATACACCACAGTGCGGCGTGTCCGCCCATGATTGGCTGTTCCCCGGAATGGGCCGTGACATGGCGTCTTTTCCCTCTATGCACATGCGCAAACAGTTCTCTACGAACATGCGCAAACAGTTGTTTACTTGGAGTTGACAGCGGAAGTAGGCGCCATCTTGTCATGGCGAATGCCTCTTCAGCTCCACCGCTCCCCACAGTCCTGACTTCCTCTAGTGATCAACAGCAATGTGGATGTGTAAGCTGAATAAACCCTTTCCTCCCCAACTTGCTTCTTGGTCATGATGTTTGTGCAGGAGTAGAAACTCTGACTAAGACTAATTGGTACCAGCATAGTGGGGTATTCCTGTGACAACCTGGCCATGTTTTGGGGAGGACTGTGGAAGGACTTTGGAACTTTGAACTAGAAGAACCAGTGGTGGTTAAGAACTCTGTGGGATGTTCTGTAGGAGCTTGGAAGATCATGTTGAGAACAGTGCAGAAGACGGAGGCCTGGC
>NW_022196914.1:42572613-42578457 GCF_008632895.1 Mastomys coucha | reverse complement strand
TCCTCCCCAACTTGCTTCTTGGTCATGATGTTTGTGCAGGAATAGAAACCCTGACTAAGACACCATTCTTTCTGCTAGCCCCTAGGGCTTCAATCCTTTCCCTCCACCCAAATACCTGACCATGTTCCCCTCTTCCCCTCCCTGTCCCCTTTATCACCCAGGATCATCCCCCTCTCTCCACTCCTGTGAATGTTTTCTTCTCCCTCCCAAGTGGGATTGAGGCGTTCTCACTTGGGCCCTTTGGACTGTTAACCTTTTTGAGATTTGTGGATGGTGTCCTGGGTATTCTGTGCTTTTTCCCCCCAAATTATCCACTTATTAGAAACTCAGACACAAAAGGACCAGGTATGTCCTTTTGTGTCTGAGTTACCTCACTCAGGATATTTTCTAGTTCCATCTATTTGCCTGCAAAACACAGGATATCCTCGTTCTTAATAGCTGAGCAGTATTCCATTGTGAAATTGAATCACATTTTCTGTAACCATTCTTCTGTTGTGGGACATCTGGGTTGTTTCCAGCTTCTGCCTATCACAAATAAGGCTGCTATGAACACAGTGGAACAGGTTCCCCTGTGGCCTGGTGGGGCATCTTTTGGGTATATTCCCCACTGTGGTATAGCTGGGTCTTCAGGTAGATCTATTTCCAATTTTCTGAGTAACCTCCAGATTGATTTTCAGAGTGGTTGTACCAGTTTGCAATCCCACCAGCAATGGAAGAGTGTTTCTCTTTCTCCACATCATTGCCAAGACGTACTGTCACTTGAGGTTTTGATCTTAGCCATTCTGACTGGTGTGAGGTGGAATCTCAGGGTCATTTTGATTTTCATTTCCCTTATCATTAAGGGCTTTGAACATTTCTTTAAGTGCTCCTCAGCTATTCAAGATTCCTCAGTTGTGAATTCTCTGTTTAGTTCTACACCCCATTTTTGGTTGGGTTGTTTGTTTTTTTGTTGCTTAGCTTCTTGAGTTCTTTATATAGTTTGGATATTAGACCTCTATCAAGTATGGACTTTGTGAAGATTTTTTCCCCGATCTGTAGGTTGCCGATTTATTCTACTGATTATGTTCTTTGCCTTACAGAAGCTTTCCAGTTTCATAAGGTCCAGTTTATCAATTCTTAATCTTAGAGAGCCTGAGACATTGGAGGTATGTTTAGGAAATTTCCCCCTGTGGCAATGAGTTCAAGATTCTTTCCCACTTTTCCTTTTATTCCATACAGTGTATCTGGTTTTATGTTGAGGTCCTTGATACACATGGACTTGAGCTTTGTGCCAGGTGACAGAAATGGATCTGTTTTCATTTTTCTACATACAGGCAGCCAGTTAGACCAGCACCATTTATTGAAGACACGTTCTTTTTTCCATTGTATATTTTTGGCTTCTTTGTCAAAGATCAAGTGTCTGTAAGTGTGTTGTTTTATTTCTGGGTCTTCAATTTTATTCCACTGATCAACATGTCTTACTCTGTACCAATACAGTGTTTTTTTAAATTTTTTTTTTATTTTTATTTTTTATCACTATTGCTCCTTAGTAAAGCTTGAGGTCAGAGATGGTGATTCCCCTAGCTGTTCTTTTATTGTTAAGAATTGTTTTCACTACTCTGGGTCTCTTGTTTTTTTCATATGAAATTGAGAATTGCTCTTTCCATGTCTTTGAAGAATTGTGTTGGGATTTTGATGGTGATTGCATTGAATCTGTAGATTGCTTTTGGTAGGATGGCCATTTTTTTTTTTTTTTTTTTGGAGACAGGGTTTCTCTGTATAGCCCTGGCTGTCCTGGAACTCACTCTGTAGACCAGGCTGGCTTCAAACTCAGAAATCTGCCTGTCTCTGCCTCCCAAGTGTTGGGATTAAAGGTGTGCACCACCACCACCCAGCTAGGATGGCCATTTTTACTATGTTAATTCTGCCAATCCATGAACATAGGAGATCTCTCCTTTTTCTGAGATCTTTTTTGATTTCTTTCTTGAGAAACTTGAAGTTATTGTCATACAGATCTTTTACTTGCTTGGATAGAGTTAACCCAAGATATTTTGTAGTTTTTGTGGCTATTGTGAAGGGAGTTGTTTTCCTAATTTCTTTCTCTGCCGGTTTATTATTTGTATAAAGGAAGGCTACTGATTTATTTGAGTTAATTTCATATCCAGCCACTTTGCTGAAGTTGTTTATCAGCTGTAGAAGTTCTCTCATAGAATTTTTGGGGTTGCTTATGTATACTATCATATCATCTGCAAATAGTGATAACTTTAGTTCTTCTTTGCCAATTTGTATCCCCCTGATATCTTTCTCTTGTCTTACTGTTCTAGCTAACACTTCCAGTACTATTTTGAATGGATGTGGGGAGAGTGGGCATCCTTGTCTTGTCCCCGATTTCAGTGGGATTCAAGTATCTCTCCATTTAATTTGATATTGGCTGTTGGTTTGCAGTAAATTGCTTTTATTATGTTTAGGTATGGGCCTTGAATTCCTGATCTCTCCAATACTTTTAACGTGAAGGGTTGTTTTATTTTGTCAAATGGGTTTTCAGCATCTACAGAGATGATCATATTATTTTTTTCCTTTGAGTTTGTTTATATAGTGGATTATGTTTGTGGATTTTCATATATTGAACCAACCTTGCATCCCTGGGATAAAGGCTACTTGATCATGGTGAATGATTTTTTTTTTTTGATGTGTTTTTGGATTCAGTTTGCAAGAATTTAATTGAGTATTTTTGCATCAATATTCATATGCAAAATTGGTCTGAAGTTCTCTCTTTTTTTGTTGCTTCTTGGTGTGGTATAGGTAACATAGTAATTGTGGCTTCATAGAATGAAGTAGGTAGTGTTCCTTCTGTTTCTATTTTATGAAATAGTTTGAGGAATATTGGTATTAGGTCTTCTTTGAAGGTCTGGTAGAATTCTGCACTAAAGATGTCTTGGCCTGGGCTTTTTGTTGTTGTTGTTGTTGTTGTTGTTGTTGTTGTTGTTGGGAGGTTTTTTTTAATGACTTCTATTTCCTTAGGGAATATGGGCCTGCTTAGAAAGTTTACCTGTGCTTGATTTAACTTTGGTATGTGGTATCTGTATAGAAAACCATCAGTTTCACCTAGATTCTCCAGTTTTGTCGAGTATAGGCTTTTGTAGTAGGCTCTGATGATCCTTTTAAAATTTCCTCAGTTTCTGTTGTTAAGTCTCCCTTTTAATTTGGATGCTGCCTCTGGCCCTTTAGTTAGTTTGGCTAGGGGTTTATCTATCTTGTTGATTCCCTCAAAGAACCAGCTTTTGTTTTTGTTGATTCTTTCTATAGTTCTCTTTATTTCTATTTGGTTGAGTTTGGCCCTGAGTTTGACCATTTCCTGCCTTCTACTCCTCTTGGGTGTGTTTGCTTCTTTTTGTTCTAGAGATCTTAGTTGTGCTGTTAAGTTGCTAGTGTAGGATCTCTCTAATTTCTTTACCAGGGCACTAAGTGCTATGAATTTTTCTCTTAGCACTGCTTTCATTGTGTCTCGTAAATTTGAGAATGCTGTGTCATTATTTTCATTGAATTCCAGGAAGTCTTTAATTTCTTTATTTCTTCCCTGACTAAGTTATCACTGAGTAGAGAGTTGTTCAGTTTCCACATGTATGTGGGCTTTCTGTTGTTTTTGTTGTTATTGAAGACTAGCCTTAGGCCACGGTGATCTGATAGGATGCATGGGATTATTTCCATCTTCTTGTTTTGTGCCCAGTTATATGGTTAGTTTTGGAGAAGGTACCATGAGGTGCTGAGAATAAAGTGTATTTTTTTGTTTTAGGTTGAAATGTTCTGTAGGTATCTACTAAATCCATTTGGTTCATAACCTCTATTAGTTTCACTGTGTCTGTGTTTAGTTTCTGTTTCAATGACCTGTCCATTAGTTAGAGTGGGATATTGAAGACTCCCACTATTATTGTGTGTAGTTCAATGTGTGTTTTAAGCTTTAGTAAAGTTTCTTTTATGAATGTGGGTCCCTTTGCATTCGGGGCATGGATTTTCAGAATTGAGACTTTCTCTTGGTGGATTTTCTTTTGATGAATATGAAGTGTCCTTCCTCATCTGGCTTGGTAACTTTTGGTTGAAAGTCCCTTTTATTGGATATTAGGATGGCACCTACAGCTTATTTCTTGGGACCAGTTACTTAGAAGACCCGTTTCCATCCTTTTACTCTGAGATAGTGCTGTCTTTGTTATTGAGGTGTTTTTCTTGTATGCAGCAAAATGCTAGATCCTGTTTGTGTATCCAGTCTGTTAGCTTATGTCTTTTTATCTCTATTATCTTCATGAGAGAGGATTTTAGGTCAGCTTCCTGATTTTCAGGTGTGTTGGTATATTCAGGGTTTGTTATGGTGGGAGAACTGGTTTCTGATGATATCCATGTATATTGGCTTCTGCTGCTTATGGTCATGTGCTTGCTTCTTAGCTTCTGGTTATCCCTGGTGTTTGTTGGTCTGGGTGTTTCTGTCTGGAGCCTGCCTCTTTTGTCCCTGGGTTGCTTCAGGTCTCCTGGTATTCCTGTGGCCCTGGCTGTAGCAGACCTCCTTTGGGGACTTCTGATTGTAGGGTCTTCAGCAGGGCAGAGAAGCTGCTGATCTGTTGCCCTGGCTGCAACAGATCTCCTGGGAGGCCTTCAGACTGTTGAGTCTTCAGAGGAGCAGTCAAGCTGTTGTCCTGTGTGAACCTGTTCTCCACGGAGGTCTACAGACTGTGGTTTCTGTTTGCCTGTGTGCTGCAGAACTCCAGGGAGGTTTTCAGTCTGTTGTGTCATTTGTCCTGCATACCTTGGACTCCCTAGGAGGTCTTCAGACTTTGGTGTTGGTTGCCCAGTTGCCTTGTGTGCAGGATGCCTTCAAGCTGTGACGTCTTCAGGAGAGCAGACTAGCTGGGAGTTTTCCCAGGTAGGATTCATGGGCTGGAAGGGGAGTGGAATTCAGGGGGCAGGAGTTTTGGGGGTTGATGGTTCCTGAGTGCACTGGGTTCCCAGCAGCATCTGTGGCTCTTCGGGAGGGTTTTTACCAGTTTCCCTGTATGCAGCAGCTCTCCTAGGATACCTCAGGCTGTGGTGTCTTCAGGAGAGCAAACAAGCTCATCTTGATTATTAAGGCATTGCTTGCTCCCAACTCTGCCTCTGATTTCAGCCGAACTGGTTTCATGTCCTTGTGAGGACCGTTGCCCCAAACATCACAATCCAATACTTGCCACAGAGCATCTACATTCCATGGCTTGAGCAAAAGTTCTCAAACTCTGTTCCTTTTGTTTTGGCTCTCCATGCCTGGCTCATGTGCCTATTCCTGTGGGTATCTTTGAGTCTAGAACCATGCTCAGCTATCTTTGGGTCCTCAGTGATTAGGAGAGGGATTATACAATCTAGAATAGGCTCACAAAATACAAATGCTATAGCACGTTGTAAAATATGTCTCTTAAAGGTTTCAGTTTATATTTTATAAGCTACCCAAATATATTTCAAATTTTACTTTTTTTTTTTTTTTTTTTTTTTTGCAGAACTAGGTGGCTTAGGTAGAATGCATATGATTATGAGAATTTAAGAAGCTGTGCTTTTGAAACTTGGTGTTATTATAACAAACCAAACTTTGTAGTATCATCAGTGAAATAAACAAGAATATGTGTTAATTCTCCAGTTTCTGGCAAGAGTTCTGCTGAGAGACAAGAAATCTATTGGCAGCAACCATTATGTTTTCTCTGATTCATATCAAACAAAAGCGGGAGGTATGAGGTAGTTGGAGATGATTTGAATGCTCCAGTACTGTGCTGTACAGAGGGAGAGGAACATGTCAACTCTATGGAGGGAAAGGAGCGTGCCAACTGTATGTATGGAGGGAAAGGAGCATGC
>NW_022196914.1:42554541-42572523 GCF_008632895.1 Mastomys coucha | reverse complement strand
GTGCCAACTGTATGTATGGAGGGAAAGGAGCATGCCAACTGTATGTATGGAGGGAAAGGAACATGTCAGCTCTATGGAGGGAAAGAAGCATGTCAACGAGGCTAAAATTAGCTTCTTACAATTGTGACAGAGTATAAATTCCATATTTTCTGGTCTTTGCACATATGTTGTTGAAAATTCATTTTAATTTTCTGCCTCAGAAATTATTTTTTATTTTTAACTCAATAAATTGCATCTTTCATGTATTTGTTAGCCATTTCTTTATAACAAATCTCTAATACTATATTTTTAATTTATTTAATTTCCCCCAACATAATAGCCCTGTTGATTATTTGAAAATTTCATAGAATGCATTAAAGGGCATGTAAAAATTTTATCAGTATTAGTCATATTTAGAATAATGTCATTAAATAGTGTTTGGTTTGAGTTTAAGCAAAAAGGGAATTTTTAAATTTTTAGGATGATAGCAGAGAATGGTCTTAGTTACTCTAAAACACATAGCATCATGCTTTAGTGTACTTATGCCTGCTTGTAAATGAAGCTTCATTTTCATCACTTCTTTTCATCTCATCTATTCAAAGTTATTATTTATGAACATATCTATTCATCTTTGCCCCAGGCATCCAGAATACAGTTACCAACGATGTCACACAATTTGAAGCAACCCCAGTTATGCCTGCTTTTCCTTTTGCATAATCTCAAACCTCATTGATGTGGGACAATTTAAAATGAATTTCCTGAGGTAAACATGAAATCCAGGTGTTCTACTTGCCTGGGAGGCTGTGAGAACCCAGCATTTGAGTTCACTGGTCTCTACATGAAAGGATGCTGTTAAATATTTAAGGTATCGGTGGAACTGAGTGTCATAAATACCCTGAATGCTCATTAGAGTAAGAGGAGGAAAACCTTCAGAAGGTCATGGCAGTTTGGGTTGTTTTACATGACTTTCAAGTATTTGAATGGTTGGATACATTGGTCAGTCTCTTACTGCGAAGGGAACATGTAACTTCTAGGGATGTGTATAAGAGGCCAGGAGTCTAATCCTCCCTGTCTAGCGACAGAGCTGACTGACAGTGTGCCTTTCCTGTGCTAACCTGTCTGTGCCTTACTTCACATGAGGTCAGTGGCTGTTGAACCTCCATAGAGGTGTTATGGGAACCGCTTGCATTCATGTTTAAATAAAAAATAAAAAAATAATAAATAAATAAAGCACTCAGATAACATTGTATAAATAAATATTTGCTATTGCGGTTCCATTAGGTCATTACATTTTTTTCCCTTTAAGATGCATGGAATCTTAAACTACAGCACCAGAACAGGTAGAAAAAACAAAGGAGAAAGCGTGCGAGAAAATTCCCATCTGTGGCCTTGAAAAATTCAGGAGTTAACTTATAGCTACAGATGTGGGCTTTGACATGGCCCCACCGAGACCCGTTCCTCACAGTTTTGAGCAGTGTGTTTATAAGTGAACTCTGCAGTTGAGTTAAAGGAAATGAGGAGTATTATAAGTTGTGGATACCTGGGACTCAGCCTTGCTCTCCTGGGTCAGAATTTCCAAGTGAGAATTGGCTTTGTAAGGAGTGCAGGGGCTGACACGTAACCCGGGGCAGCTTTGAGAACTGCTCTGCGGGGTGTGTGGTGCCATCTCCTTATGCTGTCTTCTTATGTTCACCCTTTCCCACTGTGGCATTCAGATGACCGCTTGAGTTCTGCAGCTCAGGTTCTACGATAGCTCCTATTCGAGGACTGAGGTTGGTTTCTCTGAACATCATAGCAGACCTAAGTCGAGCTCTCCTTTCACCTCCTCACCCTCCCATTCCTTGGCATTTTTATTACCTCTCGGTCATTCCTTTCCCATAGTTTGTCAGAATTAGTGTGTGAAATCTTTCTGGCTTTTGAATCCACAAAAGATCTTCTCTACTTCACTGTATTTTAGAAACAGATGGGGGGGAAAAAAAAGCCAGGACCCTAACATGTCTGACCCTTGGTCTGTGTTTGTTCCCTGGACTCCATTTGAACTGTGTCTCCATTTGTGTGATTTTACAATTGAGAGACATGTGAGACATCACCAAACCGTGTGAAACTGTTTGTCAGCATACACTGGATGGGTATATTCCAATTAAACTTTAAGATATGTCAAGGAGTTATACATTTGGTACTCCTTACATGTAAAGTCATGGGTAGGCATGTAGAAATAGCACATGTGTACAATTTCATTGCTTTATGGCTAAGGACAGATAAAAGCAGTGTGACTCCTGGAGCAGGAATGTGCCTCTGCTTTGGGCACCATCCTATAGAATGCACAAATGTGTTATGTCCGTGTGGCTGGTCACATAGATCCATTGGAATCTTAATGATCTGTGAGATAAATTGCTCTCATTTTTAGAGGTACATCTACATTACAAAACAACAGTGCTTCCGAGGGGCCATGGCGGGGTCATGCTTTTCAAAAGCTCTTGAATCTCATGCTTTTAAGCAGGAACAGCATTTCTGTTCCATAAACACACAGATTGTAGTATGAAGAAAGAAATAGGAGTTTTGGAAAACGAACATGTTTGGCTGAATTTGCTTATTCTAAAGCAATGCTGACATTTTTCTAAGCAGTGTTAGTAGTTGCCAGGACTATACTGAGAAACCCTGCCTCAAAAAGCCAAAACAACAAAAAAGTCTTAGTAGTTTAGCCATTTAAAAAAAACATGAAAGAAATTTAAGCCTTGGAAATTAGCCACTTTAGGAGGATTGGAATTTTCAAATAATTGTTTTTAAAACTTAGGAAAAAGTCAAGGAAAATGTAGACATCAACCAAGAAATCAATTAATTTTAAAGTTGAATTCCAACTATTTAGTCTTAGCTGAGACTCACCAGCTTTGTTTGGGAAAGATGGACTTAGTTGCTTTTCCACAGTGCTGCTCAGGTTCTGCTTGGATGAAAGCGTAAGTTTCAGTAAGTTTAAAAAAACAACTATTTTCCATATTTTAATAAAATAATTTGTATTAATATGATAGCATGTAAAGTTTTGATACATTTATACATTGTATATACATTTATACATTATATAAGTCAGATCACAGATTTATCTTCCTTTATGCTTAAAGCACTCAAAATTCTAGCTTTTTAAAGTAGTACTTTTATTATCTGAGAATTTTATACGATGTGTTTGGATTGTCTTCACTCCTCGGCTCCTCCCACCTTCTCTCCCTTCCCTTCCCTACCCACCAAATTCATGGTTGGTTTCTTCCTTATGTTTCTCCACTGTGTGTTATCCCTACTGCTGCTGGATTGGAGCTTGCCCTGGAGCTCGGTTGACCTACCAGGGGTCACATCATTAAAGAAAACAGACTGTCCATCTCTTAACAGCTAGGAAATGTCATTAGCTCCTCCACTAACTGGGATTCCATGCTAACCTTGATGCTTTCATACTGGGATTTGGTCTGACTAGAGCTGAAGCAGGTATCATGAATGTCTTTGTAATCACAGAGAGTTCATCTGTACCTCTGGCCTGTTAGGTCTGAAAAATGCCGTGTACTCGAAGCTATGGACAAATGCCGTCTACTTGAAGCTATGGATAAATGCCGTCTATTCGAAGCTACCCACCACTTTTGACTGCTGCCCCCTAAACAGTCTCTCCTTCCCTTCTTTTCCAGGGGTCTGTGAACTTCATGGGGGTTGGGAGGTGTGATGTAAAGGTACCATGTGGGGCTGAGGACTCCAGTCTCTAAATGTTGACCAGTTGTCTGTCATCTGTTGCATGAGGAAGCTTTTTCTGATATAGGTTGAGGTCTGTAGTTATAGCAATAAGTCATTTGGGGTCATAAAATAGTTTTTTCCCCTACTCTGGCACATCAAGTCACTGCAGGACTAGGTGTATCCTCTCCCACTGAGGCCAGACAAGGTGGCTTAGTGAGAGGAACAGATTCCACCTGGCATGCAACAGATTCAGGGACAACCTTTGCTTCAGTTGCTGGAGGAACTGCATGAAGACCAATGTGTGGCGGCAGGGCTAGGTCCAGAGGAGAAAAGGAGGGAGACTGGGGGAAGGAGCCATGGGAGGAGAGGACTGTAGGGAGACTTGGGGAGGGAGCCATGAGAGGAGAAGTCTGTGAGGAGACTGGGGGAAGGAGCCATGTGAGGAGAGGTCTGTGAGGAGGTGGGCTGATGTTGGAATGTAAGGTGAGTAAATAAATTAATGAAAAAGAAAATAAATTTCATGAAGTTTACAATTATCATGATGAAGAGGATAAATGCAAAGAGGTAATTTTAAATAGTAAAAGAAAAACATAACAAGTTATGATTTTATAACTATCATCACACATTCAAGTTGGATATCTTAATATCTGATGTTTTTACATCTGTCTTAATCGCTTATTTTCTTACTTTTGGTTGTGAGCTTAGCCTTTAACGGCTGAGCCATCTCTCCAGCCCAATTGCTTATTTTCTTATTCTTTGTAATATTGATAACAAAACTGAGGAGAATAGATCAGCTAGCTTTATGACTTTGTTTTTTTTTCTCTCTCTAGGGATGACCTCTTCATTTTTATTAGTATATCTGTCAGCCTTGTTCATCTCTTTTGTATTTGGAGAAGCAGAAATAAGATTCACTGGACAGACAGAGTTTTTCGTTAATGAGACGAGTACCACAGTCATTCGTCTTGTCATCGAGAGGATAGGAGAGCCAGCAAATGTTACTGCCATTGTGTCGGTAAGAAATGACTGCAGCCATGTTTTTAATCAGATGCATGTGACACTTTTTAGTCTCAACAGAAACATTTTTAACTGTTTGGGGATCAGAGTCTGAGTTTCATTATGACAAATGAGCTGGAGAACGAGCTGTTGTATTTAAATCTGTTACTGATTCAGAGAATATTCCAGTGTCTCCATGGATGTCTGACAGGTACATTTTCAAGACAAAGGCTAATTATCTTAAATCATTTATATGTTTGCTTTCAAACAAAACTATTTTGTTTTGGGTAATTCAAGTCATAGAATCATAAGGTGACTTAGGTAAAAATACGTAATATTTAAAAGACAAATAACAGAAAAAAAGTCCACTCTAAGTTCGGTTTAGAGAGTCACTGTTGGAGAAATGAAGTATACTAACGTCATTAAGATTTATGTAGATTACATAAATTCTGTACTATATAAAGTTTAAAGTTTGGATGGGATGCTTTATCTTATGTATTTGTGTCTATTTTTACCCAGAAAGCAATGTCATATGGCCAATAAATAAATATATTTCTATATCTTAAAACTTTGGGACAAAAATACTGTGTATGTTTGTTGCTTGTTTATCCATCACATATGCATCTGTGCATACAGACATACACGTACTCTTCTGTGTGCAGAGCCAGGTCAATGTCAAGCAGCTTCTTCTCTGACTGCCTGTCTCTTACTGAAGGATGGGCAAGGATGGGCAAGAATGCCTCTGTTCTTACCAGGGACCCTCTGTACCACTCACCACACCTCAGCACTGAGTCACAGATGAGTGGTCTGCCCGCTGTGGGGAAGGCAGTTTATCAGCTAACCCAGCTTTTAGCTCTTCCAAAGTGATTTTTTTTTAAAGCAATAGGTTAAATTATTTATACAAATTTTGAAAAAAAAAAACCCAAAAGAAAACCTACCTATAAAATGAACCCAATGTTATAATTTTGTATATTTTAGTTTCTGCTCAATTTGACATATATTGATACATTTTGTGACTTTGTTTCTAGCTGTAGTGGACATTGCCTTTGACATTGTATTTGATGGCATTCACTGGTCTTTTCAGGTTTGACCTGGGAAATCATTGTATTCCAAACATTCCTCCATTGCTTCTCATTGATGTTGTTTCCAGGTTCTGCTGTCTATAGTGGATGTCATTCTGGATAACTGTTTATAGATATGACAATTTCCCTGTATTTTGAGTTTTTAGAGTAGATGAATGTGTTCTTATGTCTCTTTAGTTCATCTTTTCTGAATGATTGCCATTTTCCACAGCAAGTTATCCAAGCAGGTTTCCTGTGCTCCTCTCAACACTCTCCCACTCATCTTGATTTCTCAACCATTTAAAATTTATTTTTATATAAATGAGAACTAGACAATGACTAAACTTCCCCAAAATGTTATTTCTCATTTGTGCTGAGTAAATTTCCCCAGTGGCTAAATTATTAATTTTGAGCTCCAGTGAAGGAGATGTCAATTGTACAATGAACTGCTCCTTTATAATCTGTCTGCTATAAGATTATCGGCCTGCTGGGGGTTTTACTAGTCATGTTGCATCCACAGATTAAGATCTTTGGAAGGGTGATAATCATGAACACTTTGGGATGCTAAGACACTGGATCTATTTCAGTTGCTGTGGATAGTGGAAGAACAGCTGTAGGTTTTGGATAGAGGTGTTATTTTTCTAAAGTCACTGGGACAATCCTAGCACCTCCTAAGTTTTGCAGGCTGCTTCCCACCTCACTTTTGTAAGAGTTTTAACAATTTGTTCTGCTAGGCTGTAGTCCATACCAAATTGGGTAAGAGAAAGAGGAAAAAATTTAGAATTACTTTTCGATGAAATTCTTATTTTTATATGTGATTAACTTTGATTTCATTATATTAAGAAATATTTTGGATATAATGATTTATTTTTGTGATTTTCCTTGCTTTAAAAATATTTATTACATCTATCTATCTATCTATCTATCTATCTGTCTGTCTATCTATCTATCTATCTATCTATCTATCTATCTATCTATCTATCTATCTATCTATCTATCTGTGTGTGTCTATGGACACACAGGTAGAGGTCCAAGGGCAAGTTACAGACACTGGTCCTTCCTTTCTTCATGTGAGTCTGAAGTGGACCTCAAGTCATCAGCCTTGACTGCAAGAACATTGACCCCATCTTGCTGGTCCTGTGATATTTCTTCAAAAGATGAGCTGCCAAACATCGGTCTTTGGGAATCCTATTATAAATATCAGTGCCACTTAACCTGTAGCATTTCTCCTGCTTGCTCCCACAAGGGTCGGTTTCCCTTCTTAGCTCTTTGTTGAATGAGGATGTTCTGTTTCGCACTTGGCAGCTGAATGGAGAAGACACCGGTGACTTTTTTGATACATATGCTGCCGCATTTATCCCTGCCGGAGGAACGAACAGGACAGTGTACATAGCAGTTTGTGATGACGATCTTCCAGAGCCCGATGAAACTTTCACTTTTCACTTGACATTACAGGTAAGTTCTTCATTCCCCTCAACGTTGAGTTCATAAAACGCCTTCTAACACTTGAAAATCTATTTCGTTAGTGATAAGGCAAGGCATATACTTTGTGGTGGTTTCCGTAGATCTCTGTGACAGATGTACAGTAGTGTGGTTGAGGGTCTGTTTATAGACTGCTGTGTTCCTTACTAGTAGATACACCACTGAAGAAAATCTCTCTGTCCCCCAGAAGCTGTCAACAGCCTCTAGATTTTTAGACAGGGTTTATTTATCTTCTTAATAATTGAAGACAGAAATTCTGCTGAAAGGTTATTTTTTCTTCTAATATTTAATGTGTTAATTTGTTTGTTTTCACTTTAGAAACCCTCAGCAAATGTGAAACTTGGATGGCCAAGGGCTGCTTCCGTGACAATCCTATCAAATGACAATGCATTTGGAATTATTTCCTTTAGCACGGTATGGTTACAGTGAAGATTGTAATGGTTGCAAGATTCTGCTACATTCAGTTTTCTCTTGCCCTATTTTTCCTGGTGTTGGCTAGTGCTATTCTGTTGTGATTTTTAAATAAGGCTGGACACGAACTCTATAGCCACTCTGCATTCTGTGTATTTACACTTGTACACGGAAGGGGTTCTGACCCTTTCTGACCATTAACCAGTGTGTCACCCACTGCTTGGCCTCTCATGGGGATGTGTTTTTGGGCTCCCCCGTTTTAAATTTCAAATCCCACCTTAGGAAGTCTAGCCTGTTTTCCAGAAGCTTCTGTCCATTGGACATTCCATTTGGAGTGACTGTGAGGGGAGGGAACACGTGGAAAGAAAGCCCGCAGTAAACGTGAGATCAGTCTGCAGGTGTGGTAGCCCTTCCTGTTCAATCCTCAGACATTCTTATTAATTCACATTTCATGGAGGTTAAAGCTTGGATGCATCTCCTGAAATTCCGTTCAGGTTATTTCTTCTCTTTCATCAGGTTCTTGTTCTTCTAGCCCATCCAATTTTCAGAGGATTTCATTTTTAAAAACAAACACACAAGACAAGTCTCTTCCAGAGAGAAAATTTCCCAGCTGCATAAGCTAAAATTAAAGGTTGTCTTCAACACAACTGCATTTGGATACGAGTAGGAGGCTGTAATAATCTTTCTGATAGTCTTTTTGAGTTCAGTTGCTAATTGACATTTAAAAATCTGATACCACATGTTAGCATTCTGTATAACTCTACCCCGGCAGATACCTGGCAGCAGCCACGTATGCTCCTCCCCGTGGTTACCTGGCAACAGCCAGGTAGGCCTGGCCCTATAAAAGGGGCTGCTTGCCCCCTCCTCTCTCTCTTACTCCTGCTTCTCTCCCTTGCCTCTTCCAGCCTTGCTCCCCTTCTCGCCCCATTCCCTTCCCCCCTCTCTCCATGTGGTCATGGCCATTCCTTACTTCTCTATTCTCTCCTTCTCTCTGCCTTTCTCTGCCTCTATTACCCTCTTAACTCCCCTCCCCATGCCCTAAATAAACTCTGTTCTATACAATACCAGTGTGTGTCTGGTCCCTCAGGGGGAAGGGATGCCCTGGCATGGGCCTGCAGAGGAACCCTCTTCCCCCACACCCTGCCAGAACATAGAATGGGGAGAGAGGGGGAACAAGGTGGTAAGAGGAAAGGTGGAGAAGCAGGAGTAAGAGAGAGAGGAGGGGGCAAGCAGTCCCTTTTATAGGGCCAGGCCTACCTGGCCCTTGCCAGGTAACCATGGGGAGGAGCATACCTGGCTGCTGCCAGGTATCTGTGGGGGTGGAGTTTATACAGAATGCTAACACCACCGTCTCTAGTTTTTTATTCGCTTTCCATTTTGGAATACACCTGCACTTGTGTGCATTATATGCCACAGCTCTGTAAAGTCATCTTTAAGACAAGGCAAGCTCTAGATAAATATGGTCTTTATGCTTGAGTTCCCTTTTTAAGAGGGATGTTTTCCTAACTTAAATTTAGTAGATATTTGGTTATCTGACACTACTGTCATTCTTACATGTTAATTTCATAAATTAGGGATTCTTGAATGAAGAGATTATTACACGCGTTCTTCTACCTTTCCCCGTACCTTCATACCCACTTCCTCATTACCGCTGAGCCTCATAGCGATTTGTTTAAAAGTTGGCTCTCTTTTCTCTGACCGCCTCTGCCCTGTCTTTCCTCTCTTTCTTCTGACACCGTGCATCCCAGGCTGTGGGGATGAGTCCTAGTCTCTGGGGTTGGTCACAGTGCTACTAGGCCCTTTTGGACAGACTCCATATGAGCTCCGTGTCACAGAAGGTAAGCAATAGCTTGCCTCCAGCTCTAGCTTTTTAACAATTATATTGATAATGAACATGGCATTGGCAGAGTGGTAAGAGCCAACAGTATTTAATACTCTGCATGTGTCAGGAGGTAGGAAGAACTCTTGATAATTTAGTCACAAACCTTTGAGACAGCTAGCTCTCCTAGCCCCACTAATAGATGGTTCTGACATTGCACCCCCAGAGATGTCCACTGCTCTATACATGTCTGCACTCAATGCTTCCTTATCCTCCTCATGTACCCCGTGTTTCAGCCACCACCCATGGTGGCATGTCTCAACATGGAAGTTCTCCCTCTTTCTCCTCTTCTGGTTCTGAAAGTCATAACCACTGTGTGTCTTAAGTGGCCTTCTGCCTGATGCTGAGGCAGGTGTCCATGAGAAGTGGTCCTCATGAGCCACTGGCTTGCTCTGGATGCTTAGCTCATTTTTGTGACCTCCTGGGCTCTGTGAGCACTTATCATCTTTTAGCTGGGTAGCCTTCAAGATTCCTCAGAGCAGACGCTGGTAGGGCTGGGAAAACTTGTTTGATGCAGGCTTTGTTTTACTTTACACTGCTTTTCTACATTCTCATTTTAAAAAATCATCTATAGTATATTGACGCTAGGAATACACACTGTAAGAGTACAATATGAACTGATTTGCTGTGTTATTTAGCGTTTCTAGGGCCGTACTTTTATCACGTCCTCCCCCCCTCTGATTGATCAATGCCTTTGTTCTTCTCAATAGCCCTCATCAATCTCAGTGATTGAACCAAGGAACAGAAATGCATCGGTACCTCTTACTCTCATCAGGGAAAAAGGGACCTATGGAATGGTTACCGTGACTTTTGATGTAAGTTTACTTTGAAATAATTTTAAATAATACCATATCACATGACTGCAATTTAAAATATTATCAAAATATTCTAACACTGACTTAAAAATTACTTAAAGAAAGAGTCCTGCTTTTTATAATCTTTCGGTTAGTACAGAAGTACTCTCTTTGCTTCTTGTATGTACTGAGCTTACATTGAAACTTAATGAATCATTTTAGATATAGGATAATAATAACAATAAAATAGATGAATGGCATTAGTTATATAAAATTCCTGGAATCTTTATGATAATCATTTTTAAAGGTATACAATTAACACCTACAGGTTAATGAGGCTAATAAAGCATTACTTGATATGCTGGCTTCATCCATTTCCTCAGGACATCCCATAGATGGTCTAACAGCAGTTACCTCTATCACGGAGGCTCATGGATATTGTACAGTGTAGTGTGAATAATGCACACTGTAGGGAGGCATATTTTACTGCTTCCCACAATGATATCCTATGAGGTTCACACTGAAACTTTCAATTTACTTTTCTGCTCTGTAATGTCTTAAACATGACCTAAAATTTTAGAATGTTTGAAAGTTTTGATATATTCCTATTTTAGTGATTAACTGTACCATAAATGGGTTTGATATTTGGATTAATATAACATAATTTTGCTGTGACAGAGGAGATATTTATTATGGTTGTGCATGTCTAAATCAGTCGGTGCCTCTTTCACTGTATAAGAACACAAAGTAGGGATCCGGAGAGATGGCTCAGTGTGAGTAGCACATGGCATGCAAGCAGGAGCCTCTGCATTTGAATGTTCATAACCCATGGAAGGCCAGGTATGAAGTCCCAGTGCTCTACCGAGGAGGCAGGAGATGCTCTGGAAGCAAACAGACAGACTCTGTCTGAAACAAGGTGGAAGGCAAGGACCTGCACCAACCATGCCTGTATACGTGCACACAGGCAAGGATCAGCACTAAACATCCATGTATACATGTATATACACAGTTCACAAAGATTTAAAAAAAAAAGGAACATAAAATAACATAAGACAATAGATACAAAAACCCATATAGCATTCAACTAAAAATGCAGGATCCTCGCAGGTTTTGTACAGGAAACCTCCAGGGGGAGTTTGCTTTACAGTATTTATATTTAGTACCTAAGAGATAAGGCATGTGCTGCTGGCTGAACACTTTAGCGACTGAGATTGCTCATGCTCACCTCCTGCCTGAAAAGCAGACACTCTCTTGCTCATTTTAAAGATAAGAAAAATGCTACACAGTTGTCAGACAGCTTTCCCAAGGTCACATAGCCAGGGATGGAGCTCGAACCGTTTCTTCAGGGGGTTTACTTGTCTTTGATATCTTTCTCATGAAGATGTGTTTCTGCAGCCCCCCTCCCCCAGGTTTACTATAACAGTTAAAACCCCCAGATCTTAGAAAACACAACTTACTATAACTATAGTCCAGGTGTGTAATGACTTTACAGACCCTGACAATTATAAGGGTGAGGGTCTCTTAGACAAGCTCATATGTTTTATATGAAGTATCTTTATATTTTAAAACTTTGCTAGTAACATGAAAGTAATGTTTTTTTTTTCTTTTTAGATATTTTGTAACTAGTGGCACCATTTATTTCTTTGCAGGTATCAGGTGGTCCAAATCCCCCTGAGGAAGATTTGAATCCAGTGAGAGGAAATATCAGCTTTCCACCTGGCAGAGCAACCATAATTTACAACTTGACCATACTTGATGATGAGGTTGAGCACTTCTAAGTACATAGAAGAGGCAGGATCAGTGATGGAGACTTGGAGAGAACTATTTTTGAATATTGAATTGTATTTATTATTTTAAATTATTCAAGGGTGCAGAATTAATATGTTATGCCCATTCACACTTTAACCATGAGTAGCAAGCTATTATTTGGAGATGTAGCTTTACATACACTTACCTGATTTATTTCATAGTGAATTATGCTTACAGGGCAGGAGGTGTGGGAGGCACTTGCCTAACATGTTCAGACCTCTGGCTTACATCCTCAGTGTCTTGAACTAATTGTAATGTCGTATAAAGATTGAAGAATTTTAAGCATTTGCTTATTATTTTACACTAATCATTTAATATTTGAGCAGGGACATGAGTAATTATCTGGCAACCATGTTTTAATATAAGTTCAAGAAAAATCCTATTGCAATTGATACTTTTGTTTAGATTAAAATGCTTATTTATCAGTGCATGTGTGTTCATAAGCACATGCATTATACACATAGGTTCTGGGAATCAATTCCAGGTTATCATCTTATGTGGCATCTATATCTGATGAGCGATCATGCTACCTACTTTGTTTAGATATTTTTAGTTTCATAGTCACAGAGAAAATTTTATAGTTATATTTTATATATAGTCCACTTCAAATTTACAGATATGCCAGAGCTCAGTTGCAGAGCCAAATCTGAATAGTAATGCACAGAGATGTCTCTCATGAGCCCATAAGAAAAGCTTGCAAAGGAGTCCAGTATTGCTAAAGAAGAGAAAACAGGGAAACAGACAGAAACATGTACAAAAATTCCTACAAAAATTCTATAACCAAACCACAAACAACACTTAAAGGAGAAAATTCCTTAGAAACATTTGAACAGCAGATTTCTCTGGAACAACTTGAGACATTGATAGGCATAGATGACCTTGTTTTTCTAGGATGGGAAATCAACAAAGGCTTTCTCCTCAAAGTTCCCAGGACAGTAGTAGGTTTTGATCCAAGTAAGAGGAATTGGTTACTGACCTTGTAAATGGAAAAGATGTAATAGCATATTTTAGGATAAATGTCTTTGATATCTTTCTACTTATTGAGGCAAAATGATGTGGGCTTTTCCTTTATAAATTCATAAAATGACATAAAATTCATAAAAAGTGGAATTAACAGTGAATGCAGAGCTTGAACAGCAAGTCATAGTGGAGATTAGCCCCAGGACTTCCTTCCTTCCTTTTTTCTTTCTTTCTTTCTTTCTTTCTTTCTTTCTTTCTTTCTTTCTTTCTTTCTTTCTTTCTTTCTTTCAGGTTTATTTATTATTATATGTAAGTACACTGTAGCTGTCTTTAGACACACCAGAAGAGGGTGTTAGATCTCATTATAGATGGTTGTGAGCAACCATGTGGTTGCTGGGATTTGAACTCTAGACCTTTGGAAGAGTAGTCAGTGCTCTTAACCGCTGAGCCATCTCTCTAGCTCCGAGCCCCAGGATTTCTGTAAGCTATAACAAACTATCCTTTTCAGTAACGTTAGCGTGTTGTAGAGAAGTTATGTTCCTGGGCCATTCTCCTGAGAGCCATGGTGTTCTCTTATAAATCATAGAACTGACTCTAGAGTCAGCCATCACATTAATCTCTGATCTTCCTTCTATACTTCTCAATTGAATAAAAAATATTTCATCATTTTCTGGTACCTGTTACAGGATACAAGCAAACATTGTTAGAGATGTGAGAGCCATTCATATGCTGAAATTTAGCAACTGTTTGATATTTAGTATACTTTCCAGGTTCTAGGGTATTGTTAGACTTCGAATACTCTTTAGGACCCTACCAATGATCTGAAGTTGACAAGGATTTATTCACATTTGGACTGTGTTCTTTACACTTTTCCCAACTCTGATCAAGATTCAAAGAAACAAATATGCATCACTAATTCTTCACAGAATTACTTTATTATTTTTTACTTCCTATCTGCACTGAAAATCAATTAGCATTTGGAAGAGAACTTAGTGCCTGGAGTCTAAATGAGCCTCTTACTCTTCCCCTTACTTCAAGCTTTTCAGTTTCTACAAAACACTCAATATTTGGGCCTGTTTGTGGATATTTTAGGTAATGACGTTTTGCTTGCATCCTGTAACAGGTACCAGAAAATGATGAGCTGTTTTTGATTCAGCTGAGAAGTGTAGAAGGAGGAGCAGAGATTAATGCCTCTAGGAGTTCAGTTGAAATCATTGTGAAGAAAAATGACAGTCCTGTGAACTTCATGCAGAGCATTTACCTGGTTCCAGAGGACGACCACGTACTCACTATTCCAGTGGTTCGTGGGAAGGATAATGATGGAAATCTCATCGGATCTGACGAATCCCAAGTGTCCGTCAGATACAAAGTTATGACTAGGGATTCAACAGCACATGCCCAGCAAAACATTGACTTCATTGATCTTCAGCCGGATACTACTCTTGTCTTTCCTCCTTTTGTTCATGAATCACACCTGAAATTTCAGATAATTGACGACCTCATACCAGAGATAGCCGAGTCATTTCACATTACCTTACTAAAGAACACCTTGCAGGGAGATGCTGTGCTAATGGTCCCTTCTACGGTACAGGTCACCATTAAGCCAAATGACAAGCCGTATGGAGTTCTTTCATTCAATAGTATTTTGTTTGAAAGGCCAGTTATAATTGATGAAGATACAGAATCCAGGTATAGTTTACTTTAAACTTATAACCGTAATTATTTTATGGTAGTGATGCGATTTGATTTTTATGGTGTGGACAAAATGCTGAGCTGGTAGAATATATACCTTTTCCACTCTGACCGCTTCACTGATTTCTCTTTTAATGATAAGGTCTTAGGCTATATCCACATATGTGTATTTTTCATATTAAAAATAATGAATTTTGTTTGGGTCTCTGCTTTTTTTTTTTTTAAGTGTATGACATAACTCTGTACGTTATAAACAATTCTAGATTTGAAGAAATTACAGTGGTTAGAAATGGTGGCACACACGGGAATGTCTCTGTGAGCTGGGTGTTGACACGGAACAGCAGTGATCCCTCACCAGTGACTGCAGACATCAGCCCTGCTTCCGGGACTCTGCAGTTCGCACAAGGGCAGATGCTGGCCCCAATTGCTCTCGTGGTCTTTGACGATGATCTTCCAGAAGAAGCTGAGGCTTACCTACTTACAATCTTGCCTCACACCCTACAAGGAGGCGCTGAAGTGAGCGAGCCAGCACAGGTAGAGCCTTTGTTGTGCTTCACCCCGTCAACACTTATGTGACCACAAAAGAGCCGCGAGATTTAAGTGTACAGATCCATAGACCTGTACGCTTCTCCGTGCTAAGCCAGCCTTCCTCTACTGTCTTTAAGGCCAGACAAATATTTTATCATTTAAAAAGTTTCAAAACTTCTATTTCCTGAAAAGTTTCCAAACTGTTGGGTTGCTTTTCCACTTTTTCAGACACAAAGTGATCTCGTAAGACACGGTGGGTGCATAAATAAATAATAATCGGAAGAGTCTGGGCCACCCCAGTTATACAGCTCCCCCTCTTTACCTCTCTCTTCCATTTGCAGCTCCTGTTCTACATTCAGGACAGCGATGATGTTTATGGAGAGATAGCCTTTTTTCCTGTGGAAAGCCAGAAGATTGAAAGCAGCCCTAGTGAGCGATCCTTATCCTTGAGTTTTACGAGACGTGGGGGAAGTAAAGGAGATGTGAAGGTGATTTATTCTGCACTTTATATTCCTGCTGGAGCTGTGGACCCCTTGAGAGCAAAAGATGGCATCTTAAATACATCCAGGAGAAGCAGCCTATTATTCCCAGAACATACCCATCAAGTCACCACAAAATTACCAATAAGGAATGATGCATTCCTCCAGAATGGGGCCCACTTCCTAGTGCAGGTATTATAATGATTAAAATAATCTCAACTTTGGTTAAACTACAACAGTCTATGGAAAATAGCTAACAGTTATTTTGTTTGTATTTATAATTTATATTCTCTTTGTTACTTGAAATTACTTAAGGATGGTGTACTTATATGCACCTGTAATCCAGTACTCAGGAGACTAAGACAAGAGAACATGAGCTGTAGGCTAGCCTGGACTACATACTGAAATTGTTGGAAACTGAGTGTTCCTTAAGGGAGAACACTTTCTCCTATGACATATTAGGACTCTGCTGAAATAAATGTTTTAGCCAGGTGGTACTAGAGGTAACACCAGATATGGAATGCAAGTGGACTGTAGTGGGTGATGTAGAGTGACAGAACAGACTGGTGAACAAGGCCACATAGATGCGCCATAGCTGTGGCTTGGCTTGGAAAATATGACAATGGGATTTATGAAATTAAATCTTTCCCACAGCATTGTTATGGGAGGTTGTTTCTTCATTACGTGTGGATCACATCCCTGGGTCTCCCACTGTGAAAAGCCGAGCCTCATACTCTTCCATTTTGTCATCCTTCCTTTTCAACATCTATCCGTAACCACAATATTTTTATATTATAATTTAAAATGGATGTACCCACTTGGGAAATATCTCCATTTTCCACACATTTGATATTGACTGGATCTTAGGTTAAAAAGCAATGAAGCTGCTTGTCAAATTTTGATGATATAAAGAAATTTGATACAGAATTAGATAATGGGAATTGTAAATTTAAAAATCATACCTTAAGTTAAGCACGGTGGGACGTGCCTTTAATATGAGCATTTGGGAGGAAGAAGCAGGCAGATCTGTGTTTGTGGACAGCCTGATCTACATAGCAAGTTCTAGGCTATCCAGGCCTACGAGGTGAGACCTTGTCACAAAAGAACAAAACAAAGCCGGGCAGTAGTGGTGCACGCCTTTAATCCCAGCACTTGGGAGGCAGAGGCAGGAGGATTTCTGAGTTTGAGGCCAGCCTGGTCTACAGAGTGAGTTCCAGGACAGCCAGGGCAACACAGAGAAACCCTGTCTCAAAAAAAAAAAAAAAAAAAAAAAAAAAAAAAAAAAAAAAAAAAACAAAAAACAAAAAAAAACCAAAAACCAAACAAACAAAAAAACAAAAACGAAACATAATTAAAAAAACCTTAAATATTACTTTAGCACACATTGTGCCACCCACATTGTATACCAAGTGAAATACCATTTTCCATTACTCTTTGGGTTTCATGCTGCTGTAAGGAGTTTTGCATTTTTACCTAGGCCTTGTAAAAGGAATGACATACTCTTTCTAGCCTGGATAGAAGACACACACTCCAGGTGTTTTATTTATGAGCGGTAAGCCTCGACTGGCTAGGCTTTGGGCTATTTTAACTTACATCCCAGCTCTATGTCCCTTGTTACTTGCTCTTTCTCCTGGCCGTGTGCTCATGATTCATCTCCTCTCATGGCGGTCTCTTCCTCTCCTGTTCTCCTCTTTTTTCCCCTGGTCTTTTCCAGAGACTTGACCTACTTTTCTCAACTACTCAAACACAGTGAGCCTTTTATTGACCTATTAATTTGGGGGAAAAGGTTTGCACAGCAAAAGGTGGTGTACATGAAAACTTGCTCCTCTTGGGGCAACCAGATCAAGGCATAGAATTTAGCATTTGAATGAATAGCAGCCCCAGACCAACCCCAACAGGTTAATTTCATGGGTTGTGATGGCTGTCTCCAAGTTCTCCATTTCTGTTGAGGCAATATTCCATGGGCTATGGTAGCTAGCTCTCTCTCTGGAGATTCTGACCATTGTCCTTTTCTCTGCCGTGCTTGTTCTTAGATAATATTCCCCATTAAAATTTGAGATCAATTGTAATAACTATTGTCTTTCTATCATCTCCTGGGTGGGAAGATTTTAATGAACTCCGGGGTTTTCTTAGCTCCTGGCCTCCCCGTTTTGGATCATGTTTTATTTTTGCTGTAATGGATTTCTTTCTTTCTTTCTTTCTTTCTT
>NW_022196914.1:42522229-42554531 GCF_008632895.1 Mastomys coucha | reverse complement strand
GGCTGTCCTGGACCTCTGCCTCCCAAGTGCTGGGATAAAGGGCATGTGCCACCACCACCCGGCTGGATTTCTTCTCAAATACATGTGCAGAAAGTGTATCTGTAATAGACTTCTTAAGGCTTTGCGTGGTTGAAAATGTGAAATCTTATACTCTGCGTGCTTTGTTTGGGAAATAGTGCTAGACTGAAGCAGTTTCTTCTTTATCACATAGAAGACAGTCTTTTAGCTTCCAGAACTGAGGAGGAGAAGTTTAAAAGGGAGGGAATGATTTATTGTTTAGGTAATTCTGTTAGCCTCTGAAAGCATATAGTATTCACGACTCCCGAAATGTCATTGACCTGTGTCCAAACTTGCTAAGCTTTCAGGGTGGTTCTTTTCTCCAGAAGATGTTTGTTCTTAGCTAAGTGTTTCACATGCCTTATGATTTGCATTCCAGAGGAGCAACTCACCAAGTGGCCTAGTGAGTGGCCTGTTATGAGGATACATGGTTTTTCAATATGTAGTAAACACTGTTTTGAGTACTTATCCACTGGGAGATGTTTATTATGTTCCGGACATCACTGGCAATTGAAACACTGACCTTAATTTTTATTATCATAATTTCGTGTTTCCTTCATGTGGGGAATTTGCTGTGATGTTTGGCCCATTCTAATGATTCCTAGAGGCATATAGACCACAGCCCTACTCACAACTCTGCATACTTCTTCCTGGGTTTATGAAATGCTCTTGGGAGATGACTGGCCCCATGGCAGAGTGTGTGAAGCTGAGTAGAGCAAATGGTTGAGACTAGAGCTTCCTGTTGCAAGAAATGAAAACCAGCCCACTAGCATCAAAACACCCATAGGCATATAATTTCAAATTTTATGAAAGTTAAAAATATGTCATAACTTTTTTTGTTTTTAAAGCTGATTTTATTAAATATGATGCATAAAATTTGACTAGTTCATACTTGGAGTAGTTTTCCTCAAATTTCCATGAGCCATTGGCATATAAGGTGTTGAGTGGCTTAAGGATTCATTTAAAATCGTCCCTTGTATCCTCTGGATTCAGGGTGTTCTTATTAATACACATTTAAGATTTTTTTTGTTCGTTTTTGGCATCTCAGTGTTCAGTTGTCCCTCCTATGTGCCTTTGGCCTCACATATGCTACAATTTGTATAGAACTAAAATTATTTAAGCAGATTTTAGATAACAAATATATCACACTGTTGCTTTTGTTCTTATAGCTTCCTGACCATCTTCGTGATCTTAGAGCATTTAGTGATACATTGTGATTAAGATTCTAGAGCATTCAGTGACACCATGTAACTAAGGATTGAGGAAGCAGAGGTGTCATTTAGATTAGTAGGTGTGCACTGTCCCATTAGTACATATGTGAAGGCAAAGAATGACCTCTTATGAATTCAGGGAATACCTTCATTTGACAAACATTTACAGAACCAGAGCAAACATGGCAAGGTGTTAAAATTATCACTTCTTATTGATCAGTTTATTAAATGATCTATTTCTATTATCTTTTATATCATTCCCTTGTAGTTTTCAGAACAGCACTAAAATTAATTGTATTACTTTCTGATAAAAGTAGCTAAAATGACTATTACTTTCTTTGTAGAAAATTTTGAGTAAAAAAATATTGATTTTCTTTTTTTTAATGCTTTAGACAATTCTAGCATTTTAGAGATCCATGAATAAATGGGAATGAATGTGTAACTCATGTATGATTCTTCACACATGACCAGTGAATTTTACATCCTTACTTCTAACCAATGTGTACTCTTATTTTAGCATTTCATACACATGTATATATGCTATTTATTCTTTGTGCTATTTTGTAAAAGTACACACACACATGTATATGACTATTTGTACATGTGTTCATCTCTGGAAATAAAAGTTATATGCAAATGGTTTTAACTACATATTTGTCTTTACAGTTTATTTTGTAAACTCAATGTATTTTACTAAAGAATCAAACACTGTTTTACTTGGCTTAGTTTGTATATAAGTATTGGACAGAATTTGTAGTCTAATTTCTTCAAATGATCGCTTACTAAATGTGGTTTTCTTCATATCTTTCTTTTGTACATAATTTTCAACAAAATACATGACATTTAAATGAGCCACTTACATTGGCTCTTTGGAATGTATGTTGTTTGTCACAAAGTATACCAGTCATGGGGGAAAAATTCCAATCCTGTCCATTTCTGGAAAAATCACACAACCCACAGGTCTCTACTATGGTTTCTTAGCAGTGTCATGTCAACATTTCAAAGCTTTGCAGAATTGGAGATTTGAAATGTTTTGTGAAGCTGAAAATCTCATGTGAATTAAAAAGCTTTCCTTTTATAGTCCTGTAGTGACGAAGCAATTGAACAGTATAGATAGTTATGTTCCAAATGTAAGACGTTGAAAGTTGCAGTGTTTTGGTGACCTGTATAGAGCTCTTTATCCTGGAGAGATGAATTAAGAATGCTTGTTGCATAGCTGCATTTCAGGTTTTTGCTTGTGTATGGGAACATGTTGAAAGGGAACAGACCTTTAGGATCTCTACAGACATGCTAACAAACAAAAGTCTGAGTCATAAAACAATGAACTAATAATGCGTGAAGTTCCTATCTAAGTTATAAGCAATGAGAGTAGAAGAGCTGTAGGCTTAGAGTTTTCCAAAACCTACTTTAGGGTTCTTAAACACTTCAACCTCCCTTCTAGGTAGAGAAGAAAGAATGTTGTAGAGAATACTTAATCTCAAACCAGGGCTTCTATGCCACCTTTGACCATTCAGTTTCGGCATAAGAGACAAACGTTTTTTATTATTTACAATAAGCCTTAATCAGCAGTAGAGCTGGGCAGATATCTACCCTCTATGCTATTACAACGTACTTTCCAATCACTAACACTGAGTTACTACTTACTGTGTTTCATCTGGCCTGCTCTTAATTCCAATTGGCCAGCTCTCATGGCCTTACTTTCTTGACTCCTAATACATGGTCTTTTTTTCCTCTTTCCTTTTTCTTCTCTCTCTTCTTGTGGTCTTCTCCAAATTCAAGGCTAGGAACATCAAGCCCTGCGGATCTCAATTCTGCCCAGTTATAGACTATAGGCATCTTTATGCACCAATCAGAAATAACTTGGGGTCAAGGTCACATAGTGTCACTTGGGTCTATGAGCAGACTCTCTTGTCTCTGGGGCAACCATGTCATGTCCCCCCACACTCCCTGCCCCCTGCTCCCACACTTAGCATCACAATACATAGCAACAGATTAAACCTCAACAAAGGAAGGTTAATAGAAAAAGGGAGTTGTGGAGCTGTTTAGATGAAGTTCCTTGGGGGTGATTCCACTCTTTGTTGTCAGGATACCATCAGTCCAGCTCAATAGTAAGCACGAAACTTGAATCAGCAAAGGCAGAAAAATCCAGCAGAATCTGCAAGGCTCTGTCAAATCGGCATGAGAGAGTGGAAGCGGCCAGAATAAGCTGGAATACCAGAAGTTCTTTTGCCCATTTCTCTCTATGAAGTGAAGACCAGCAAAGACCCGAAAGGACCAGAGAGGACCAGAGAAGACAGAGAAGCCAAGTGAAGTGCTGCATGGCATAGCAATGCAAGAGTCTCCTCCCACTGCCTGGGGCGGGGTGTGGATTCTACGTAAATTCTTTCTAAACATCATGTTTGAGGGCATCTCAAGTGTCAGTTTTTAGCAAAACATCACATGCCCTCTCAGACAGCTTCCAGAAAGACATCAAGTGACACAATGAGGTTTTAAAGAACCAGAAACATCCACTTCCAGAGTTTCCAAAAGTGATCAAAGGCAACTGGAGAATCCCAAGAAATCTTCATATAGAAGAGGGGGCATTATTTGGTTTTTAAGGTGGCCTGCTTCATATTTTGGGATGATGAAAGAAGGGTCATCCTAGGTGAGGAAAATACCATCTTCATCAACTATTGGAAGATTAATAGTGTGCTATATGTGTACTGTACTTCTTTAATCATTAGGTTGCTCTGGGTATGATTGGAGTTCTGAATGGTCTTTTCCTAATGATTTAGGTCTGGCAAAGAAGAGGCGTAGGTAACTGATTGGGTATATAGGTCAATGGAAACCAGGCAGAAAATATGGAGAAATTTTTTTACATTTGGCTTTTAAAGGGTCAATGAAGTTGTCTATAGGCGACGAGGTGGGCAGACAGGTGGTAATACCCAATAAAGTAATGGCAGTAGGATCTGGAGCAGGACAGTGGTTTCTATTTGGATTCATCTGTTTCTAAAATGTCCGTGTGACAGTTGTGAGATGCTCAGTAGTAACTGGCTATAATGGCTTGGAGTTTGAGGGAGATGCTCAGACATTATTAAAGAGGTAGGGTGAAGTTATAAGGTAACCCAGGAAGAATCCCGCATATTAATCATACCTAATGATAGGGAAGTGTCTGGTGGATGCTTCAGGAGATGTAAGAGGGTTGGTGTAGGTATAGGCAAATCCTGAAGTTCTTGTTACTGGTGACCTGTGACCTGAATTTTAAAACTATCCTTCTTGTTTTTGTTTGTGTTTTATAGTTGGAAGCTGTGATGTTGGTGAACATATTTCCTCTGATTCCATCAGTAAGTCCCAGATTTGGGGAAATCAGAAATATTTCATTACTGGTTACTCCAGCCATTGCAAATGGTGAAATTGGTTTTCTTAGCAACCTTCCAATCATTTTGCATGAACCCAAAGATTCTGCTGCTGAGATGGTAAATATGCCTTTTTCTGTTCATATGTCCTAATGTGTCTAAGATCATGAAGACTTTTTTAATATAGGGTTCACATGTATTTAATAGACTATACTCTATTTAGAGTAAATAACTGCTGGGCATCTGGTTTTTCTATAATTATTTTACTATACGTAAGAGGTTGTGTTTATATCTATATTTGTGTAGATACATAAATATTTATGTAACAAGTATAATAATAGAAAAAGAGACTATAAACTTGAGAGTTGGGTGACATGGGGTGCTAGATGACTGGAAGGAGGGAAGGGAGGAAGGGAAGTGATATAGTGCTATTTTAATTAAAAACAGAACTTTTATAAAATTTTTAATTAAAAATAGAATTTATTGCTCATGGTGAGAGTAGACTGTTTAATAGTGATTGGTTTTACACAGTGTTGTGACATTTCCTAGCCAATTATGAATCTGGTTTTTAGTGGTCATATTGTGGAAACATGAGTGGGTTTTTTTTTGGGTGGGGGGGGGTTCTGTCTTCTGAACACTCTGTGTGCTGCCTCAGCTGGGACCAAGGACTCAGAGGTAGCTCTGCATCCTATGGTTGATGCCAGTTGTGATGAAAGTTGTGAGATGCTAAGCCTTGGCAAAATAACTATGTATTTATATATCTATAACTATATATGTGTATATATAATATACATATGTATGCATACACACACACGGGCTCATGAAAGCATATTCATATTACCCTCCTCCCCAACCAAAGCATATATTGCCATAGTTGAATCCTCCCCAGTGTCTTTCTATTTAGGAATACCTCATCGTTGCTGTACCACAGTGTAGCAAGTATGCCCCACTTTAGATTTGGTTTAAATTGTCTTGAAGTGTAGGTCAGAAATGAGGGGAGTTGTTTTTGTTATCAAAGTCTCATATCAAAGTATCATGACCACTGTTTTCTTCCTTTGTTATTAAACTCTATAAACGTGCAGAGAAGAGTCAGTCTTCAAAATGATTTGACTTTATATGTTCTTTAAAGTTTACAGTTTCCTTCTGAAAGCCTAAAAAGTGTCTCCATTGTTCCCAAGGAGTGAGATTCACTGTTGGTTTACTGTGTGAAGCTGTGAATTTACTGTTTCAACTGTTCTAGGTCTTAAACACCTCCGGTGGCTGAGGGACAGCTCTTTGTTAGTTTTATATGCTTTTCTTTTCTTTTCTTTTCTTTTCTTTTCTTTTCTTTTCTTTTCTTTTCTTTTCTTTTCTTTTCTTTTTAGGTTTTTCGAGACAGGGTTTCTCTGTATAGCCCTGGCTGTCCTGGAACTCACTCTGTAGACCAGGGTGGCCTTGAACTCAGAAATCCTCCTGCGTCTACTTCCCAAGTGCCCGGTATTTTCTTTCTAAGAATTGTCCTTTGTTTACTTGTCTGACTTTCTGACTGTTGTTAGCCAGAATAGGAAAATGGTCAGTATTTTATATTTTTCACTATTCTTTACCTTTTTAAATATATTTGCATTTCTTATTAAGATAATTCCAAGGTCACATTTTTGGTGGGGTTTATATTGTAGATAAATTTGATTAGCAAAAACAGTAAAAATTACATATAAAATTATTGTCCTGCTTCTCCAAGTATGTTTATACTGCCACTTGGTTGTTTAGTTCTTTCTATTGAGAAGACATGGTCAGCTAATTACATTTGCATGTGTGTGGAGAGCTCATGTTAAGCATGAGTGTACATTGCAGCAGAGTTTTTATTTTCTTTTTCTTTGTAAAATCAGGTATGTATCCCCCTGCATCGAGATGGGACTGATGGCCAGGCTACTGTGTACTGGAGTTTGCAGCCCTCTGGCTTTAATTCAAAAGCAGTAACTGTGGATGATACAGGTCCCTTTAATGGCTCTGTTGTGTTTTTATCTGGACAAAGCGACACATCCATCAACATTACTGTCAAAGGAGATGACATACCGGAGTTGAATGAAACTGTAACCCTTTCTCTAGACAGGTAAGAACTCATGCAGGAAACAGCAACTTTTATGTGTTTGATTAGTGATTTTGTTTTAATCTATTTCCCCCTGTGTTAGTACAACTATGGACAAGTGCTGTTAAGGCTTTCAGACATTTCTGTTGTATATGGGAGGGTTTTTTTCTTTGAATATGAAGATTACTATATTTTGTGACCTTTTACTACCCTGTTTTGCTCTGAGGGAGCATGTTGTAGAGAGTTTATGGGGAAGTAGCTGGCAAATTTGAAACATGGTGAATTCTATTGTATTCATGAGGGCGGTAGCGAGCCCTCTGAAATGTTAGGTCACACACTCCACTCTCTTGTTTTTACTTTCAAGAATGCAAGGTTAGACCTTTATCAAGTGATTTAAAAGAAAAGATTACCCTTCATTCTCGTTACATTAAATTTAAATTATAAATAATTTTTATTTCTATAGAATAAAAAATTACATGAATTCACATGTTATCTTTCAGCCATTGTAATAAGAACTGCCCAGCATTTCTCTGGATGTACCCCAGAAATAGCACAGTCTCAGAGCCTCTGTTATGTTTTGCTTAGTTATTTAGTTAGTTATAAAATTTAGAAAATACTTTCTGAAGAGAAAACGAAATCTGATTAGCTGATGACAATGATTTTCGAAAGCAAACCCACAGTTACCATCTATGACATGTAGCTGGAAGACATTGCACAGTTCATAGTTATGAAAAGTAAGATTCAGGACTGAATTGAGGCCTTTTGTACCACAAATGAAGAAGTCAGTGTGAAGTAATCCTGCGCTTCTTCCATATCTGATTAGCAGTTCCTGTGCGTCTTTTTGGGTAGGGGGAGAGTAGGGGTCCGATCTGGAACTCCCTATAAATGATAAGGTCTGTTTATTTTGCTGTGTACCTTTCAAGATTATTTGAAAATGAAATACATTGGGGATGTGTAAAGTATTTAGATTTCCTACGTAGAACTATAAAAGCGATGATGTCTGGCTGGCTTCAAACTCGGGTCCACCTGCCTATGCCCTGGAGGGCTGGGATTAAAGGTGTATACTGTCTGGCATAGGTTTTTCTTAATGCTATCATTACATTTTCCTCCTATTATTTTATCTATTTATAATTATATCTTTACCATAATTGAGGTTATTCTCTATGCCACACATCCAGTCCCACCGAAGGTACTAGAAGGCAAACACAGGTTGGCGTAATTTTTAAAGAGAATGAACAAAATGCAGACTACAGAGAACACATCTATTGAGAGACCATTGGTCATTTCTTTCAGAGGCACACATTTATTTTCTTCTTCAACAAAAGTAAAAACAATAAATCCAAAAGGCCAACACACAGTCTAAATGATGCCATTTTAATATGTTACAGGGTGCCCCATGGTTAACTGTTTCATTTCATGAAAGCTAGTGAAATTCAATGAAATATAAATTTGAAATAGATTTTTTCATGGACCTTTTGAATGTAAACACAATTAAGTCAATGGACAGGTATAAGGAACACTAAAGCAAAGTGAACAGTACTTATAAGCCTGTGGTACTTGATAGAAACCTTATCAGTTTGAATGATCTCAGCTGGATGTTTAAAGAATAATTTATATTATACATCAGCAAATTCAGCAGTAGTTCTTTATAGTCTTTCAAATGTCACATGAACATTAGAAATGAATTAATATTAATTTTCCAAAGCTCTTCCTTTTCCTGTCCATCCCTTCTTTGTGTGAAAGTCTATGCACACCACAGGGAAGAGCAAGTCACAGGGCTAATTTTGAATATTGCACTTCTTTTAAAATAGAACATATCACTAAAAAAATGTGTGCTATTATTGTCAGTTTAGTCAGAGACTGGTATACAAACAAGAATGAACTAAGTATATTCCTGTACCCAAAGGGATGTTTAAATCAATAAATGAAAATGAAATTTACCATTTGAAAGTGATATTGTCTGGATCCTCCTATAGTTTTGCAAAGTTTTAACTAAGCTTCAGAAAAATATGAATGAACATTGCAATGCTAGTGTGATTGTATTGTAACAAAAGAGTGATACTTTATTAGGATGAATTACACACTTTCCTCTTAAGTTCAAACTCAAGTACTTTATATCTAAACTAAATACAAGCAAAATTGATCTGATACTAAACAGTTAAAAATAACTTCAATATAATACCTATTAAAAGTACTGTCTTTAACATTTTGCAATTAGAAGCAATTTTTTTTGTCATTTTACTTAATAAAAACTAATTATATGTACATAACTCTTTATAAATGTTAAGGTCTATTTATTTTGCTGTGTACCTTTCAAGATTATTTGGAATTGAAATACATTGGGGATGTGTAAAGTATTTAGATTTCCTGAGATAGAACTATAATTAAAGTGATGATGTCTTGCGACTCTTTGAATATATTTCTCTGCAAACATTGAAAGGTACAGATGTTCTGCCACAGAGTTTTGATGATTTTAATTCAAATAGCAACTAGCTTTAGATCTGAGGATGGAAATATTTCTTTTTCTCAAACCTCATTAAAGTGAGTAATTACAAGTCCAGCTGAATGACATTTGCTCAGCTGCTGTGGCTTCTGGACATACACAGCACTTGGCAGGCATCTACGCCTTGGAGGGGGGGCCAAGAAAGGAATGTCTTGAATGGGTCTGGACATGCTTGATGGTTACGGGGTCATCTTCCATAAAAGTGGGCTTGCTGGCGTTTGTCAAGTTCAGGGGACGCAGTGTGCTTTCTTTAACTTGATTTTACCACTCCACTCTAAGCTTGTAGTAGTGAGAATTTAGCAAATGGTGTGCTTGCCCCCCCTCCACCCTTCCCACCGTTCTTTCTGTGTCGACAGGGTAGAAACTGAAAGATTTGTAGTGTATTTTGGGTAAGTATGCAGAATAATGGTTTGTTTTGAAAGCTCCGTATTTTGTTCTGTGCATGATGGTTTTCTGATGAACTGCTGTTCTGCATGAGCAGTCTTGAGCAATGCTGCCTGTCCACCTGTTGTGCATGTCGGTTTGCAATCTCATTCTCTACTGACAATGGGATTTGTATGAATGGCTTGGGATTTGGGGGCCTCGGTTTTGCATCATGAATGTGTTTAAAATATTTAATAAACACTGAAGAATTGAGTGTTATCACACATTTCTGAAGAGTTTTAAATTTTAGTGATCCATAGAGTTTATGCATCCGAGAATAATTGTTGTGGTTTAGAGGTGAAATTTTTTATGAATCTTGTGTTTTGTTTAATAGAGAAAATGCTATGTGTGGCATTTCTGGCTGTGTCTTTGCACTCTCTCCCTTTTGTGTCTCTATTTTATAGAGATTTTTTTTTAAGAGTCTTGCATCATACATGATAGCATATTTTACAAAGCTTGAAAATAACTTCACTTATTTAATGTTCACACTGAATTTGCATACTTTGGTTCTCATCCAGTTTTCATGTCTCCTGGCTTATGTGGACGCCGAAAATTTTAAGAAATGAGGATATTTATAGAAATGAACTAGAGTCATTGACCACACAACCAATAATTGCTCTGGTGTTGGGCTTACTCCCTCTGTGGTTGCTAGCATGTGCTGTGTTGGTTGTTTGGTTTCTTAAAGCAGAAGCATGTTAGTTCATGTTTCTTCCCACACAGAAACCACAGGCCTGTGTCCGTGTCTCTGGATTGCTTGTGGTTTCACTGTGACTTGGGGGTCAGATCATGACCACATTTTTTGTTCCCTAGGAAGTCACACGTGGAGAGGTTCAATCCAGTTCGCATGACTAAGACTTCCTAAGAGCTGACTCTAGTCTCAACCCAGTTCTCATGACTGAGACTTCCTAAGAGCTAACTCTAGTCACATGGCTTGCAGTCTCTTTGATCATCCTAATTATACTTAGGCACAAATACCTGAAATCATAAAATGTTTTATCTATCCATTTCTCTATTCATCAACACACACACACACACACACACACACACACACACACACACTTGTTGTTATTGCATATCAGCATCTCAGATCTACTTTATTTCTTTTTTATTAGATATTTTCTTTATTTACATGTCATATGATATCTCCCTTCCCAGTTTCCCCTTTGAAAAAAAAGAAAAAAGAAGAAAAAAACCAAACAAACAAAAAGCCAAAACAAAACAAAACAAAAAACCAAACCCCAAAACACAAAAATGAAAACAAAAACAAAACAAAAAACCCTGTTCCCATCCCCCTCCCCCTGCTCACCAACCCACCCTCTCCCATTTAGACGACTTTATTTCTTTCATTCTATTTTACATTTTTTTTTCCTGAAAAATAGTTGAGGTTACAACTGAGACATATAGAAAGCACTTGAAAGCAAAAGGTATTTATAGATCATAACTGGGTTTACTTATTTAGTTTTGCCCATTTGTGGTTTGTAGTTACCCAGTTGATACATTACTTAATTAGTATAATTGTATTTAAGGAGACTTAAATATAATATTGAAAACACATGGATCAGAGAAGCTCAACACCCAGCAGCTATCAAGTTGTTTCAGTATGTTTTCTAACTAATTACAAACTACAATTTTCTAAAATGCTAATAAAATGTGATAGGATTTAATACTTTATATGAATGATTTCTATATTATTTATGTACCTATAAAGTCTAGTCAAATTAAAAAAAGATATAATGAATTCAAATGTCTTAAAGTAAGTGCTATCAATGAAAAACAGTTTTAGTATGAAGTGATTTTAATTACATGTAAATTTGTTTTAAGTTATAACCATTAGTTGATTTTTTTTTTTTATTATTTGGAAGAATTGTAAATACTGCTGGTGTTTTTTTTTTTTTTTTTAAAAGCCTCAAATAAATCTTGAAAATTTCAGACTAACAGAATGTGTTTCCCCTCTCACTTTCCAGGGTGAGTGTGGACAGTGATGTCCTAAAATCAGGCTATACTAGCCGAGACTTGATTATTTTGGAAAATGATGACCCCGGAGGCATTTTTGAATTTTCTTATGATTCTAGAGGACCCTATGTTATAAAAGTAGGTCCAAAACTTCACTCTGGATTCATAACTTCAGAAAAATGTTCTAGAAGAGATTGAACTTTTGTGGGTTTTGTTTTTAAAGGAAGGAGATGCTGTGGAGCTCCGAATTACTCGATCCAGGGGCTCGCTTGTTAAACAGTTCCTCCGCTTTCACGTGGAACCCCGAGAGAGCAATGAATTCTACGGAAACACGGGGGTGCTGGAATTCACTCCAGGAGAAAGGGAAGTAGTGATCACCCTACTCACCAGACTGGATGGCACGCCAGAGGTCGGAACTTGTGCTGTGTCCTTGTGAAAGGTTGACAGTCTCAGGATATTGAGAATAGAAATATTTTGAACATTGACAGGAAGACATAAGAAAGAATTAGGTACTCGTGTATAGAAACATTTAAAAAGAAGCTTGAAAAGCAGAATAGAATTCATTGAACTTACAAGAGTGTATTGTTATCCTAAAACAAGAACTAGAAAATTCTGAGCAGCTTGGCTTCCATGCTCGGGGCTTCCGTGCTCGGGGCTTCCGCTCGGGGCTTCCGCGCTCGGGGCTTCCGTGCTTGGCTTTCTCCATTTATGCTTCATTTTATTCTGCGTGGTCTATACTCACTGAACTCTTACTGGCATGCTTTGGAGTTAAAGCTCTGCTGCAAAATTATTTTTCAGAAAGAAATTAATTTGTTTTATAATAGGACCAGATGTATGTACTTCCAATATGTTTATGCTACAATTCATATGCAGCTTTCAAATTAATTTTATTTTTTTTATTCTTGCTCATTTAAATGAATGCTCGATCACCAATGAAAGGCCTTGAATTTTTACTGGCTTAGAATAGTATGGCCATTATACACATATATATGTATATATAAAATGTAAAGTAATATCTCCTATCTTTCAGTTAGTTGGCAAATGGTTTTAAAAATTAGGAATAACATAAACTCTCTTGTCTTCCATGTGATGTTTGACCCTGAGAAGTTGAATATAGTAACAGTGTCAGTCATATACACATTTTATTTGTGATGAAAACTTCAACTTTACATCTTTCTCTAATTCGGCATGCCTTTTGTAGTTGGACGAGCACTTCCGGGTGGTCCTCAGCAGCCATGGCGAAAGGGAGAGCAAGCTAGGCAGTGCTACCCTTGTCAACATAACAATTCTAAAAAACGACGATCCTCATGGGATTGTAGAATTTGTTTCCGATGGTTTGACTGCATCGATAAAAGAAAGCAAAGGGGAGGATGTCTATCATGGTAAATTATTCTGCTTGCTACACTTTATTCTGTTCTTTGAAGAAGACAGTAATCTCTTTTCAGCTTAATTTTTAAAAATTACTTTTATGTATGTGTATATGTGTGTGTTGCCTGTACAAATCAGTGTGTACCACATGTATGCATGGCCATGGAAGTCAAAAGTCGGTTCCCCTGAATTTGACATTAGCACTGGTGAGCCACCTGATTGGGTGTTGGAATCAATCCCGGGTCCTCTGGAAGAGCAGTAAGTGCTCTTAACCGTGGTCCCATCTCGCCATCCTTAGATCATTTCTTTAGCAACTATTGTCAGTTTTCCATTCTGCCTTAGAAATGGCATGCAACTTAGAAACTCCTCTTTTAAAACTCATATTTAGGCTTGCTGTTTTCATGTCTTCCATACCATTGGGGTGATATTGAAGACCTTAGTTACAGTTTGCTTTTAGCTAATACAGTGTAAACTCAGACACTCAGGAAGGAATCAAGTCCGTCAAATGGAGAGCACACTTCAGCTAAGAGTTACTATTGAGAAACCACTGCAGTGCCAGGAAGTGAGAATTCTTTTATTTTTAAAGCACCATCTGGGTAATAAAATGACTTTGCTTTGTCAACTTAAGCTTCCAGCAAATGCCTTTGGTGAATTTGCATGTAGGACTTTATAATTGATTCTAATTCCATTCCTATGCCAGGTGATTCTTTAATATCCCAAAGTGCAATGGAAAAAATTGAACACACAATGAAAAATTGAAATTAAACACACACACACACACACACACACACACACATCAACCTTGGTGTACATGCTAAGCAAGTGTTGATGAAGAGGGGTTTGGATTTGTGCTTATTTTGATCGTTCACCCTATGTTCTGTGTGTATCTCTCAGCTGTTTATGGTGTAATACGAACCCGAGGCCACTTTGGTGCTGTTAATGTATCATGGGTGATTAGTCCAGACTTTACGCAAGATGTGTTTCCTGTGCAAGGAACTGTTTGTTTTGAAGATCAAGAATTTTTTAAAAACATCACTGTTTACTCCCTCGTAGATGAAGTAAGTGCTGCTCACATGGTTTTCTGCCTGGCTTGTTGGAAGCATCAAATCACACCATTTTGGTGTTATTTGCTAGGTTTCTCTTTTGTGGTGCCGATGGTCAAACTCTGTGTCATGCACGTGGTCTACATTTACAGCTCATTCATTCCTTTTCATCTAATAATTAAATACCTGGCTATACATTTTGTGGGAGACGTTTAGCAACATACCCACTTTTTGACATTTTGAAGAGGAGCTGTCTTCTGGGTATCTCGTGGTGTATTTCAGTATGAGGACCCTAAGCACAGTTGTCATCAGCCTCACAGGAAAGACAAGGAGCTTTGCTAAGATGGAGAGCAGACCTTTCTCAGGGAAAGCAGTGAAGGTGACCCTTTCCCTCAGAAGTGGCGCCAGCAGACAAAACTATCCCTTTTTTCCCCCTGTTTTGTGTTGAGGAGAAGACTAAGTGATACCAGCAATGGGAAAGAAAAATAATATCCATCTGGGTGTATAAGAGTCAGAGAGGTGGAACTCTCATCTTTTAGAAGACATGAGAGTGAGGATGTCATTGGACCTCCTCAGGAACCTTCCAGAGGGTTTTAAGACAGAGTTGGGAACTAATAGTCCAGCAACTGTTAGTTCTCTGTTTGGAAGGGTTTCAATTGTTACATTGTTTTTCTGGTCTGTTTTTTTTTTTTCTTACAGTTAATTTGTTTTCCATTTTCTTATAGAAATAATATAAGCCTCTGCAGTACGGCCAGGTTTTCCTTACTTAAGTCAGAACATGCATATTTCCGTTATACTCCCCTGTCCCCTGCAATAAAATGGCTGCTTGGAGGAACAATATTGAAATGATTTTAGGGCAATCTGAGTTTTATGGGAAAACGTTTAAAGAAGCCTTCATCTTATAGATGAAAATAAAAATGGGAAGAAATAACTGAGCTTTCAAAAACAAATAACAGGCATAGATAATGTCATTAGATTCATGATTCACTTGACTTAAAGTATGTACCATTTCGCCAAAGATTCCAGAAGAGATGGAGGAATTCACCATTCTCCTACTTAATGCCACTGGAGGAGCTCAAATAGGAAACAGGACAACTGCCTTCCTGAGGATTCTAAGGAATGATGACCCCATTTACTTTGCAGGTGGTATTGCTATCTTGTTTTAGTGAGTTTACATCAGTCTTAAATAATATATATGTTTTAAGACATTTTTATTTGGACGTATGCTTTGTCAGTTTGTATGCATGTGTACCACGTGCATGCCTTGTGCCTGTGGAAGTCATGTGGGACAATGGATCCCTGCAACGGGAGTCAGGATGGCTGTGACCTGTCATGTGGGATCAAACCTGGCTCCTCTGCAAGAGCGACAAATACTCTAATCTGCTGAGCCATCTCTCCAGCCCCCATGCATAGGTTTAAGAAGAATTATTAACTTAACATTTTCTATAGTGTAATCAATTTGTTTAAGTATAATTTTGTGATTCATTTGATAATTGGTATTCTGTATTTGAGTTTAAACATTCTTAATTTTAGGACCTTCTGAAACAAAACAAGAAAGGGCAATTGGCAGGTTGCTACTTGCTTTTCATCCCCAGCATGCCTTTCTTTGGGTAGACAAGAGGGACATGTCTGAGAAGTCATTTCCTAACAGAGTCTGATGGACTTAGGGCTTGCTCTTTCTAAGGGTGGTCACATGTTAATCACAATAGCTGATGGTTAATGGACCTATTAATTAAGAATCCTCCCTTTTTGTCATTTTACTGCTTTCATTACACCTGTACTTTGCTCCTGAAGCATCTTTTAGTTCTGCTTATGAGACTTAATCACATTTTTAATTCTTTGAAATCTCTTTTGTATAAGATATATATATAGATGTATATAGATGAAATTTATGATATAGTAGCATCCTGAGCCTCTTTTTACACTATTTTTAACCTTCAGGTAATATGTAGTTAATGAATTAGTCTTATCTCTTTATGCGTATCTCTTTTCTAACTACCATGACAAAATGAAACAAGAGATTTCTATTCAAGGAACTTAACTTTAACATGAGGTATATATTAAGCTGCAGTCGTGAGAAGAAGGAAATCTAATGATATTTACTGACAGCTCAGCTGGCACAGACACTGGATACTGTTGAGCATTAGGCAAGGAGGGGCACTGACTTGAGGCCTTCAGCAGGAGCTTGTATCAGAGGGGTGCAGAGTAAACACTGAGTCCAGGCTTTTCCTGTCAGTGTCAGGCCGAAACGGGAGTGATCTGAAAATATCCTCATGGACTGGCACAGGCTTATGTATTTCTGTTCTGTATGTATTTCAGAGCCTTGTGTTGTGAGGGTCCAGGAGGGTGAGACTGCCAACTTTACAGTTCTCAGAAATGGATCTGTTGACGTGGCCTGCACTGTTCAATATGCTACTATGGATGGAAAGGCTTCAGGAGGAGAGGGAGACTTTGTTCCTTTTGAGAAAGAAGAAACCCTTGTGTTTGAAGTCGGAAGCAGAGAGCAGAGTATATCTGTATATGTCAATGACGATGGAATCCCAGAAACAGATGAGCCTTTTTATATAATCCTGTTCAATTCAACAGGTAAATAAATACTGTTCTGGCTGACCTGTGGTTTTCTGTACTGGTAAGTAGTTGTGCCAGGTAAACCTTTGCTATAATCTGGGACTGCTCATGAAGAAAGCCGTGTACTGTTGCTTTCTTGGCTGGTGGGATGAAGAAGATGGTCATTAAACCTTTCTGTGCAGTGTAAATTAGGTCGCAGTGTGATAAAATTCTGGGAAAATCAACTTATAAGCAGAAAGGCTTTGGTTCCTGGATTCAGACCCATCATGGCTATTTAGCTACATTGTTTCCATGCCTGAAATGAAGCACAGCTCGGAGGGGAGCTAGTATCAGTGCAAACTGCCACCTATGTCACCTTTCAGGTTTCCTTAGTTCTCCGAATAACACCGTTTGTAGCAATCTTACCCTGACTGGAATTATTCATTTCACTTAATGGTAACGTTCCTCCAATCTTCTCAGTGTAAAGTAATTCTGTGGTCTTTCTTTGGCTCTCATGATTCCAGCAAAGCCACAAGCCTGAATGGCTCGTTTGTGTTTGCCCGATGGTTCTTTTTAATTTGATGCAAGTATTTTATTCTTGGTATTAACACCACAGATGCAGTTCCGTGTTCTTCATATGTCCTCTCAGGACTTTGCTTTGTCCCCTCATTATACTTGTTTTGGTTAAATTAAAGTGTTGACCTACAAGCTTATTTCTTAGTGTCATTAATAAGTGCTTGTGGGTACTTAACATGAAATTATGTAGCTGTGTTATTACTCATTTTTTTTTCAAATTTTCACTGATATTTACTGGAATAAAATCATAATTTCTATTTAGTGATGTGATTGCTTTTATCTTAGGCTTATGATTACTTTTGCCCAAATTTGGCTAGTGGCAATCTATTCATCATGACTTTTTTTTTTTTTTTTTTTTTTTTTTTTTTTTTTTTTTGTCTTTTGACATGTTCTTCTTATTCTTCAAGCTTTGCTTCATTTGTTCTCATAGCAAGCTGTTCCACGCTCACTGTGTAATTTTCCTGTCACAATCCTGAGAGTATCCAGTTCTTTTGGAAACCCCAACTTTAAGAAAGTTATTGATTAGTTAGAATCTGGTCACTGGCTGTGGTTATGGCTATTGAGGTTTTATTATTTCTAGTGACTTTTAATGTGTACAGACTGGGAGTATATATGCACACACATGGTTACTTTGTGTGTGAATGGTATGTGTGCTCACCCATGTATTTGCATGTGGTGGCCAGAGAACATTGTTAGGCATCCTCCTCTAACAGTCAGTTCATGTTTTATGAGGCAGGGTCTCTCTCTGAACTTCATTTGTGTAACTTTAGCTATGCTGACTGGCCCACAAACACTTTGGATACAACTGTCCTGGTGTCCTAGCTGAGGTCACAGATGCCCTTAGGGGCTGGAATCTGAATGCAAAACATATTCATGCACCAAGCTCTCTACCCACTGAGCCATCCCTGAAGCCTTTTCATATATGTAGTTGTATATTTCTTAGAATTTAAGTGAATAAAATGAATACAGGTTAAGAAATTTTGTTAAAATAAAAATTAGTTTTTTTAAAAATGCCTTTGACTCTTTTGGTTTTAATTTAGGTGACACAGTAGTTTATGAGTATGGGATAGCTACAGTCATAATTGAAGCCAATGATGACCCAAATGGTGTTTTCTCTCTGGAGCCCATAGACAAAGCGGTGGAAGAAGGAAAGACAAATGCATTTTGGTAAGTATATTTGGATAAGCAAAGTTAAAATTGGATTCAATAAAATGATATCATTAATGGGAAAATGGAAACACTATTAGTCTATATGGATAAAGATGTAAATGGGACAAATGGTAACTTTGTGTATGCTCTGCTATAATATTTTTCATTAAGGAACTATCTGTGACAACCATTTATCTGCTAGGCAGAACTTGGTCTCCTTGCCCTTCTCCCTCCATGTTCTATCTTTTCAAGACTAGAGGACTTCAGTTATTCAGTCTTCAGGAACAATCTTCATAGGATTTGCAGCTTGTGACTCCTTGCACCTGGGATTTTTTCTTCTGAGAAATGTTGCCCATTACTATCAAGTTCCTTTTCACTTGGGCTTAGAATTTGCCATGCTGATTGGCTTTGAACAGGAGATTCTGAGATTGTTTGTCCTTTTTAATTCTTGCTACTTTTTCTTTTCCGTGGTTGCTCAGTGAGACTGGCTGGCTAATTTGGAGATAAATGTATACTTTCAAGAGAGCACAGACTGCTTTAGTTATAGTCATATTCACCACGTACACGTTTCATAAAAACACTTTTGTTCCATTTTCACACAGGATTTTACGGCACCGAGGCCACTTCGGCAATGTCTCTGTGACTTGGCAGCTGTTCCAGAATGCTTCTCTGAAGCCTGGACAAGAGTTCTATGAAACATCGGGGACTGTTAACTTCACAGACGGAGAAGAAACTAAAGCAGTAACTCTCCGTGCATTCCCAGATAGGATTCCTGAATTCAATGAATTTTATATTCTAAGACTTGTAAATATTTCAGGTATTGACCTTTTCCATCACTTATGTTAACACCAAAAATGTAGATTATACTTACATAGAATTGTGTACAAAACCAAGTTGCCAGTGAGGTGAAATGTATTATTATTGTCTGATTTTAATGTGAAAGTACCTTCTTGGTAGAAGTTTTTTGTTGTTGGGTTTTGTTTGTTTGTTTGTTCATTTTGTTGTTTTGTTTTGTTCTGGTTTTGTAGTGCTGAGAGGCAAACCCTAAGCCTATGTGTGTTAGGAAGTGCTCTACCACTGATGCACACCCTAGCCCTTTTTTTGCTGACCATTTTGATACATCAGGATGTCTTTGGTGATATATAGGTTGGCTTGGAAATACGATCCATAGAGTTCGTTGCTGGTGTGCCACCAGTGACGAAATTTTGTTTCAGTTTGTGGTCTCACTGTACAGCTCAGGCAGGCTGACCTTCCGTCTGGACCTACTGCCTAAATCTCTAGAGCGCTGGGGTTATAAGCATGCGACACAGCATCTGACTTAGTTTTTCTCATTTATTTATTCATTGGTGTTAGACATAGAATCTCGGACTCCATGCTAACCATGTGCCCTACCTTTTAACTATGCCCTCAGCCAAAACAATATTTTTTTGCATGTTCATTTTAAGGTCTTAGGAAAGTTCCATTTTATGAATGGAGGCTTTCTCTTTCTTACTGTTTTCAGTTTAAGCATAATTTTTTTTTGGTAGGGGCTTAACTGATTATTAATATGGATAGGCTAATTGATGTTATTTGATTGTATTGCCCAAATGTGGTGAAAACAATATGATGATGCCATTATTTACTGATAATGAATATATTATTTTACTAGAAAATTCTCTGTAAAACATAGTGCCTTTTCTTTTTCTTAGACTAAAAAGTATTTAACTTCTGGCTTTTTAATTATTCTAAATTTTCCCACTACAGGTCCCGGAGGCCAACTAGCTGAAACCAACCTTCAGGTGACAGTCATGATTCCATTCAATGATGATCCATTTGGGATTTTCATCTTAGATCCAGGGTGTCTAGAGAGAGAAGTGGCTGAAGACGTCCTCTCAGACGACGACATGTCTTATATTACCAGCTTCACCATTTTGCGACAACAGGGTGCCTTTGGTGATGTACGGCTTGGCTGGGAGGTACTGTCCAGAGAGTTCTCTGATGGCCTTCCACCAATGATCGACTTTCTGCTGCTGGGAGTTTTTCCAAGCACTGTGCCTTTGCAGCCACATATGCGACGTCACCACAGTGGAACCGATGTCCTGTACTTCAGTGGACTAGAGGGTGCCTTTGGGACTGTGGATCCCAAGTACCAGCCCTCCAGGAATAACACAATTGCCAACTTTACATTTTCAGCTTGGGTGATGCCTAATGCCAATACGAATGGATTTCTCATGGCCAAGGATGACAGTCATGGCAGCATCTACTATGGGGTAAAAATCCAAACAAATGAAACCCACCTGACTCTTTTCCTTCATTATAAAACTTCTGGATCAAATGTTACATATATTGCCAAGAGCACTGTCATAAAATATTTAGAAGAAGGTGTTTGGCTTCATGTTTTAATCATCTTAGATGATGGCATAATTGAATTCTATCTGGACGGAAATGCAATGCCCAGAGGCATAAAGAGTCTGAAAGGAGAAGCCATTACTGATGGTGAGTGTCTGCATTGCACCGAGCACACTGAATAGGAACGATTCTCAACCCTTCAATTAAAAAGGTTGATTGTTTTTTTTTTTAAAGGAAAGAGCTAGCAAATGTTTTGAAACTTGACTTTGTTTTCTCTAGTAAAGCTATATGCCTACCAACACCAAAGCTCTGTAAAGTTGAGTGTTTCAGAAATGAAGGGTGCAGTCTGGGGGAAATCAGAAACAAACTCTAGGTGAGAGATGTGCAAGCGGATCCCTACAAAACTTTGTGGGAAGAGAAACAACAATAGGAATGTTCTTTGTCTCTAGTTAGTGATCAGGAAGGAACTGTTTCTGTACAGGAATGAGCAAAGGTCTGGAACTGAAACAGCTCATTGTATCTGGGGAACTCCTTTTCATTCAGTATTTCTGGAGGTGAAGGGTAATGGAAAAATGACAGAAGAGCCATTAAGAGAACATAGTAACTAGAAATGATTACAGGCACTATGTCATCAGCAGGTGAACTAGTGAATTCTGTGCCTTGCTTTGAAGGGATAATCTTTGTTGACTTTTAGCCAGACCACCCACCCTCTCTTAGGATAACTTCCTGTGGACTGTATGTACTTAGGAGTCTGAGGCAGGCGGATCATGTGCAACAAGCCAACCTGGGCTATTCAGCAAGTTGCTAGCCAGAAGCAATAATGAGATCCTGTCATAAAACACCAAAAACCAAAATCAAAAACAAACCAACTGAACTATAAATTGACAAAGTCCTAAAAAGGACTGTGGAGGTATAGTGCTACATAGCTGGCCTGTATACTATTACTGTCTTTAAAAGTGCTTCATGCTTGAATGCAGTGTTTCTAAGAACTACTGGTTTCTACGTTCCATTAGGTTTTGGACAAAATGATATATTTGGTCTGTAGAAACACCACTTTAGTTAACTCGAGATGGGTCTTTAACACATAGAGGTTTCAAGTTCTCTATGAATAGTAATCTGTAGTTTTAAAATTGGAACAGAATGAACCCTTTCCATGTTTAGTTCAGTAAGTAATTTTAAAGTGTTATAGACATGCATATACTCAAATAAATATATAACCCAGAAATACACATGGGTAGATAGATATATGTCAGGATGTGTTTATTTATTTTTCTGCTCATAAATGATTTTGACAGACTGATATAAATTACTTATAAGTAACCATCATTTAAATTTGAAGGCAGATTTTGCAGTGGAAGATCACAAAATCCAGCAATTATTGTGCAGGTTCTTTTTTGTCATCATAGAAGATATTTATTTGATCACTTTTTAGTTATTCCCAAATTTTTGTTATCAAACATATGATTCAGTGAAATCGTCTTGCTTTCTGAAACACACTTGTAGGTTGTGATAGGAGAGAGTGGCTGTTGTAGCATCTAAATGCACATCTGATTTCAGGTCCTGGGATCCTGAGAATTGGGGCAGGGATGGATGGTGGTGACAGATTCACAGGTTGGATGCAGGATGTGAGGACCTATGAGCGCAAACTGACTCCCGAAGAGATTTACGAACTTCATGCTATGCCTGCAAGGAATGATTTACACCCGATTTCTGGGTATCTGGAGTTCAGACAAGGAGAAACTAACAAGTCATTCATTATTGCTGCAAGAGATGACAGTGAGGAGGAAGGAGAAGAATTATTCCTTCTTAAACTGGTCTCTGTGTATGGCGGGGCTCAGATTTCTGAGGAAAATAGTACTGCTCGGCTAAGGATACAGAAAAGTGACAATGCCAATGGCCTGTTTGGCTTCACTGGAGCTTGTATACCAGAGGTAAGTAGGGAGCTTGGAGAATTTCAAGGCAAATCATTCATTGTAGGTGGATTTGTCTGGGCTTGAACTAGCTTGAAGTATGAAAGAGCCACGTTTGCGCATACAAAGCTCAATCCCTGTTCCTGGTAGACTGCAGCTTGAGTCGCCTTACTGAGGTGAGAGAAACAATAGCAAAGAAAAGCAAGTAACCCTTAGCAATTGAACTTTAAAGTTGATCACTCTAAAGAATGAGTAATTATACACCATGTCTAATTTGGCTCATATTTTGAATACCATACTTGGATATAAAATAATTCATATAGGAAGCCTGTATGAATAACTAAAAGTGAAACTCCATTTCAATATTCCTTTGTTTTTTAGGGGAAACGTTTTATAGGGTTCTTCCAATTTGGTTGTAATTGTTTCTTACCACCATTCTTGGCTGGCTCAATTCATTAGACTGGTATACGGCCTTATCTCTTCTTCCTAAGCTTTCAAGGACATGTGATCATCTCTCCTGATTAGTAATAGGAGAGCTCGGGAAACTGCCTCCCAGGTGTTGTGTATGACAGCAAACGTTCCGTGTCCAGAAAAGGCTGCCAAGAACCAAGCGAGCCTTCTGCTCTGCAACGTGACACCACGTTGATCTGGATGAGTATCTATGTGAACTGGATAATTAAGCAAAGCAGGATCAGTAGAACTTGAAAAAAAAAAAAACACCTGTGTTTTAGAGCTCATTGTAGCTTCCATTGGGACACCCAGATCTCTTGAATTCTTTGTGGTCCCCTTAGTTTATGTGACAATCACAAGACTAGAGATCTTCAGCATTTTTTTTTATAAACTTGTGAAATATCACATATGTTGATAATGATTTTAAACTGCTCTTTCACATTTATTTATTGATTACTTATTCATTATCTTTGTATTTGTATGGGTGAACATGTGCCATGCTATGTCTCTGGAGGTCAGAGGATTAACCTATGGGAATTAATTCTCCTCTTCTGCCATTTGGATCTCAGGGATCAAACTCAGGACATCGAGCTTGGTGGCAAATACCTTAAACCACAAATACATGTTTTTCAAATATTCCGTGCCACGAGATGAGATTTTCTGTTGCATTACCAAAGTGTGATGGTCAGGGAGTGGGAAGATTGTTGGAGTCAGGAGCAGAGGACACACGTTTGACTCAAAACCTGCAACTTTAGCTCCATGCTGCTGAAGTCTGTACTCAGGCATGCATGTGGCTGTTTGCATGCATTCACTCACTTAAACAAATGTGGTGATGGGCTATGAGAATTTCTCAGTGGTTAGAGCGAGTGTCCTTGTCCCACAGAAAACTAGATAGGTGTGATGGCCACCTGAAATCCAGGACTCAGGAGGCAGACGAATAGAGATGCCTAGGGCAAGCTAGAGTGAAAGTAATCTGTGAACCCTGGGTTCTGCAAGCCACCCTGTATCAGCAAATAAAGTGGAGAGGTATTGCAGCAGAGACCCAACATGAACTTCAGGCCTTCATGTGCACATGCATAGTGGTGTGGCCACACATGTGTAAACACAGAATTCCATAGCTACACCACATGCACATGTACACACCACTCACACACAAATACACATGTACATGCACAGATAGGACTGAAAGCCATGGTGGGTAAGTGAAGAAAGGTCCAGATACAATTTTGAATCATGAGCAGAAATAACTCCTGACCTCATGGACCAACATCTTTTTCTAGGGAAAAATGGTTAACAAACATTGTTTTTACAATCTTTGAAATTTGGCACATATTTTCACAAAATGAGCTATTGGCTATGAGAAAAATAGATCATGGTTCTGGTTGGTAATAAAAAGTCCAGTCTTTCACATGAAAGAAATCTAAATTTTAGAAACTTTTGTCAGCCAAAGTGAGTTTGACTGTTTCCCACTACTTCAGATGTTTGAGATAATGTTGCCAGTGATCTATACTAGTGTGATTGTTTTGTATAATTAAATACTTCAACATGTGGATGATATGTAGAACTCAGTAAGCTAATGCTGTTTTACATCATCATTGCATGAATAGAGGATTGATCCTAGTGCAATGTGGGCAGAGGGTTAAATGCAGGACAATGTGCATGTGCGTGTGTAGTCACATGGCACTAAGCTCTGAGAAATGGCCAATTTCCAAATTTTGGTGTAGTAAAATGCAGTGTGAATAATTATCCTAAAAGCCTATGAAGATGCCACTGTTTTCTAGTTAAGTGGGCAAGGCTGGAATTTTCTCTATATTTGTCAGGTAGAACACGAGAGTCGAAAACACATTGGCTACAAAAGGAGCTATGACTCAGCTGTCTTCTATTAAGCCAGACTAGAAAGACATGAAAATAGAAAATGCTGCTTGGTGTTGCTGGTTGTCCTTGTTTTAGAATATATAGCTAGGACTCAGGATATGTGCTGTTTGTGTTGACAGGCAGGCTCATGGTTGCATTGCTGTTCGGTATTAGTCATTACTTATTTCATTGTTACATTGTAGCACGGTGGAGAACTCCAGACTTCATAAACATACACAGAAACTATTTAGATTTCTCAGTGATTTTTATGAATGTGCAGGTTCCACAAATAAAAAGATTGGAGAAGTCTTTATTTATTTTATGCCTCTTATGACATTCAGTTTAATAGCTACTTGGTTTATTTTCAGAAATATTGGAAGTGACCGTAATTACTTTTATGTTTTTTTTCTCACTTGATTTTAACATTTATTATTTTTAAATGTTTCCTTTTGTCATATATTCATTAGCATGATGCTGGATTATATAAGAGCATTTTCATGCATCTATATAATATACTCTGAACACATTAAGTTCCTGTATTTCCTTCCCTTCTCTTTGTGCCCCCTGCAGAGCAGATTTAGACCTAATTCTGTACCCCCAGAACTCACTATGCTTGATTAGGTATGGTGTTACGGTTATTGGCTTTTGGTATGGTGTTATGATTATTGCCTTTTGAATGTGGGAAATTCAGGGGGACATATTCCATTTGTAAATCTTCCTGTCTAGGCTTTTGTAGTTTGCAATAGTCATATGAATTTATTTTTGGTACATATGAAGTGATATAATATTTCACAGCTGGAAGATCAGTCAGTTAATACACAAATGTCTTAAGACAGCACGTTTCATGAGACACTTTCATGATGTATGCTTTGCTCTCTCAGCTCCTGCCTTCTTGTGATACTCTTTATGTTCACAAAAGTCTCTCCCAGATCCAGTTCATTCTCCTTAATCTGCCTTGCCTCGGTTGCTCTCATCACTGTGTTTGAGACCATACTTCATATACCTACACCTTAGTTTTACCTTCTCCAGTTCATTTTCCTTAATCTGCCTTGCCTCGGTTGCTCTCATCACTGTGTTTGAGAGTCCATACTTCATATAGCCATACCCTTAGTTTTACTTTCTCCAGGAAGATTCTGATGACACATCAAGGAGCCAAAACCAACCACCAAACCAACCAACAAAGCAAAAATCAAACAGAAACCCAAATTCCTTACATTTCCAATGCTGCTAGTTCTGAAGATATTTAGTATTTTCAAAATATTTTGCATTTGATAGCAATTCTTTGTAAAAAAAATTAGGTTTTCATAGTTAGATTGAGCAAGATTATGAGTATAATATACATGTATCACATAAATTAAATGCATAATTTTTACACTCTATCCTTTTAAATTATCTTTAATCTTTTCTTTACAGTCTGGTCATTATCCCCTTCCTGATCTGCCTTCATCCCATTCCTCTTCCCCCTTCTCTAAGATAATGTCCCCCACCCACCCCCACCCTACCCTGCCAGACCTCCCTATATCCTAGGGCCTCAAGTCTCTCGAGGGTTTGGTGCATCTTCTCCCACTGAGGCTGGACCAGGCAGTCCTCTACTATATATGTGTTGGGGGCTGCATACCAGCTAGTGTCTGGTGTCTGGTTGGTGGTCCAGTGTCTGAGAGAGCTCAGTGTTCCAAGTTAGTTGAGACCTCTGGTCTTCCTTATGGGGTTGCCCTCCTTCTTAACTTTTTCCAGCCTTTCCCTCATTCAACCAGAGAGTTTCTCAACTTCAGTCCATTGATTGGGTGTACTTATGTCTGTCTCAGTTAGCTGCTTGTTGGGCCTTTCAGAGGGCAGCCATGCTAGACTCCTGTCTGTAAACACTTCATAGCATCAGTAATAGTGTCTGGCCTTGGATCCTCCCCTTGAGATGGATCCCAAGTTGGGCCTGTCGCTGGATCTCCTTTCGCTCATCTTGTCTCCATTTTTGTTCCTGCAGTTCTTTTACACAGGAACAATTCTAAGTCAGAGTTTTTGACTGTGGGATGGCAGCCCCATCCCTGTTTATTCTTTACCCAGATGCACTATGTCCTGGGAAATCGCAGGCACTTACTAAATGATGATAGAGTCAATAAATGTATGGGTGGATCGGATCTCTGATTGTTTGGAGTGCAGGCAGTCTCTGTGTTGAGTAGATGACCGATCAGCATAGTACCTACCCACGTTATCATGTGCCTTCTCCATGCTTGCTCCAACTTTGTGCAATTTCTATGTTATTTCTTCTTTAGCTCACATCATAAAATTATGTACTCCATTGTAACTAACTGATGAAATTACTGTTTCACAATAATTTAAGAACTTGTTAGACTCACATTTTATAACTAATCTGTTGATTTCTATTTTTATATACTTAGCTTAAGGTCAATATAGAAATGGCTAGGGAAGATCATTGTAGAAAAAAGAATTCTATCTTCCCTTAACTGTTTTAAGCACCTACCATATTATATGAATACATTCCTTTAGTATTATACCAATATGGTATGATCCCTCACAATACATTACCTAAACATAAAACACAATAAAAACTCAAAATGGATTTATAATTTTTTAGCTTTAATTTTCTATTTCAGCTAAAAAGCCTGATTTACATTTCACACAACTGCTGTTTCTGAGCAAACAGACGTGACAGTTCTGCTTACTGATAACTGCTTATCTTCCATTGAACTTCCATTGGTCTTCCATATGAGTATTTGGCAAAATGCTGGCGAAGAAAGTGGTGCTGTAGAGATGGCCCTGCAATTAAGAACATGTACTGCTCTTACAGAGGCCCTGAGTTCTGTTCCCAGCATCCATATTGGGAAGATTACAACTGCCCAGAATTCCAGTCCCAGGGGCATCCAACACCCTTTCTTGCCTCCATTGCACCTAAACTCCTGTTTACATACCTACACACTTATATATACATGTAACTAAAATGAATTAAACGTGTAAAACAAAAGAGGATATGCAGTGTTGAACAGCACTGCTTCTAGTGTGAAACTGAGTAAAGGTGATTATGGTGGATCTATTCGCTAGCCTCAATGTTTGTGTCGACTCTAACATCATTTTGGGTAAATATGATAATTAGGTAAACCTTTAGATATATTTTTTTTCTATCTCTTGATAGATTCTGGTGTCAATAATTAGATTTGTAGTCCAGTGATTTTCCAAATGTGTCAGAAATGTCAAATTTGTGTTCCTAGGTATCCTGAATCAGGATTCCATTCCACGCTCAGATGTCAGATGAGGACAAGGGCAAAAGCATAAACCTGAATTTAAAGTCTCTGTAGATCATGTACACACACATAGAGGAGCTGTATTTAAGACAACAAAACTTTAGGGGATGCTGTTTTATCATATATAATATTTGTGAACATTAATAGTATATTTTTTAGCCAAGCATCCTAGATGATTCATTCTTATGGACTCTTGACACTTAAAGGAAACTTTAACTGAAATTTTGTAGGTATACATTGTTAAATACAGCACAAACCTATTACATTTTTCTGTTTAAACCTCATACATGGTGTGTATTTGAACATACTCTTATAGCATGTCAGGAGGTTATAGATTTGGTTGATAGTTTTACTACTTGAAGGTGTAGTGTAGAAACAAAGCTTTATTCTAGTTATGACCCTCCCACCCCGTCATGCTTTTTACATCTCAAAAGATCCTTCACACATTTCTAAGTAAATCTTTGAATTTGTTTACTCCCTATCCTTTGATGAAAGGAAGTGTTGAATATTTACATATTCAAATCATGGTTTATTGGCTTATATTGTACAAAAATTCATCCTTACTAAAATTTAGAGCAGTACTAAGGCAGACCCCAAGCTCAGAAAGAGTTGGCCAACACAAAGAGGACTCAGTCTCTGTCTCTCTCTGTTGTTTGTTTATGTTATTGTTTTATTTTGTTTCCTTTTTTTGTCACAGATGATGTTGGATGGGTGGAGGGTAGAATCTGGGTGAAGATGGGAGAGGGGAAAGAACATGACCAAAAAATACTATATTGATTTATCAAATAATAAATAAAAACAAAATTTGGAGGACAAATTGGAACAAATCAATTGTCATTGTGTTAGAAGTTGAAATACACAGGAATCCTCCTTTTCAGTATGTACATATTTCTTCTTTATAAATTGAGGCATTTTCACGTAGCATTTGTCTGTTAATACATGGATGTTTCTATATTTTGGGATGAAATACTTGTAATGTATTACTAGAATCTATGTATGGTTCTTGTTTAATTTCCATCTAAGTCCAGCAATCAGTATGATAAGAAGGGTCCAGAAGTAGCTGATGAGGACACAATGAAGGGGTTCAGAACAATGACCCTTGGCCACTCTCTTCCCATCACACACTTGCTCAGGTACACCCTGCCAGTGTGCAGCATCCCTAGAGGGAATCACACAGGAGGTCATGTGTGCACTTGGGTCTTTTTTGATGCTTTGTCCCCTTGTCAGCCCTTAAGGTTGGAGGGCCTCATCTATGGAGCAGTCAGTTCTGTTGTAGCATGTTGGATGATTTTCTGGGAGCCATCACGGTTACCAGGTCAGGTAGTGAGAACACTGAGCCCATTAGAGAGACAGTAGCAGGAGATACTAACACAAAGAATCTATCACTGATGCTTACGAAGCAAGGTGATGACTAACAAACAGTGTACACAGAACACATTTAAGGCAAATTAAAGCAATTGAAGCAAATGTGCTGTGGTGTACTGCTTTGTGAAGAAACTCTTTACCTGTAACAATGGCCCTCAGGTTACAGATTAATTGGTACCCCGAAGTGATACATGGAGAATGATTTCAAATCAGGAGAAGAACTCTAACACTGGAGATAAAGTATGGCTCACAACATGAATGCTATATGGTCGTCTCCGGTAGATGCTTGAGGCATTTGCGTATTTTTCTGTTGCTTGTCTTAAGTGGGAATAGTTTCCTGTGCTTACCTCATACCTTGTGGATGAACTCACATTGATAACCAAATGCAAAATTCAGTGTGTATTTAAATTATTTTCTGTGAAGGACTTTATTTTTTATTGAAAGTCATTTTTCATACAATATATTCTGATCATGATTCCCATCCCCCAACCTCCCTACTCACCCCACTTTATGCCCCCACCTCCCATTCTATTTAGAAAACAGTCAAATAGGCAAATAAAAATCAACCAAACCAGAGTAAAAAACAAAGCAAGACAAAAAACATAAGAAATATGTACACACAGAGACACCCACTCAAAAGCAAAACCCATAAAAACACAAAATCTGAAATCATAATACATAAGCAAAAGATCAAAAGATTAAAAAAATACCCAAACAAAGCAATATGAGACAAAGCTCTACAAAATATACCATTGAGCTTGTTTTGTGTGGGCCATCTCCTGCTGGGCATGGAGCCTACCCTTAAGTATGTTTTGTATTCCCAGTGAGACTCCATTAGAGAAAACTGATGTTTCCTTTGTAAGCAGTCTGTCAGTTGGAGATAGATGAGGGGGAGCTCATGTCCACTTCCCCTCCTTAACACATTGAAACAATGTCATGGTAACAACACTATTTTATCTAGTGTAATTGGATGTGCTTCGTTCCCTACCTTCTATCTGAACTCACTTGCCTTGTCTCAGCCTGTCTTCATATATCACTTATCAAATTTTATGTATAGATACTCCTTGTATATGGCCTTTGATATCATTTATCTCTTTACTTCCAAGTTTATTAGATCAATTCTGACCTCTCTAGAATTGTAAGTTCATTCCATGGCTGCAAATTTGAAACATTGCTTTGATGTTTTAATAGACAATTAAACTGGTATATATTTAGAACTCCTCTCTAATTCTTACAAAATTCCTTCACAATTCGATAGGAAAGAGCCATGGACAAGCCTGTTTGAAATGTTGGCACTTGCTGAAAGCAGGCTACTTCCTTTCTACTGCTCTATTCAGAGGTGCCTAAGAAGGACAGAGAGGCAGAGCTATAAACAGCTTATTGAATAATTCATCTTAAGGTAGAGGGAGAAATGGCTTGAAGTGTGAAGGCATACATACTCTTGAGCAATACTACTGATATAGCTTAATTACTAGGGATTTAGAAGAATCAAGATGACTAGAAGTAAGGTTGTTTGAGAAAGAGGCATGGGAATCAGAGCTGAGTTTAAGACAGACCTTTTTCAAGTGATTCTCAACAATCAGGAAGCCAACCTGAGACTTCTTTGCTTATTAGCCAGATTCTCCTCTGCCACATCACTGCTGTCATTAACAAGAGTACGCTGGGGGCTATACCTGGATATAATAGCATAGGTTTCATTGTTCTAAGACTCATCTACAAACTAATGTTTCTCAAACAACAGTGGCCAAGGGCAAGCACTTTCCAGTCAATGATTTAGTGGTAGATCCATCTCAGCCCCAGGAGCAGCAATTCCTTCTTAAGGGAATTGATGTAGGTAACTGGTTTGCATTCCCAGTACTTCTTGCCAGCACCAACACTAAGAGGCCTAATGGGTGCCGGTTTTAACCAGATGGGCATATGTATCTTGTGGCCACCTATTATGTGAAGGTCTGACAATAGGCATACAGTCAGAGGAATCACTTGCCTTACCATCTCACCCGAAGCAAATACATTTGATGGCTAGTGAAAGACTCAGGCAAGTTGTTAACTTAGACCTTGCCTTGTAGAGTTGGGATGTTGTCCCCAGGATGTCCTCTGTGCAGTGAGTGCTGTTATTAGCTTCTTTGTACTTGATAACTGGAATAAAGCCCAGGAAGCAGGAAGTCAGAATGAGACTGGCCCTAGCTCCACAGTCTTTCTGATTTACCATCTGAACTTGTTTCTAGCCTTCATCCTTCCCACATGGCCACTTTCTACCCTGACTGGGTTTCTGGAAGTAACTAGGTTGACAGAAGACACACCTAGAACTTCACCCAGCTCTTATCTGGTTGCTTCATCTTATACTACATGGCCAGCAGACAAAAAAATTAACATGTGGACCCATGTGTGCCCCTTCCTGTTTACTTCAGAACCATTTGGGTTCCTGCTGCTTTCTTGAAATTTATGATTTGTTGGAGAAAGTCCTGACAAGTCCAGTTGCTTTGAGAAATCTTTCCACTATTACCTGCCAGTAGACACATTCCAAGTCAGTTTTCTCCAGCCCTAATAGCAGTGCCAAAGTGAATCTTATGCCATCCGAAATACTTGCCTCTCAGTGCAGTTCAGTGCAGTTCTTTCCTCATGAATTATATATCCAAATGCAAAAACAAAGTCAAACTGAGACCCTATGGAGAGGATGCAGATCTGTTTAAAACAATCCAGACTCCTTGGTCTATATAGCTTTGACTCACTGTCTCAAGCTATTTAGATATAACCATACACACACACACGCATACACACACACACACACACACACACACACACACACACACACACCCCACAGGTCATTAAAAAGATACCAAGCAGTGTTGGAGTCCAAAACCAACATGAAAAGGATTAAAAGAGTCCTTCTTGAAATAGGAGTAAGAAATGG
>NW_022196914.1:42520497-42521201 GCF_008632895.1 Mastomys coucha | reverse complement strand
GGTAGATGAAATAATCTTTGAACTGCTGGAATCTTGATGGTAAGCCAGCGACTTCAGGATATCGCCTGCTCTCAGAATGTACGCATTGAACGACAGCGAAACTTTGCTCTGGACGAGCCAAGCTTTACTTTCTGCCTGCTTTATCGGGAGTAAGCAGGATTCTAAATCAAACGGGAAAAACACGTTCAAAACTGGCAGGAAAAGCCTGTCAGCCTAGAACAAACTTGAACGAAAGAAAAAAGGGAAGAATAAAAACCTTCTGAGCTATCCTGCTAGGACAGCAGCTGCTCTGAATCGAACCGGTGCACCAATCTTTCTGGGAGCCACCGAATCCCCCCCTCTCCCCGTGAAAAAATGAGGACTGAGCCTCCGACCCAAACCATGCCACGCACTGGTGAGTGGGTCCCTCTAATGCACAATATCATGAGAGAAAATAGACTTTGTATGTCAAGGTCAATTTGTCGCAGGTCGACTTAAAACATCGGCCTGCAGAAAATTCAAAATAAAGAGGACCACAGCATGTCCACAAAAGGATACTGCGTCTGCATCCATTTGGCAATTAAAAGTAAAAAGCTGCCATTGAGTAAAAACCTAAAGGAGCCCCTTCTCTTGGGCAAGGTGAGGCAATACACCATGTAAAAAATGAGTATTTAAAACAAGCGAGAGGCACTACACCTTAAAACCTGAGCAAAACAAGGTATGAT
>NW_022196914.1:42504605-42520042 GCF_008632895.1 Mastomys coucha | reverse complement strand
CTAGGTCGGCTGAGAATCGCCAGCTTGTAATTTAATGAGTAGCCACTAGATGGCGAGTGTGGGCAAACGTGAACATGTGAGAGCATGCGCACTGGTAAGGCCGCAAAGTCACTTGGGAAATGTAGTTCTGCGTAGAACCCCGCCAAAAGTTTCCTCTGCTCGCTTCGGCCCAGTGCGAGGGAGGGGAAGGGAAACACCCCCCAGTTCGGAGCAGCTCCCGATCTAGTGTAGTGTGTACACACCCCGGCACCCCTCCCCCGCAAGTCACCGCCAGTCCGCCACGAACCCCTGAGCACACAGAAGCCTAGTGGAGAGGGGGAGGGGAGCGTGCCACGTGGGGAACACGGAGATGGGGCGCGCGCGGGGGATGCGGCTCACAGGTTCGCCTCCCTCCAGGGTGGCGGCCGAGCCACGTGGTAGGCCGGGAAGCGGCGGCTGCCTAGCGCCCAGGGCCGCTGAGCGCTGGCCAGGCTGCCGGCGGGAGGTGTGCCAATGGCCGGCCGCAGACAAAGGAGGCGCGGCAGAGCCGGGGGACCCGGCCCTAGTCACTGGCCCCGCCGCCCCGGGGGCCATCGGGACGACGGAGGAGCCATGGGCAAGTGCAGCGGGTGCTGCACGCTCGCTGCCTTCTGCTGCCTGCAGCTGGTGGCTGCACTCCAGCGGCAGATCTTCGAATTCCTGGGCTACCAGTGGGCTCCCCGCTGACTGGCAGATCTGATGCCGGATTCTTGCGCACTCTCTCGGGCCTGCCCGCCCTGCGCACGTTGTAATACAGACACAAAGACAAGATTTCCCACTCACACCACTCACACCACGATACGAAATTCATATGTAACATGAAAACACATAAACATATAACTTAGCAGCTCTGTGCACCGAGCTGCAAACCCAGGGGAGAGACTGCCTCTACCGCAGACCAAATCCCTCGGAACCAAATCCGAGCACTCAGCCTGAACCGGCTGAACCCCTGAACCCCAGCTAAGCCCGCTGGACCCCTGGCAAGCCAGTCTCCTCGGCAGAATAGCCCCCGCCGAATGTCGAAAAATCCTTGCCTTCAAATCTAGTTAGAATTCAACCCAGCCCGGTTAAAGAGATCTAGGGGCCGCCTCATAATAAGACTGTAAGTGCATAACTTATAAACTTACTAGAAGAAGATTAGCCCATCTAAACTTCAACCCAGGGGCAAAACGCCTCGCTCTTACCCCTAATTCTTAGCCACACGTCTGGGCGCCATCTGTTGGAGTCCAAAACCAACATGAAAAGGATTAAAAGAGTCCTTCTTGAAATAGGAGTAAGAAATGGACAGGAAAAGATTAAAGAAGATAAGAAGAGGTAGGCTAGCCAATACTGTACCGTACCCACGTGGGAGAAGTAAAACATTAGACAACACGAGGTCTGGTTACTCAGTCATCTTGAATTTAATCCTATTCCTTTGTTCCCGCAACAGGTAAAATACTTGGGGCAAACCCTTCCCCCAAACTACGTCAGTATAACCGTCCAATCAGAAACTTCCTTCTTGCTCAATGGAGGTGGAGCTACTGAATGTAGCCGCTTCCACAGCGCTGCATTACTGTTCGGGCTTTGGGGAGGGAGTCCACAAAGCAGAACACAGAATATCCTCTATATTCTGTTTCCTCCATATAAAACATTTGTTTCCAATTAATTAATCAATTAGTTAATTAATTAATTGTTTTTTTTTTTTTTTTTAGGAACCAGAGCCTTTCTGTGTAGTCTGGGCTGTCTTTGAACTCACAGAAATCCTAATCTTCTGTCTTAGTTTATCAAGTACTTGGATTAAAAGCCAACACATCTAGCTAGACATTTCTAAAGTATTTACCTTTTGTGCCTTGTAACGATCCCAAATGATTCCACCAAATACAGCATATCTATGCTTTTATACCCATTCCTTGGATGTTGTTGATGATGTGTCTAGCCTCCTACCATTCACTCTGCCCTGATTTGCTCTGTCTACACTTTATCTTTTGTTATACTGTGAGACTCTTGCCTTCTTTGGAATTCCTTTATTCAGTGGAAGGATTGTGTATTGTCTTGGAAAAAATATATTTTATAACCATCACACCTGGCACTGTGTTTAGCAGGCAGGAGCTACCAATGAAGGAAATATGTATGTAGTAAAGAGATCACAATTGTTTTTGCTTTGTACCTAGTAAGCATGGGAGGAAACAATGCTGTCAAATATACTTTGCTTGCAAATGTAGTGGCCCCAAAACTGTCTAGAGGCATGGAAAGTGATAGAACTATGAAATAAAGAGCAGAAGGACTCATGAAAACTAATTTCATCACTGGCGCCAATGGCCATGACCTTAAAAATTACTTTGCTCAATTACAGATGACAGAAGAGGGGTCCACCGTTTCCTGTGTGGTAGAGCGAACCAGGGGAGCTCTGGGTTACGTTCATGTTTTCTACACCGTTTCCCAGATCGAGTCAGAAGGCATCAATTACCATGTTGATGATTTTGCTAATGCAAGTGGCACTATCACCTTCCTGCCTTGGCAGAGGTCTGAGGTAAACTCTGCTGCCACATTTTTTGGATGCTTCTTGGAAAGAATTTCACCATCTGTTTATTGACTCATTGATTAGCAATTCCTTCGTGTTTATACATTTTAAACTATGTATGAGGATTATGTATATACATTATTGTATAAGACAAAATGATTTTGCTTTTCTACAAGAGGGAAATTAAGAGTTTTGAAAGTTAGTTTTATAAATTCTTTAATGATGACACAATATATATATAAAATTGATATAGCTTGAGGATTCCCAGATTCATATTATTGATTTTTTTTTACTTATCTATTTTGAGACATATAGCCAAGGTTGGCTCTGGACTTGTCATCTTCCTGCCTCAGCCTCCTGAGTACTAGTATTATAGATGTGTATTGCCATTCCTATGTATTTATATTGGTATCACAAAACACTTTACACAGGGGAGTTTATAAACACCGACATTTTGTTGTTCATAGTTATAAATCATGGGATTCACAAGGGCAGGGTGCTTCCAGATTCAGTGTCTGCTAAGGCTCCTTTTCTGCACCCCATCTATGATAGCGATTGACTGTGTCATCTAGTAGAAGACATAAATGAGCTTCCCATGGCCTCTGTCAAAAGGACACTGATCCCATTCAACAAGTCTCCTTGAGGACCCAGTTTTCTCCCAAAGGCCCCTCTCCTAATACTGTCACCTTGACAGCAAGATATTAACATCTGAATTTTGGGGCTTTCACATTCAGCTCATTAAAGCAAACATTATTAAGGAATTAATATCCTCAGAGCTTTTTATTTATATATGTGCCAACACAGGTATATATGTTTAAACATGCAAGTTCATGTTGAAATAAGTGGTGTTTGATGGCAATTTGAATCATATATTATTTAATTGGTTATTTCCTTAAGTGACAAACACTACTGTACTTTTGTACCAAACAGGTCCTGAATCTATATGTTCTTGATGAGGACATTCCTGAGCTAAATGAGTATTTCCGGGTGACATTGGTGTCTGCAGTTCCAGGAGATGGAAAACTTGGTTCAACTCCCACCAGTGGTGCCAGCATAGATCCTGAGAAGGAAACCACAGACATCACTGTCAGAGCTAGTGACCATCCTTATGGTAAACCACTCTGATGCATGAATTGTTCTCTCTTTGCTTGCTGTTCTCGTTTTCTTTATCTTTTCCTTCCTTTTTTAATTGTAAAAGACCTTCTTAAGTGAATGTGCACTAGAGCTTCCTTGAGACCTCTGCAAGCATGAACATCTATGTTGCTGTTTTGTAGGACATTGATTATAAAAGACAATGTGAAGCTCAACTTCTTAGCTTAAAAAACACATTCAGAAAGTCTCCCAGGGTAATTTAATGTGAAAAATACTTTGATATGGTTAACAAATTTCATATAATTAAAAGACTCATATTGGTGTGTGTCTTAGTTGGAGTTTCCATTGCTGTGAAGAGACACTGACAAAGGTAACTCTTAATGAAGGAAAACATTTCATCAGAGCTGGCTTACAGTTTGAGAGTCTTAGTCTATTATCATCATGGTGGGAAGTGTGGAAGCATCCAGGCAGACATGGTGCTGGAGTAGGAGCCAAGAGTTCTACATCTTCATCCATAGACAATAGAAGGAGATTGTGTCACCCTGGGTGGAGCTTGAGCATAGGAGACCTCAAAGCCCTCTCCCACAGTGTCACAATTCCTCTGACAAGGCCACACCTACTCCAACAAGGCCTTATCTCCAAATAGTGCTATTCTCCATAGGCCAGTCATTCAAACACATGTGTCTGTGGAGGCCATTACTATTCAAATCACCACAGTCTGTTAGTATTGAAGTAATTCAGAACTCTGTAAGTTATGTTTTATTAGATTTCAACAGGTAGAGTCGCACTATAGTAGAGTATTATACTAACAAGTGATAGATTTAATTGGAAATCATTGATGTTGAAATTACTCTTTATTAAAATGATATTTTGTGAGTGACTGAAGGAAGAACATTTTTAAGTGTTTAGGTAAGGAAACTGGGAATGTCTTATTCTGTTTTTAGCATTAAATTTTAAAGAAAATGTTGAACATTCTTTAGAGTATCATCAGTATGGCTGTACATGAATTGAAAAATTCCAGAAACTTGTCAAATATGAGTAAATGTTTGGAAATACATATTTTTAAATTTCCTAATTTCCTTAGTATTTCTCTTATTGATTATTCAGTGGGATTAACAAAGATTTCTTTGAATAGAGACAGGGAAAATTAACACTTTAATGTTGGACGTTAAGAAGGCTTACAAGCATTCTGGGTGTGGTTTTGGACACTCCTGGGAGACATGATCTTACAGGAAATTCCTGTTCCTCTGGTTCTTACAATGTTTGTGCCCCCTCTTCCACAATGATTCCAAGCCTTTGGTGCAGGATCTGTGTTCCAGATCCATCATTTGGGACAACTCTGCATTGTTGGTTGGTTGTAGGTTCTCCAAAGGTCTCTATCTGTTGTATTAGAGAAGTTTCCTCACTGAGGGGTGAGGCTTACATTTACCTGTGGGTATACGGAAATGTTTAGAATGTAGTTGGGGATTATGCTAGTTTAGTAAAGTGGTAGTTGTAGGTCTTCCTCCAAGATTCATGACTTCACTAACCCTGAGTATTGGCTGGGTTCGCAGTACCAGGCACTATTTCCTTCTTGCTGGGGGTGTCCTAAGTTCAATCAGAGAGATGTTGGTTGCTGCTAGGATATGTATGTCACTACTGTATCCTTAGAATCATCGTGCCATGGTTGTTGTTGTGGTGGCTCATTGGTGTCAAAGCTGGTGGGAGTATTGGTTCCTTCCCTCCTACACTCTCAGTATGTGACATCATGGAGACTTCAAAACAATTATGGGTGTAGCTTCCTACATTTCTAGAAGACATGATCACATATCATACTCACCAATATGACTGCCTAAACATGAGCTGAACAAGGATGGAACCAACAGCCGTGCGAATATAGACAGGGGAAATTTCATGAGGCCTCAGCCTTACACAGAGACCTACAGGCAACCAAGTTATGCTGAGAATGGGAGAAATTGTCTTTCCTAGGGAAGAGCACAGCCACTGGTTACTGCATACCAAATAACCAGCTCTGAGAACTTATATATACAATCAGGGTCATGTACGTTGAGCAGGTTGTATTTCCATATTTAAGCATATATATCTATATATACACATATATTTACATAACAACAATTAATGAAAAAGAGGCTGGGAATTTGAAAACAGCAAGGAGGGATGTATGGGAGGGAGGAAAGGGAAGGGGAATGCGATGTAAGTATAATCTCAAAAATAAAATAATTTTTAAAAGTCATAGGAAAAATATTCTGCATCATAAGTATATTAATTTAACTCTCTTAAAATCTTTTCTATGTTAAGCAATTTGGGATGGATTTTAGCTGGATGATATAAATGATTGCACAAGATTGTTTGTACAAAAGATTGTACAGATGAACAAGAGCTTCTTCCACAGGTGACTAAGAGCCCCCTGCCTTTGTCTCTGCTAGGCTTGATGCAGTTCTCCACAGGGTTGCCTCCTCAGCCTGAAGATGCAGCGAGCCTGCCTGCCAGCACTGTGCCACACATCACAGTGCAGGAAGAGGATGGGGAGATCCGTTTACTGGTCATTCGTGCGCAAGGGCTCCTTGGCCGTGTGACTGTAGGATTTAGAACAGAATCACTGACAGCATTTAGTCCAGAGGACTACCAGGTACCTATTACTAAGACAACATTTTTTATTTTTATTTTATGTGTATAAGTATTTTGCCGGCATGTGTGTCTGTGCACCATATGCCTGCCATCTCTGTTGAGACCAGAAGAGAGCCTCATATCCCCTGAAATCAGAGTTACAGAGAGTTGAGGGCCAACATGTGGGTCCTCAGGATGAATAAGTGCTCTTAACCACTGAGCCCTTTCTTCAGTCCATCACTGTGCCTTTTGAAGGGGCATTTATACATTTCTTTGCACTTGAACACAGTCTTCCCAGAGGACTGAAAGTATCTAGTGTTTTATGAGGAGCCTATCAAACAAACAAACAAACAAGCCCTGGTTTATTTATGACCTTTTTAAATTTGTGGGAGTTGAAAGTTTTTTTTGCAGTGGAATGTGGCACTTAGATAGTTATTAACTTACGTGTTTCGCTCATTCTAGGTTTCCCTGTGTAGTTTGTTGTAATGGCATAGCTTTTGTCAGATCTTGTAAAAATATGACTCTTAACTCCTTCGAATGCTCTAAGAAAGTCCACTAAATAAAAATCAAAATTACAAAGATATTATATATTCAGGTTTTTAAAATTTTATCATTTTTTTTTTCTTCAAATGAGAAGCAACATGGTACTTTAGTATGGTACTAAGGATTTAGAAATGGACAACAGAACCAGGTTTTCACTTGGTCTCCACGTGTTGGTTGTGGGGACTCATCTTTCCTACTATGAATTTCTTTACCTATAAAGCCATAATATATCCATTGAGCAGGATCACTATGGAGATGAATGGCAACATTTTATGTGTTACACACTGTTCATGATACATATATAGTAATATTCAATTACCACTACCTGCTCATAAAAGGTCGGCAACAATCTTACATAAGAAAATGATTAGAGCTCTTTCTCTTGCTTCCCTCTCTTCTCTCCTGCCCTCTTGGGCTTTTTCCTTTCCCACTCCCTTCCCCCTCTCTCCACGTGGTCATGGCCGGCCTCTACTTCTCTACTCTCCCTCTTTCTCTCTGCCTTCCTCTGCCTTGTACCTCCTTAACTTCTGTCCCCATGCCCTGAATAAACTCTATTGTATACTTGAAAAAAAAAAGAAAATGATTAGAATTTCTTCTTGGGAATCCTTCTCAATTAATTACATACTTTAGTGTTTATTGTTTCCCAAATAATTAATTCTTTTAAGTTTTCAGTTTCTTGTTCCCTGCTGTCCTCTTCCAGAGTAATTTCTATTTCCCCCTTCTTCTGAGCCACACAAGTCTTGGCTAACTGAACTCCACTGATTTCAGCTCTAGCCCAGTTAGTTATGGAGTCATAAATTTCTTCTTCCAGAAACACTAGATTAGCTAGGCACCACTGTTGGGAAGAGCCCAAGCTGTCAAATGAACTGCAGGAAGGCCATTTTCTCTGTGATGTGGAGGACTGGATATGGAGAAAGGAAGATGTGATCTGCATAGACAGGATTACCCAAACCCACAGAGGTCATAATGCACTTTCAGCTTTTTATGATTTTTTTTTTTATAAAGAGAAAAAACAGAGAGACTGTGCATCCATACACATTAGGCTGCCTTGTGGAGAATGGGGTACAGGAGGCAGACTTTGGACACAGAGAGGCAAGTAAGAGGTGCGCCTTGTAGAGCCAAGACAAGAGGGATTTGAACTAGGCTAGGGCCACAGTCCACAGACAGAAGTAGTGGGTTCAAGCAGTGCTTCAGAGAAGATGGCAGGGTTTGAGGGCCAGTGTGGCTGGCAGAGCAAGAAGGGTGTCAAGGATGTTTCTTGCTAAGAGTAACTGTTCCAGGATTCAGTGTCATGGACATGAATGGACAAAGCATAGTTTTAGAAGAAAATAATAAATGTGAGACTGACAGAAATCATTAAAAAATTCAGTTGTTAAGTCTGGATATCAGAGGTTAGATGACATATGGCCCTGGGAGTTGTGGTCATCTACATAATATTAAAAGCCCGGGGTGTTATTGGCTTGTCTAGATGGACAGTCTGGAGAGTTTGGTAAGTTAAGCTCTGTCAGGAACACTGACAGGGGTAAATTTGAATAGTAGAAAGATAGAGAATGTGGCATAATGCAGCACCACTGATGAGCAAGTCTACAAGTGTTTACTGTGTAAGATACTGTTGGGCTTAAGTCAGTTTCCTAAGATGGTTAAATGTCAGTCTGTCCTTTGAACTGTGGAATTTCTCTCCCTAGTACCAATGTCCAGGCACACTAGCTCCATCTCCACGCTTACTTATTTCACGTATTCCATCTTGATGATTTAATAACATGTAATACTCTTTCATCTTTGCAAAGTTCTAATTAAAATTTTGATATGTATTGATGTTTTGCCTGCATGTCTGTCTGTTCACCACGTGCATGCCTGCTACAGAAGTCAAAAGAAGCCACTGGATTCTCTTGAACTGGACTTACAGATGGTTGGGACCTGCTATGTGGGCACTGGGAACTGAACTGGAGTCCCTTGGAAGAGCATCAGCTAGTGCTCTTAACTGCTGAGTTCTAATACTCTTTCTAGAATCTTCTCTGTAGAGTCTGATTGGTCTTGGTTAGTTTAGAATCTCAAACATGTAACACTAGTGCCCTGAACACTCTCCATGTTGACTAAGTGAGAAGCTGAGCGAACCTACAGGCCAACCTCTCTGTTAGAGCTAAGATTACTAACAGCTATAGAAGGTGAAACAAGCATTTACACACAACGACACCAAAAATATTAAATTACTTTAAAGTTTATAGCAGTAAACTAAAAAAGAAAATGGTTTTGTCAAATATTGGAAGAGAATTCCTTGTGCAAAAAGGAAAGATTTTTTTAAGAATCATTACCTGTTGGGCTGGAGAGATGGCTCAGTGGGTAACTGCACCAACTGCTCTTCCAAAGGTCCTGAGTTCAAATCCCAGCAACCACATGGTGGCTCACAACCATTTGTAATGAGATCTGATGCTCTCTTCTGGAGTGTCTGAAGTCAGCTACAGTGTACTTACATATAATAAATAATTAAATCTTTAAAAAAATCATTACCTGTCAGCTATGAAGATTTCTTATATCTCTATTTTTTTTTTGATGAAAAAGTCAGAAAAACAGAAACCCACCTTCTTTATGTAGTTGAAAAATAAGTATTTGTTAGAGCTTGTGGAGTGTCTCATTGGTGGACCATTTGACAATCATGTGAGAAAGTCTTGTGTTCAGTCTGCAACATCACACATAATAATAGTGAAAAGCACATGTGCTTAGAATTGACATTCTACATTTTCATATTTACTTATGTGTGTTTAATTTTTCCCATTTCAGAATTTATAACAATTTGGCATACAGCAAATGTTTTCATTTTGCAGTTTTACATACAGAATAATTGCAGTGTGGTGGATAAATCTCATTTGTGTTTCAGGGTATTGCTGGCACATTAGAATTTCAATCAGGAGAAAGATATAAATATATTTTTGTCAACATCACTGATAATTCCATCCCTGAACTGGAAAAATCTTTTAAAGTTGAGTTGTTAAACTTGGATGGAGGAGGTAAGATTGGTAACATATAAATATCAAATATTTGCTTGTCTCCCAACCATGATGTCTCTAGGTAGAGCCAATTCAAAGATTCCTAAGAATCACTCAGTACATTTGCATTGAGTGCAAAAATTACTGCTGCCATTTGTATTGACCAAGCCTTAAATGCCTAGGGCATTTTCTTTCCTTCTGGAATTTCTTAATGGTTGCAGGAGAGTTGTCTTCAGATATAATGCATGCATCTGTTAGTTTAGTCTAGAGAAATAATCCTAGGGAAGACAGGTCTTGGTATCTTACTCAAATTCTGACAGTCAGAAAAGTAATTATCAAAAGCCTTTACAGTTAAAACTCAATGCATGGCAGTGCTTCATGTGTTGAAGTGAAGCTATTCACATTTCTTCCACTTAGAAGAACTATTTCTGTGTTTCTTTGCAGAAGTATTAATGTATTCATCAAGTAGGTGCTGCTTAGGCAGCGATCACACACATGCAGTGATCACACACATGCAGTGCGCACTGCATTACCTTTGATAGCTGTAAGTAAGGTAGTGTTTTCATTGACATTTTCTTAAATAGCAAAACCTGGTATTAGTCTCCTTCTTATCAACATCTGCATCATTTAATGAAGAAAATCATAGTCTAGAGAGCTTTCAAACTGGAAGTCTAGGTAGAACATGTATGCAAGAACTGTCTTTCTGTATGCATAAGATCTTGGGGTAAATCAACAAAATTCCCTTTTCCTGTGTTCCTAATCTAGATGAAGACACAGAGAACCAAGCCTGTGCTTGGGAGCAGAGGACATAGTCATGAGGTAGTGCTGCACACTGGTGAATGTATAAAGCAAGAAGAGTAGCTGCATGGTTGCATGTACAAATGCCACTGTTGTCTGTAGACAGTTTCACATCGCCACAGGGGCGTATTCATGCCGGCCTCATCACTCACTTCAGTAATGAGAAGATCAATGTGCACTATTAGAAGTCACTATTTGTATCACTGAGCTCAAACAATACTTCGATAATAGAAAGAGAATATTAGTGACTGTCACCAGTATGGTTAATAATGAACCATCAATGGCAAGGTGTGACATCAAATACATTTAATCCCAGCACCTTTGAGGTCAGCTTAGGCTACATCATGTGTTAAGGCCTGTCCGGGCATAGTGAGATTCTGACTCAAAAAGGAAATCATCAAACCAAGGAAGTGACTAACCAGGAAACTGCATCCCATTCTGTGTCCACCAAATGTAACCAGGGCACTTACCATCATAGTGATACTTAGTTGCTATGTAGAAACATTTCCTCAGATGTTGAGAATACATACTGTATACTAGATGGTGGTGGATTCTCATTTGTAGTTTTCTAGTAGATGAACTAAATTTTTGGTAGTGAGTTGAGGGTAAGAGGAAAAGTTGTCTATACGTTGCCCTTTCCTCGTATGAATTCATAGGGTCTGTGTAGTAAATGAAACAGCTTGCAGGGCTAAATTTTTCATGGGTCAAAAGAGCCTTGAGTCATACCGTTTTTTTTTCTCCAAAGTTGACTGGGCATGCTAACCATGGCCTTAATAGATGTTTGATACTAGTCAAGGCATGCATGGCATTGAACTTTACACTTCTTTCTTAATGACTTGTAGTTCTAGTGATGAACTGTATAGTAGCTGACGATCAGTTCTCTCTCTGAGATGATTTTAGGCCATGGCATATGCTATAAGTTCTCATGCTTGTAATATTCCAGTCTCTATTGAGGGAAGGACAAAAACCAAGACAGACCTGAACCTGGGCCTGTCAATCAAGGACCTATGTAAATGTGGCTTGCTTTTCATATCTGCTCTCTCTCATTTTTGTTGTCATTGTCCTTCCTTTCTTTATAAATATTTTGCAAAATCATGGTTGGAGTATAAGTTGTATTAGTTATGAAAGTGTAACTACTTTATATTTGTTATAGCTCTACTATATTCTCCAGGCATCATGTATTTTAAAGTATTGTTTTTAAAGCTTTGTGAGATTTCAATAAACTACAGTGCCCTTTGCAGGTGAGAAAGCTAGGACATTGAGGAAGATGCATGCTTTGTTGACAGTTTACAACTGATGTCTCTCCTAGATAGGGTTAAAATAGACTGATGATCTAAGACTCTGCTGATTATGTCGATGTCAAACCAACCAGACAATTAAGTTTGAGAAGGGTAAATGTGGTGAAGTTTGAGTGTGTGCATGGGGAAATGTTAGTGGCATTTCCCTAGTTTTGAATTAGTTGTGACTGACAAAGTAAACTTCACTGGTTTGTAAGTCTAAATATATGGTTATATACACAAATAACAAAAATTTCAAAATGCTACAGATTTATATTACTATATATTGCAAAAATCTCTAAATAAGAGTATTTAAATAATTGGACATTAGTTACTATTTATGTTTCCTAAAACTAGAAAGATTTAGTAATTTCATACATGATATTACATATCATTCAAGATGCTCTATTGTCAATGGAAGAATGTACATCACTGAGTGGCTATTACTGTCTTTTCTTCTTTACTTGCTATGTTTTAAGTGATCTTAACTGTCTCACTGTGTTGCTGTGTGTTGTGTGGGCTGTCTCTGTGTGTCTCTTGTGAAGTGTCTGAACTCTTTAGGGTTGATGGCAGTGGCAGTGGAGAAGGGGACACGGATTTCTTCCTTCCACCTGTTGTCACGCATGGTAAGAAGCTGTCCTGTGGTCCCTTACTAGTATTTTTACTTCAGCTTCTCATTCCACAGACAACACTAATCACTTCCTGCCATCTCCTGTAACTAGATGATCCTTTGTGTGTTTTAACTTACTAGCCATTACAACAGCTTTATGAAATATCTTCTCTCGGTGATGGAGACAGAATCTCATTCTTGCCTGCTTCTAATGGACAGGCACTCCTCACCACATGGACCTGACATAATTTGCTGACTCTGAATGCATAGAAACTTTGCCTGAATGGCATTTAAATGAATGATTGTTGAAATCACTTTACATGGCTTTGAATGCCTGGAAAGAGATTGAGGGAACATTTGAATTTTCATGTCAAATCTGTTCTCCTTATTTTCTGCACAAGGAGCATGAGTCTTTATATGCATCACTTGATCAAAACAAATGAGAAAAATGAGAAGGAAATGAAGGGAAAATAAGTTCTTAGTTAATTGCAATTGAACAGAGGTTTCTTCTGAAATAGATTCAGATACAGATGTGCTTCAGCCTTTTACCCTAGTTGTTTTCTGGTGTATGCAGAGAATATTTAGAATAGCTGCCTTGTGACAGATCACACTGCCAACCCTCAAATGCTACCTTTGTTAATGTCAGAGTTTGCACGTTGGCCTCTGAGTGAGGGCATGCTGCTACTGCAGCTCCCTTTGGTTCTAACACCCATCAGTACACCAAGCCATTTCTGTGACTTGCTTTTAAGATTGTCCATCTTCTTGTCTGTAGGTATCAATAAAAAATACTAATTAGGAGGACTGAATGCTGTTTTAGGCTTTAGCATCTTTTCTGCTACATGCATGGATTATTTGGGATCTAATCTAATCTATAATACGATGGAAAAAGTAGGCTTAGAGTTAGTGAACGTTAGAAACCCAGACTCTGCATTTGGACACATTGTGTCAAAGAGTTTAGAGTAGGTTTGCCTCACGTCCTTGAGAGGTCAGCAGTCTTAGGATGCCTTCCTCACAAGTTTTATGTGGGAGAATGCTCTTTCATAGACAAAAAAAGAAACACAAAATTTCCCTATTCATTTCCAAGTGCTCCAGCAGCATGTGTTGCTTAAGCAGAGAGGGTCGTAGAAGCACAAGTGTGGGAACCATTTGGGTCCACCTTTCTTTCTAAAGCAAATTAGAATGTACTCCATGAATGGAAAGTGTTTAAAATTTTTTCCAAATAGTTGTTCTTTGGCTTTTTGGTGGATTATAAAATACTGGTTAACATTTTTTCCATTTGTGGGAACTTGCAGCCAGTCTAGGAGTAGCTTCCCAGATTCTGGTGACCATTGCTGCCTCCGACCATGCTCATGGGGTGTTTGAATTCAGCCCTGAGTCGCTCTTTGTCAGTGGAACTGAACCAGAGGATGGATATAGTACTGTCATATTAAATGTGAGTACTTTCTGAGACACCTCCTAATGGCAAAATGATGTAGAATGTTAGTAGGGCATACTTCTTTTCCCTTCCCTTCCCTTCCCTTCCCTTCCCCTTCCCCTTCCCCTTCCCCTTCCCCTTCCCCTCCTTCTCCTTCTCCTTCTCCTTCTCCTTCTCCTTCTCCTTCTCCTTCTCCTTCTCCTTCTCCTTCTTCTTCTTCTTCTTCTTCTTCTTCTTCTTCTTCTTCTTCTTCTTCTTCTTCCCTTCTTCTTCTCCTTCTTCCCTTCTTCTTCTCCTTCTTCCCTTCTTCTTCTCCTTCTACCCTTCTTCTTCTCCTTCTTCCCTTCTTCTTCTCCTTCTTCCCTTCTTCTTCTCCTTCTTCCCTTCTTCTCCTTCTACCCTTCTTCTTCTCCTTCTTCCCTTCTTCTTCTCCTTCTTCCCTTCTTCTTCTCCTTCTTCCCTTCTTCCCTTCTTCCCTTCTTCCCTTCTTCCCTGTAGGGGGTTAAGAGTGAGTCTGCATGTACCAGTAGGGTAGATTGCTAATTAGTGACTTAGCATTAATGCGTGCTGTGCTTGCATTTAAATGTAAATGTGTTACTTTGAGGGGTCTTGACCTTTCAGAGAATGTACTGTCTTAGACTTGGATTTCTAGAGGCAACTTGAAAAAAAAAAAGCAGACAGGCATCCCCAGAGGAAGAGAACTGTTCTTTAATTGGAACAATGAAGGGTCATAGAAACATGGAAGGGAGACTGTGTGTGTGGCATGGGGTCTTAAGGATTTATGGGAAGGAAAAGGGGAGCATTGGGGATGTAGAGTCTATCTTTAGGTCTGTTTCTGTGCACTCTGGAGTGTTAGACACCAGTGGGTGTGGTGCATGGATCTCCTCATCGAAAGCTTTTGTCACCAGTCAGCTCAACTTTCCAGTCTAGAGCTTCTCAGTCAACTGAGGCTTGAAGGTCATTACCCTTCATGATGGACCTGTGCTAGAATTGTTTCACAGGTTTCTCATTAGTTCTTATAGACTGTGGCAACAAACACTTCAAAACCCCAGTGGCTTCTTAGTACAAGGAAACATTGCCTGGGGGAGGTGGGCTAGTGAGTTAGAGGATTTAGCAAGTAAAGACTCTTCCCACCAAGCCAGACAACCTGATTTCAAACTGTGAGCCTACACTGGGGAAAAGAGAATGGACTCCTGAAAGCCACCATCTGTCCTCTACACTCTTACTGTGGCATGCCCTAAACCAACAAACAAATGAACAAGTGTGGAAGTAATCTTTAAAAGAATTTTGTTCTTTCATGGTGTATGTCCACTCTGAGGCAGCAAAGGACTCTGGTTCTTCAGTTGCTTTAGGAAGCAAGTATTGTTTATCTTCATAAGAGCTATGGTTAGAGTTGGCAAATGACTTTATGGATAGACCATCTTAATACCTATACCATTTCTTAAATGAATGTAACCTGTTCTCTGTTGGCTGAGAATGAAGTCACTCACTCAAGTCAAATAGCTTTGACCAAAGCAGGAATTCTATATCCAAAAATCGAGCCTACAAATCATTTCTTGGTGCAGCAGAACTATCAACTCTCAGCTTAGCTACG
>NW_022196914.1:42461576-42503949 GCF_008632895.1 Mastomys coucha | reverse complement strand
TTTTTTTTTAAAGAGCTGTGGTTAGGAGATGTGAGTTCTGAGAGGGAAGGGATTGATGAATATCTGTAAGTGAATTTGCATGTGCATGAGGCCCTGTGCCACCTCATACAGAAGAAAAGGAAATCCCAAATATTTGTAAATAGTAAAAATAGCACAAATACTATTTAGTTGTGTGTGTGTGTGTGTGTGTGTGTGTGTATACACCTGTCCTGCCAAGTTCTAATGGAACTCGGATATATTGATAAATGACTTAATGGGGACCACAGCTCACCCACTTTCCTTGTTTCCACATAACGATGAAGAAAGCTGAAACTAATACATCCTTCTGTACGTTTATGACAGATTTTATTTCATCCTTTTGAAATAATTGACTAATCTGTGAAATTAATCGAACTTCAGAAAGAGTAATTACTTAGGACTAAAAATTCTGAGAAAGGATGATCCTTTAATAAAATTATTGCCTCATTTTATTTTGAGTTGGAAATGATATTTTAAATATAGTAAACGATTATTAGGATAATTATTAGGATTTCTTTAGAACATGTTTAAGGTTTTGTTTTTAATATATTAAAGCATTTCTTCTAACTACACTTTGTTGTACTTTGGGTCAAATATATTGAAAACAACTTTTGCTGGAAACTGTCTCTGCTCTGTTTTTTACAGTGGAGGATGCCTCTTTTTCCATAAGTATAAAGAGTATCTCTTATGTGTGCTATAATAAATTACCATCCATGTTTGATTTTTTATATATATATATGTGTGTACACACATATATATATATATGTACACACACACACACACACACATATATATATATACACACACACACTTATATATGTTCATAGAAAATAATACCTATGGTTTACTTGGAAGATAAATATTTTATGACTAGTTTTTGATTTTCTACCTGTTGTCACTTTTTATATGCTGTCAACTCAGGGGTAAGTTGTGTACGGCCTCTACCTTCAATAGTCTTATAGTCTTAAAAACTTAGAAAATTAAAATAAGAGATAAAAAACAAGTTAACGAAAACTTGGAATTTACCCTTGCACTATCATTATCTTCTTAAATTCTTAAGCCAGTGTGCCAGTTTCTCTTTTTAAATCTTAACTCTTCCACAGGTCACACGGACTCAGGGAGCTCTGTCTCCAGTGACTTTGCAATGGAAGGTAGACTCTGACCCAGATGGGGATCTCGCCGTCACATCTGGCAACATCACATTTGAGATTGGGCAGAGGATTGCCTCCATCACTGTGGAAATATTACCAGATGAAGAGCCAGAGCTCGACAAGGCACTCACTGTATGGATCCTCAATGTGTCCAGTGGCTCCTTGGGAGTTCTTACAAATGCCACATTGACAATTTTGGCTAGTGACGATCCTTATGGGGTGTTCATTTTTCCTAACAAAACTAGACCTATGAGTGTTGAAGAAGCAAACCAGAATGTCACATTATCGATAATAAGGTTGAAAGGCCTCATGGGAGAAGTTGCAATCTCATATGCAACCATAGATGATATGGAAAAACCACCATATTTCCCACCTAATTTAGCTAGAGCCACTCAAGGAGGAGATTACATATCAGCCTCTGGATTGGCTCTTTTCAGGGCTAATCAGACCGAGGCATCAATCACTATTTCAATCCTGGATGATGATGAACCAGAACAGTCAGAATCTGTGTTCATTGAACTGTTCAATTCTTCCTTAGTAGACAAAGTACAGAGTCGCCCAAGTAAGTATCTATTAATGTGTTATTGTCATTGGAGATAAGACTATGGAAGTGAAAAACCCAAAGTCTTATATAACAGAAAAATCTATAAGGAAGGTAAGATTAAAGGTAAGTAAAACTACCTTTAAACAATTTTCTTCATTTATTTTATTTGCTCATGTGTGCCTGACCGCAAGCATACCAAATGCATGCGGGTACCTGAGGATGCCAGAAGAGGGCATCACATCCCCTGGAACTTGACTTCCAGCTGGTTGTGAGCTGCCCACTGTGGATGCTTAGACCTGTATTCAGGTCTTCTGTAAGAGCAACAAGTATTCTTAACCATTTGCTCCAAGTATCTCTGAATGCAATACTGCAATACTTCATAAGTAATTTTTTTTAAGACAACTGGAAATCAGGCATATATTTTTCTTTAGAAATCCTACTTTTAAAAAGTATTCATGTCCTCAAAGTACATTTTAAAAACTTGTGTGTAATGATTATAGATCTGACCCTAGTGCTGTTTTGTTGCTCAGAACTATTCTGCAGTCAGTTATAAAGAGCCCGTACATAGCTCTCGTGGCATCACCATGAGCCACTTTATGTTGGTACACCTCTAACAGATTTTCTAGTGAACAGATATGCATAAGGTGAAGAGATAGGGCTGTGCACCTGGAAGAACTGAATTTGTGGAGTTACAAGGGATAGGATGTAAGATTTGAAGATCTGTATTCTATAATATGCTGCCATATGGGTTAAGATCTCTTGTCAGCAGGTTTGTTCATCTTACCTGGGTAGACTATATAAGGTGACAACAGCCTTACTAATTATAGGCAGGGATACAGAAGACAATTTATGGCTGCTGACATGAAGACCAGGTTAACAGGTTTTTTTTTATGAAACATCTCTGCTCTTCTATAAAGATAGATTTAGGATCAGTTGTGACAGCAAAGAAGTTGAAGTAGAACTCATCAATTAGTCTTTTAATGTAAGAATTATAAAGCATATATTGTTATTCAGCCAGTTTACAACTTGCTGAGATTGAAATAAAAGCAAAAGGATGACTGCCTGTAACAGTGGCATGGATCTGCCCATGCCGAAGTCAGGTAACCTCATTTCAATGTATAATGACACATGACACAATTTTGGATGTAATCTTCGAAAGCCCAGTTTTCCTCATATAATTATGGAGTAATAGAAATGTAAATACATTTTATTCATAATGTGGGTATATTAGGGGATTACATGTGATAATAGATGTAAAAGTGATTCAGCATCTGCTGTGCTGTAAGCATTCAGTAATGGCGCAGTCATTAGTAAGACGGCATGTGTGGAGAACCTTTGTGCTGTTGTGATGGAGAAGTGGTCCATGTGCCATTTATGGAGCAATACGGAGCACAGCTGTTACGCACGCTAAAGGGAAGAGTGGTGTGAAGCTAAGGGGGGCTGGGGAGGAGAGGGATAAACAGACTCAGATTATAATAGACAAAAGCTAGTGTAAGGTCTGCTAAGCCTTCACTACTTTGAATGTAGTCACCAAGTTTTCTGAACAGTAGCCATATGAGCAGACTTTTCAGAGGAGGGCACCCACGTGTGGATAACTGCAGGCATTACGCATGGCTTGCCGAGAACTGTATGGTGAAGGGGCATGTGAAGTTTTATAGTTTATTTCTTGGTTCTCTCTGACAGGTACTAATATATGATCATGGATTATTTCATTAACTTCTTTGTGACATTAAGTCCTTATCTGTAGAAATGTGTATATGTGTGTATACATGCAATCCAAATATATTAATTATATATACAAATATATCAAATATATTGTGTTTTCTGTCAAGTTGACACAAGCCCCAGTCATCTCAGAGAAGCTCAGTTGTGAAGATGCCTCCATAAGATCTGGGTGTAAGGCATTTTCTTAATTAGTGATAGATGGAGGAGGGCCCAGCTCACTGTGGTTGGTGCCATCCCTAGGCTGGTGGTCCTGGGCTCTATAAGAAAGCAGGATGAGCAAGCCATGAGGTGCAAACCAGTAAGCAGCACCCCTCCATGGCTTCTGCATCAGCTCCTGCTTCCCGGTTCCCACCTGCTTTGAGTTCCTGCCTTGGCTTCCCTTGAATGGATTATGCCTAGGGGTGTGTAGGCCAAATAAGCCTCCTCAAGTTGTTTTTGGTCATGGTGTTTCATCACAGCAACTGTAACCCTAACCAACACATATATTCAAGTCAAATGTATCAGCAGATGAATAGAAACAAAGACATGTGCATATTAGTAATTGCATAAAGAATGAAATTGGGTTTCAACAAAATAGATGGAACTGGCAGATATTATGAATGAAAGATAAGCACTGCACGTTATGTGGAAACTTAGAAAGTTTGTTCCAAAGAAGAGATCAGTATAGTGGTTATTACTAAGGAAAAGCAAGAGGAGGGAGAGAGGATGGCTGGATAGCAGGCATCCAAATAAGACAAGGGAACGAGCTCCCACATGCACCATACAGAGAGGAAAAGAGTGTTTGCAGCTGGATCTAGGTTCTGGGATCAAGGACTTTCCTATTCAATTTTGTGATGATGGAATTCTGTTTAACGATGGCACCGCAGTGACCTAATTGTGATAGTGTAACTCTGTAGGCTCTTAGTATCTGATTATACAACTTGATGATTAATTACACTTAGATCATCAATATCTTTAATACCTATTGTAATATTCTTATAGTAGAATTGTTCCTTTGATAATGTTTTGAATTCCTAGATTATATGTTAAAAGACAGTAGAGATTTCCTATTTTCCTTATTTTTGTATTTCCGATGCTTAGATTAAGATTGGCATCTCTACATATTTAAACTCTTAAAAACATAAATAAGGGAGAGAATGAGAAGTCTGTTGGATTCTTGGTGGCTGTTAACTGTATTGCCTCTTCTTATGTCTTTCAGTCTCGCATTCTCCACGCCTTGGGCCTAAGGTGGAGACTGTGGCCCACCTCATTATTGTTGCCAATGATGATGCATTTGGAACTGTACAGCTGTCTGCATCGACTGTTCATGTAGCAGAAAATCATGTTGGACCCATTATCAATGTGACTCGAACAGGAGGAACATTTGCAGATGTTTCTGTTAAGTTTAAAGCTGTGCCAATAACCGCAGCAGCAGGTAAGAGAAGTCATGGAGAGGAGCAGAGATTGTGTGGATTAACTGATGCTTTAGGTCCTATAAGGAACACCCCCTTGCTCCCTAAGGTGGTCAGCAGCAGCTGCACTTGACCCAGCTTTGTGAGGAGGCCTCTCCAGCTGTGTTGATGGGGATGCTCACTTGTGGCATCTGGAAGACTGTACAGCTTGTCTTCCCACTGAGATTACAATTCTATGTTTTATTCTGACAGCACTGTGCACATTGTCTTTTTTTGTTTTTTTTAAAAAAACTGGAGTCATCGTTTTCTCTCTGTCTCTCTTTATGTGTGTTTATGCATGCATTATGAACATCTCAGAGGAATGTCATATCTTTAGGTGTGTGTGAACATGAGAACACAGGAAGTTGTCCGTAATCAAACACACACACTTCTTTAGTTTGAGAAATAATGCTTCTTTTTCAAACGAGTATAGCTAAACATCCTCCAAAACGATTTCTCCAAGTACGGGGCATCACTTCCCTGGTGTGTGGGATGCTTCTTCTGAAGTAAGCTTGCACAGTTGTCCATGTGTCTTTGCAGGTGAGGATTATAGTATAGCGTCCTCAGACGTGGTCTTGCTGGAAGGGGAAACCACTAAAGCTGTGCCAATATATATCATTAATGACATCTACCCTGAGCTGGAAGAAACCTTTCTTGTGCAGCTACTGAATGAGACGACAGGCGGAGCCACGCTGGGGCCTCTAAGAGAGGCGGTCATTACCATAGAGGCTTCTGATGACCCCTATGGACTGTTTGGTAACTGTTTGTTTATCTCTCTTACTCTGAAAGTCACAGAAAGAAAAATCACCTTTGCTTTATTTAAGATTGAGTTGACAAAGGCAGTTTTTGTTTCTTTTGGTTTTCTTTTTTGTTTTTGTTTTGTTTTTGAGGTATCACTACTTATACATAAGATTCCTGGCATAAGTTAATGGTTTCCTGGGAAGGACGAAGAAAAATATGAACTGACCAGTACCCTCAGAGCTCCCAGGGACTAAACCACCAGCCAAAGAGTACATATGGGGGGACTCATGGCTTCAGCTGCATATGTAGCAGAGGATGGCCAAGTCGGTCATCAATGGGAGGAGAGGCCCTTGGTCCTGTGAAGGTTCTATGCCCCAGTGTAGGGGATGCCAGGGCCAGTAAACAGGAGAGGGTGCTGTGGTGAGCAGGGGGAGGGGGGAGGGAACAAGGGTTTGTTTTTGTTTTCTTATTTTATTTTATTTTCTTTTTTTCTTTTTTTTTTGGAGGAGAACCTGGGAAAGGAGATATTATATGACATGTAAATAAACAAAATATCTAATAATAAAAAAAAATCTACTTCTTCAAAAAAAAAAAAAGAAATCATACTTTTAACATGGAGATACTCAAAAACTGTTTGCTTTTGTGTCAACACTGGCTCCTAGATGTGTTATGTAAACTCTTTGTCTGAGGTTTGGGAGACAGTGGCATGGTCCCTGTGAAGACTGGGCTGTCCTGTTGGGCTTGCCCAACATTTACTTTTACATAATTCTTTTAAATAGTTAATTAACACAATTTCCACTCACATTTGGGTTGCTTAACCTTCCCCTGTATAATGTCAGTGAGGAAGCAAGTATGTGTGCATATATGTCATAATCATGCAGCATTTGTTTCATATCATCCAGGCTTGTATCTCTGTCCTGTTTTGAGTATGAGCCAGTTGTAATTAAGGGTAACAACTACTTTTGTAGCCCAGGCTGGCCCTGCAGTCACTAGAGCACTTGCTGGGCTTATTCATTCAGCTCATGCTGGGCACAAACCTGTCCCCTGTAGATGTTCACAATCTGCTTTTATCACAATTATAAATTGCAGGCAAACATTGGCAGTCCATTATGTCACAGCTACTGCTTAGGGTACTTAGCAGGAGAATCTCTTTTCTCAGAGGCTCCAGCTTGGTCTTAGTTTGTCACAGTTTCACTTTGTGTCTAAAAGCAACTGTTCTGTCTGCCCTTCAGGTTTTCAGAATACTAAATTTATTGTAGAGGAACCTGAGTTTAACTCAGTGAGGGTAAACGTGCCAATAATTCGAAATTCTGGGACACTCGGCAATGTTACTGTTCAATGGGTTGCCATCATTAATGGACAGCTTGCTACTGGCGACCTGCGAGTTGTCTCAGGTAATGTGACCTTTGCCCCTGGGGAAACCATTCAAACCTTGTTGTTAGAGGTCCTGGCTGACGACGTTCCGGAGATTGAAGAGGTGAGAGGACTGACTAGTATAGAATGACATTGTAAATTGTGCCTTGTCTTTTAGAGTGAGCATGTTGCTGTGAGAATGATGGATACATGCTGTCTGCAGGGATCCCCCAGAATGCTAGTCTGAAGGCTGTTTATAACACACAGAAAGAGAACAGTCTAGGAATGCTGCTAGTCTGAAGGCTGTTTTATAACACACAGAAAGAGGACAGTCTAGAAATGCATGGTGCACAGGCCAGCTTACCAGTTTAAGATTGCTTTTGTGTGTGCATTTATGGTGTGTTCTAGAGCACTTCTGTTAAGTGATTCTGTATGTATGTATGCCTATATATCATAATCGTGCAGCAGTTGCTTCATATCATCCAGGCTTGTATCTCTGTCCCATTCTGAGTATGAGCCAGTTGTAATTAAGTGTAGATTTTGATTTTCCAGAGACTCACCCTCCCATTATTTTTATACTATTATAACAAACATAGTAGGTATATTTTCCTGGCATTTCTTGTAATGAAAATGAAATATGGAAAATAAGAATAAGTTGGCAAATCACTTAAATTACTATAAATAATTTTATGAAATTCAAGTATTATTGTTTAGATCTCATATTCCTTTTAATAATAATTTTATTTAATTGACTATGAAATCTATAACATTTATTTAAATCACTAATTATGCAATTATTCATTTCAAAAATATTGACCATGCATTAGTACATGTAATATATATTCTTTCTGAACTTAGGTGGCATTATACAATAATTCTTTAAAGTTTTGTTGAGAATTACAGTTTAAGATAGTCTGGGGGAAACCCAGAACAGATTCACTTACCACCTAAATGGATACGTAATAGCTCTCCTAAATAAGAAAAGCTTGAGATATGAAAGTTGTATTATTACAATGATAAACATAAATTTATGTCTTTCATTTAAATTTAAAATTTATTTACCTTAATTTTAAATCTACTTAAAATTTTAATACTTACTTATTAAAATTAACTTACTTTAATTAAATTAAAAATAATTAAAAATAAAATTTAAATTTAGAAAACTGATATTTGTGACTAAATACTAAGTGATTTGAACAGCTTGTGTTTCTTATGTATTACTCTTCTATTAAAAGATAAATATGTGCTCTTCTATTAAAAGTTGATCATCTATTATTTTGTTATATGTTAACTTCTGAGTGCAATGGGCAGTTTCTTTGGGCTCATTTGCATTTCATCATAATCTGTTATTATGTGGATGTGTTTGATATTTTCCTGCATCATTCATCTTAGAACTGGGATGCTGTTAAGGAAGTTTTCGCTATGTTTTTAGGTTGTCCAGGTGCAACTAGCTGCTGCCTCTGGCGGAGGTACAATTGGGTTAGATCGAGTAGTGAATATTGTTATACCTGCCAATGATAACCCTTATGGCTCAGTAGCCTTTGTTCAGTCCATTTATCGTGTCCAAGAGCCTCTGGAGAGAAGTTCCTATGCTAACATAACTGTCAGGAGAAGGTACGTGAGATGTTTGCTGCGTCTGTAGCCGTGTGGGCTGGAGAGGGATCCTACTCTATGCTGTCAGCTGTTGTAACTTACTCCACAGCTTATGAGCTTAAAATGCATTAGCTAGATTGTATAGTGATAGAAAGGCAATCATGTTTATTAGTGAAATCAAGATGGCCTCTTGGTGCTTTCTAGCTACCAAAATCTATTGGTTTCCTATGTAATATGCTCTAATTAGAGCTTGAATACAGCATGCTTTTAAGCTCAGATGTATGAAGGGGGAATTTTAGGTTCTGTTTTTCTCGCATTTCTTTTGTAGGGAACACAGTGTTCAGTGGCCTCCTTTAGAAACAGAACAGAGAGGGTTGAGGGACCTGCAGCAAAATAGTTACATTTCTCTAAATGTATTCATTTTACTGTCATAGTTATTTTTTTTCCAGTGAAATCTATAGTTAAAGTTTTGTAATCAGGTCTAGGAACTCTGAAGTGGATACAGCTTGCCTACCTTGCAAAATATTTTCATAGCATGAGTAAAAAAGTAAGCCTTGAAAACTAGGCAGCATAGCTGGTGCCAGAAAATGAAATGTTGAAAGATAAACATAATTAAGAAATAAGGTTGTGTTAGTACTGGTGTTTAAAATACTCTAAAAAATGCTTCTCAAAACCACAGTCAGTGTTGTTCTCTGTGTGCAGTTGCCAGATTTGTCTGAGTGCTTAACCTGCTTTCCTACTGTCCCTACACATTCCAGCGGAGGACACTTTGGTCGCCTGCTGTTAGTCTACAGTACTTCTGATATTGATGTAGTGGCTCTTGCAGTTGAGGAAGGTGAGGATGTATTATCCTACTATGAGTCACCAACTCAAGAGATGCCCGACCCACTCTGGAGAACTTGGGTGAACATGTCTGCAGTGGAGGAGACACAGTATACCTGTGCCACTTTGTGTCTCAAGGAACATGCCTGCTCAGCGTTTTCAGTTGTCAGTGGTGCCGACCGTCCTCAGTGCTTCTGGATGACTTCATGGGTCAGCTTAACTGTGAACAGCTCAGACTTCCAAACCTACAAGAAGAACATGACTAGGGTGGCCTCTCTTTTTAGTGGCCAGGCAGTTGCTGGTAGTGACTATGAGCCTGTGACAAGGCAGTGGGCTGTGATGCTAGAAGGTGATGAGTTTGCAAATCTTACTGTTTCTGTACTTCCTGATGATGTTCCCGAGATGGATGAAAGTTTCCTAATTTCTCTCTTTGAAGTTCACCTTATGAACATCTCAGACAGTTTTAAAAACCAGCCAACCATAGGACATCCGAATTCTTCTGCTGTGGTCATAGGACTGAATGGCGATGCCTTTGGAGTATTCATGATCTACAGTGTTAGTCCAAATACCTCGGAAGATGGCTTATGTGTGGAAGTGCAGGAACAGCCACAAACCTCAGTGGAACTGGTTATCCACAGGACAGGAGGCAGCCTGGGGCAGGTGATGGTTGAATGGCGCATTGTTGGTGGAACAGCTACTGAAGGTTTAGATTTTATAGGTGCCGGAGACATTCTTACTTTTGCAGAAGGTAAGTCATGCTGTAGATGGATTTCAGCATTTCTTGCTAAAGGTATCAGAGTCAATATTATGCTGATGTTCATAAATACTTTATCTACCTGCATATTCTTATTTGTAGAAAGACACAATGTGCTTTTGGAAACAATAGTGATTCAGCTTATAAATAGCTGTACTAACAGATATAGGCTCATATGACCTGCATATGTATATTCTTTTAGTTTTTTTAAAAGAGACATATAGGGGACATCAAAATTTTATGCCTTTAAGCATGATGACTGTGACATTCATATGTCAGAAGCAATAACAAGACAGGTTCTTATTTCATAAGGAAAGTTACAGGAATGAGCTATGGATCCACAAACAAAAGTGTTGAAGAAGCAATGCGACATGAGAATATAAAGTTTTCAAATGTATTAAATAAAATAGGATAGAACGTCAATGAAAATTTTTAAGTAAAGGTAGCCTGAAGTTTGACAGTTGTATTTATTTTAAAATGATCTTTGCCATAGATTAATTTGCTGTGGCAGTATTTTTTTTAAAAGATTTATTTATTTATTTAGTGTATGTAAGTACACTGTAGCTGTCTTTAGACACCCCAGAAGAGGGCATCCAATCTCATTACAGATGGTTGTGAGCCACTATGTGGTTGCTGGGATTTGAACTCAGGATCTTTGGAAGAGCAGTCAGTGTTCTTAACTGCTGAGCCATCTCTCCAGCCCATGTGGCAGTATTCTTAAACTTGTAGAAGAATGCCACGGAATTTTTCATAAGTGATGTATGAACACAGCCAAGAGAGTCTAATGAAGATTATCCTCACATACTCAGTCTTAGCACTAGCTGGATATGATATTTAAAATTGGGAAAGTTCATAGTTTAACTTGGTATAGAAAAGGTAATTTTACTTGTATTTTTTAAATGCTGAATTGAACAGTCACGAAATACCATAGTTATTTTTTTTTACTCCTGATTGAAAAAGTTTCACATATTTATAAGAACCTTAATATACACTGGATAAAAGTTTTTAATTACTAACAATTCTATGTCTCAGAGCAATTCATTATATCTGTTTATATTTTAATGCACATATGTTTTTGAAACTAGTAACTATATATGTAACAGACTTTAAAGATATCTAGTAAACATTGTGTTCAAGAATACAAGTTTTAAATGTCTTAAAGGTGGCTGGAAATGCAGTTTGGTCAGTACAATGCTTGTCTAGCATTCACAAAGCCCTGGATATAATCCCTAGCACCATGGAAACCAAGGTGATAATATTTGCGTCTAATTCTAGCACTCAGCTGATGGAGCCACAGGGCAGGAGTTTACTGTCATCAGCTATATGCTGAGTTTGAGGCCGTGCTGGCTCCATAAGGTAGACCATCTCAGAAAATAAAATGAATATAAAATAAAATGCTAGAAATCATTTCTGCATATAGGGAGTAGGAAGGAAGCTGAATCCTGAGCAGGTGATAGCAGGTGATAGCAGGAGGTGGCTGCGGATTGGTCACATCTTCTTCTATTTGAAAGTGAGTAACAAAAGTGTAACAAGATAGGGGATAAAATTATAAAACAAGAGATAAAAGTTATAGGTAAATTTATCATGGCTTAGATAAATATAAAGGAGGACCATATCAGATAAAGCAGCTTCCTTATATACATTATCATATTGAATTATAACTTTAGCTTCACACAAAATGGACTTTATTTTGTAGCTAACTTAGATTATTAGATAATATGCAGTTTCAAATCAAGGCTCCTGGTTCAATGCCCAGAACCATAAGCGGGGAGAGAAGGTAACCACACTGTCTTGAGGCAGTCTTGGCCCCGATCACCATGTTCCCTTCTTTTCCATCTTCCTTTTACAACAGGGATGGGAACTACACAGGATCCCTCTCAGGCGAACTGAAGAGGGTGGGCATGTTGCAGGATGTTCCCCGGCTCTCTTTACTAAAGGAGCACTGTGTCAGATACTGTCCCTCTTCTCCCACGGTGGTCCTCTGTTGTCTCCATTTTTTTCTTGCAACACGTCCTGGAAACTTGTTTAGGATGCTGCCTCCTCAACCATCCTCCCCAAACCAACAGTTCTCGTGCTGCTGTCTCACTCAGCTAGAACGTGCTGTTCCTCTGTGCCCTTTGACCACTGTTCCACATATGCCACATGTGTGAGGGAGATGTAGGGATGACCAAGACTATTCACAGAAACGGCACAACAGGAATGAGATTACACTTGCCTTACGGGACCTCCCCGTAAACAGGACTTCAATGCTCCTTCCTAGGTCGAGCATTGCTTTTGACAAAGACCTGGGAGTAAACCATGATTCTTTGAAATAGTCGTCCCCCCTGACTTTCTACTGTTCAACGTCCTTTCCATAGTCTGCCCACACTGAGGCTTTTATAGCACTTTGATTTTAAGAAAGCAAGTAACATGCAACAGTTTGATGTGGCGGTGACACTGTTGCTCACAGCACTGAACTGTTATAATGGACACATTTTTACTTCCCTTTTAAAATTAATTTTTCTTTTGGATTTTCAGGTTGGTATTTCACTAATTTAACTTTTAATTCCTTTAACCTTTTCTAGGTGAAACCAAAAAGACGGCCATTTTAAACATTTTGGATGACTCTGAGCCAGAGGACGATGAAAGTGTCCTTGTCCGTCTGGTGGCCACCGAGGGTGGAAGCAGAATCCTGCCCAGCTCAGACACCGTGACAGTCAACATCTTGGCAAATGACAATGTGGCAGGAATTGTCAGCTTTCAGACAGCTTCCAGATCTGTCATAGGCCACGAAGGTGGGTTCTGTTTAATTGAACACATTCTTTCTTATTTGCACAGATGTGATTCTTTGTCTCATGTTCTGAATCATCTGGTTTTTTCTTTCCTTTCTTATTGAGCTGTGGTTTTGAGCTGCATAGCAGTCTATAGAAGAAGTCTTCTGGTATGCATTGCTTAGATGTATGAGCCTCACAGAGACTGTGATCTAGCTCACAGATGCCATTCCCACTGCTAGGGGTGCTGGGTGCCTCTGTGTTGGAATGCTTGGGTTTCTCCTCTGCTAGATCACAACACAGTCCGTATGTCATAGAGGTCTTTGGAAAGTGAGCTGTAAATTCGAAGTGCTTAGTACAGTTTTTGGAAAGTGTAGAATGTGTAATTTGTTATTGCACAGTAAAATATTGAATATCAGTGAAAATATTCATAATGGTGAGTATTTTAGCCTGAGCTTTGTAGTTTACGATGTTTTATGAACAGTGTGCTATGTTAGAAGGCCTGATACAGTGTTTGTTTTAGACACTACAATTTCCCTGCATCTTTAGTATTCTGTCTCAGAAAAAGGCTGTTTTGTTTGATTCAAATATTACAATGATGGTATCTTTGAAAAGAAAAACCTGTTTTGAAATTAATGAAACATTACAGAATGTCCTTCACCACATAGTTTGAATCCTGTATTAAAATAATTCTATGCTAAGGACTTAAGAGATGAAAATGGTATGGCCATATATAAAGATCTTTCAGAGGAGAGCACAAAGCTCACACACATGGGTTAAATGACAGGACAGGGCCAAGGATCTGGTTAGTGGCTGTGCTGGAAACTTGACGCATGGTAGTCAGTGGGCACCTTCTGTCTCCTTGCTGCATGCTTCCAACTTACACATTTGCTAAACTTATCTAGACGTGTGAGTCCTTTGCTGACACTCCTTGCTTTTGTTAATGGTTTAGATTTGCATCTTGTCAATTCAATAATGAATAAAAGTAACTGAGAAATTGTCATGAGCCTATGGTAAAGACAACTTGCTATCAAAAGCTATTTGTAATGTAAATTAAAACACCATCCCAGGACTCCTTAATAATGCTGACAAACCTGTGTGCTGGGTCCACTCCCATCATTTCTGTATTTTAGCATCATCTCTGTGTGATGTCTAGTGTCGGATATCACACACTCTGAAATAAAGAGACAGTGCTGAGGTCAACAGAGGAACTTCCACAGTACTGGAATCCAAAGTCTGTGCTGGGGGAAGAGGGAAGAAAGGGAGTCCTCTGCAAAAACTGTTTTATCCTCTGCAGAACATGACAGTGTAGAAAGCTGTAAACATTTGAAGCGATTTAAATGCAGGATTAAAAAATCTAAGTAGTGCTGCCAATTTGAAAGAAGGAAATCAGAAAGAGAACCTTGCTCTACCTCTAATTAGAATGGAAGTTGGATTTTCATGGATGTCTTAGACTGAGAGGAAAAGCAAATTGTCAGGATGGAGCCATGTGGAGCAGCAGGCTAAGGTGCTGGAAAGAAAGGTTTTGTGACAGGAGAAAGGGCAGAAGAAACCCAGGAGCAAAACCACAAATAGATGCCAAAGGGAGAAAGCCATCAGTCAAAACCGGCAGCTAGGCAGAATGAAGGGAGAGATGGGGGCAGAAGCAAGTGTCTACAATGACTAAGTAACTTAGCCACCCAGAGTGTGGGTACCAAGTTTAGTCCAAGTTCAGCCTAAAGTTTCTGCTGTTGGTCTGTGACAAGATATGGAAGTTTATGGTAGTTTCAACTTTGCTGTGATAATGGTCCTATATCTGGTCCTATCATCAAGACAAAGAACCTGTGGCTACATAGGTCACTGCTGCTAGGGTGGAACTGGCTGTAAAGTTACAGAACCCCTGTGTGTGTTGTGATTGACACGTTTCCTTCCTACTTTCCTGCTGCTTCCTCCTCATGAGAGTCTTTTGTAATTCCTGCATCTTGTAATTCCTGAAGGTCTACCCACAGCAAGTAGTTGGAAGTAGGACCTCTGTACTAATGAATGGCAAGCATGTGTATTCACACGCTAGAAAATTTACAACATAACATAGAGCTCCGTTATGTTCTTGGAATAGGACCCAGAACAGAGGCATGCTTGAGGTTGGGTTTTGCTAACTTTGAATACGAAGTACATTCCCGTTAAGTGCTTGTTATTTGTGTTCCCTCCTTTGCAGGAGAAATGCTGCAGTTCCATGTGATAAGAACACCCCCAGGTCGAGGGAATGTCACTGTCAACTGGAAAGTTCTTGGACAAAATCTAGAAGTCAATTTTGCTAACTCTACGGGCCAACTCTTCTTCTCTGAGGTAACACCGTGAGCAAAACTTTGCCATATGTTTTCCAGAGACAATGCAGCATCTTGAGGAAGACTGGGTAGAAAATGACCACCACCACATTGTATTGATTATCTTTCTCTTCACTGTATGTTTGCCTGGTCCGTGCTCTTTGCTGGTGTATTTAACTTTTGTCTTCATTTCTCCTGCTTTGATATGGAGCCGAAGCCTAGCTGCTGTCGCTTCCAGTACTAGGTTGAGCATCTAATAACTGGAACCCCGTGCCATCAGTGTCCTCTCTTCTTACTTTTTTCTTCCATCACTCATACAGAGATATCTTTGTGTTACTGCTTTCTCAGATACACCACTCCCTGGCTAAGATTTAAATTGATTGATTCAGCAGTCAAAATGTCGAGTTAGTACTTTCAACCTGGTATCTCAAGTCAATGGTTTCTGTTAATTAATCTCTAAGACAATGTTGATCCAAATAAAGCTATGTTTGACTGCACACTCTAAGTATAGGCCAATGAAAGCAGTGTATGGACTGTGTGTGGTAACAATACATGTATGGTATTTCTCCTGGTTTGTCATAGGGTACGTTGAATAAAACAATATTTGTACATTTGTTGGATGACAATATTCCTGAGGAGAAAGAAGTATACCAGGTTGTTCTGTATGATGTCAAGACGCAAGGTAATTTAGACTTTCCTTTTGAACTTTTCTTTGGTATTTTCATTTTACACAAGAAATAAAATGAGCTAGTTTCTATCACTGTATCTAAGAAAGTAGATATATGCAAACTAAAAGAAAGTTACACTGCAGCCAGCATGGTGCTGTACATCTGGGATCTCTGTGCTCAGGATGCTGAGGCAGGAGGATTGTGAGGTTGGGCTCACATCATAAGTGCCAGACCATCCAGAACTACAAACTGAACTCCTTTCTTTGATAATATGTTACTTTAAATATTAAATACCCCATAGAAATATTAGATTGAAAAAGCTCCTAGGCTGGCGTGTGAACACTGGTCCGTATGGCCTGTAGAAAAGTACTCTAGAAGCTTTGCACCATAGGGCGGGGAAGACGGCTCAGTAGGAAAGTGCGTGCTGTGAAACTCTGAAGACCCTAGTGCAGATAGCCAATCCAGAGCTGCACGTGGCTGTACATATCTGTAATTCCAAGCACCCCGATACCCCACGGGAGGTGCAGCCAGCAAGTGTGGCAGCCAGAGTGCAAACAACAGAAGACCCTGTCACAAATAAGGAAGAAGGAGGGAATCTACACTCAAGGTTTTCTACGGATGTTCACATGTGCACTGTCACAGTACACACACACACACACACACACACACACACACACACACAAGGTCCTGCTATGTAGCCCAGGCTGGGTGACATGTACTTCATATATTAGATAGTCATTTGTCTATAAAACACATTTCTAAAGATAATTTTTTTTTATGTTAGAAAACCAATTTAGATGTTTGAACCAATTACTGTTTAGAGATAAATTTGTTCGTTTTTTTGAACAAATTGCTTGGGGTGGGCTATTTCCTGTCTATTAATTCTATAATTCACACAATCAATATAGTCAGTAGTGATACTACCAGCCACATAGAAGAATCCTCACGTTGCTATGTGGAGGGACAGTGAGATGCAGACTGCTTGTCAGCCTGAGCATTTCTGGGAGGGGCAGGACAGCTGGCTGGTTTTCAGGTGCTCCATCAACATGGAAGTGCTTTAAGAATGTTGAAGTTGCTGAAGAGATGCCATCTGAGTTCCTGATGGGCGCCCTGATTATTTTTAGGAGTCTTACCAGCAGGAGTTGCTCTGCTTGATGCCCAGGGATATGCAGCTGTGCTGACAGTCGAAGCCAGCGATGAGCCACATGGCGTTTTAAACTTTGCTCTCTCCTCAAGATTTGTTGTGCTCCAGGAAGCTAATGTAACAATTCAGCTCTTCGTCAACAGAGAGTTCGGATCTCTAGGTTTGTGTTCCTCTGGAGTAGGTACTAAAATGGGGTTTCTAGGCAAGGGCCTTTGAAATTCTGTTTGTAATTTTAAGAATCTATTTTTGTGAGTGAAGCCATTGGTAATATAAATCCTCAAAGGAAAATGGTATTTAGCACAGTACTTTGTAACTTCTTTATTTTTTTAAAAAAAGTTAAAGAAATTATCTGTTTTCACAGAAAGGCTGTGTACCATGCAGCCTTTCAGTCTCAGAGCAGTAGTAGGCTGCAGTGGGGGTCACTAGACTAGGCTCAGTGATGGGGGTTTTCTTCATGTTTCTCCTTATCCTTTTGAGACAAGTAAAGACGCAATAAGGAAAATGAAAGTATACCAGGCCCTTGGGCATAGGCTTGAAAGTACTACATCACTGCTTTCACCCTGTACTAAAACAAGTCCCAGAGCCAAACTGCAAGTCCGGAGGCAGGGATCTGCATCTTCCTAACAGTGGACATCACCGTGCTGGGCCATGTGAAAGGCCACAGCATCAGGACCCGTGACGGGACTGGAAATAACAGGAAGGACTTCATAGGGAGACAGTTTTAAACGTGTGGCTAATCATTGTTCTTTTAAAACACGAATTGCCCTAGGAGCCATCAATGTCACATATGCCACTGTTCCTGGAATAGTAAGCCTGAAAAACGACACCGAAGGAAACCCAGCAGAGCCAGAGGCTGACTTCGTCCCTGTGGTGGGCTTTCTGGTTTTAGAGGAAGGGGAAACAACGGCAGCCATCAGTATCACTGTCCTCGAGGTAAATGCTGATTTATGTCCACGATCTTATATCCAACCCAGTGATCACACAGAGAGTAGAGACTGATAGGGTGATTTACGTATAACATAAACTAGAAAATGGACTTAGAGATTCCTAACAACTTTGTATTTAAAAGTAGCTGTTTTCATGGTGACTAAGACTATATAAAACTTTTTGCTTGTCTATATACTAAATATCATTATCTTCAATATTTGTAAATTTTCTTCAAAACTTGAGAGCTCTACAGTGTTTAGAGATTTTAAGAGTCTATTTGGTTGATCTCCTCTGCTGGTGGCACTAGATCAGGTTATGGCTTTCCTTGATTTTTTTTTTTTTTCTTTAATTTCGAACCACCGAGGAGTTTCCATTTTTGTTTAGATCTGCCAGCCTGCTGTTGTGTATTTTATTATAGAAACATTGTGTGAGAGATAATTTCCTTAGGACACGTCTCTATAAAGTGGCTCTGGCTACATGGTTCCAAGGGAGCAATTTGATAATGCCCAAGGATTCACCAGACCCGCAGGTTCCTGTGGATCGTAATCTTGGTGGGTCAGATTAGTTAAATTAGGGACTGGAAACTCTCTAGAGGCTGATTTAGAAAACAAGGTTATGGTCCAACTTAATGTAATCAGCAGTGACTGACATTGCACCTTAAATGAGTTTTTGCACCATGACATGTTGTGTTTGGGGACTTTGTGGTTCCACTATGTAAATGTGCTTCTGGGAGCTTCTGGGAAGAGTACAGTGACGAGAAAGGTAAAGACAGTGGGGAGTATAGAAGTGGTGGGAATGGCTATATATTTAAAAATACATTTCTGTTATTTCGTATCTGATAGTTCAATTTTATACTTTTATTCTGTTGAAGGCTTCTTGTAGTTTTATAAAATTACTAGTAATTTAAGCTCTATGCCCTATGAGGGTGTTATTGCCACTGCACTGGGGCCCATCGCAACATGAGAACTCCAGATTCAAAAACAAAAGGTGCTATCACATCAGTGTATAACAGGACCTGAAAAAGAAATGTCTACACAATCATGATAAATGCCTGATCTGTTAATGTAACGAATTGGACACTAGTAAATACCCTACACCACACACACACAAACACATATGCACTATACTACACACACATATACATACATATACTATACTCTACACACACATATGACACTACAGACACATACACACAGCACAGGCACACACACACATAAAAACACAGGCACACACACACAAACACAGGCACACACACTCTCACAATCCTGTATATTCACACACATACATGACACTACATACACACAAATTCACACATATACATACGCTATACTACACACACACACACACACACACACACATACACACAGACACACAGACACACCCATACTTTCTAGTTAAGTGAGCTTTGAAAGTACAATGGATACCCCACCCTACCTCCTCCAAGTCTACTTCTGTCAGCGTGGGTTTTCCATGCACTGCCTTTTCTGTTTTGTTGTTTTGAAGGCTTGTGTTCTGATCAGGGCTACTTAGAACACAGCAGGCCTGACATGCACAAGCAAGCCACTGTGGGCTGTGGGAAGGGAGGGCTGTTGCTCATCTTTGTTGACACTGTTGCCTGTCTAGACACCAATTTTAAACTTCTTTTCCTCACAGAGAAACATGTCTCAGATAAGATGAAAACCATGTTGGTATGTGTGTACTGATATTTTAGGCATATATATGTGCATATATATGCATATGCACACACACTCATATATATGTGCACATACTACACACACACACACACACACACACACACACACACACACACACGGTGTAAACTTTGTAAGTATTCACAACTTGTAGTCACTCCTGACACAGGTTTTACTACTCCTGTGTTAGGGTACCTTCTTTGTTTGTGCTGTTAATTGTTGGTACTGATTAATAATAATCACTACCATCTTCAAAGAATTTTTTGAAACTGGATAGTCCTCATACACTATTGTTAATTATTACCGGCAAACTGTGCCTTTGTGGTCACTATTTCTCCAAAACGAACATAGTAGATTTGAGGCTTTGGAATATAAACGAATCACTTTAAACTCCTAGAGGTTGTCCTCAACCTTCCTGTTCCTCTTTCCATACAGCAGATGTCAGGGAAACTGACCATTTTTAGAACTTTGAAATAATTAGATTCATATACTTAGATAGTTACTTTGCTTATAAACTGTCCTTAAAATGTTATAATTTTGAAGTGCTTTCATAGTGTTCCACCTAATACATTCCTCATATAAGCTTGACACTGTTATATTTGTATTTTCTAATTTTAATAATTTTACTACATGTTTATGTTTTCTACTGTGTTTTTACTCTCTATGCATATGCATTTGTAATATAACTTAAAGAATAGTTTATGAGGAATATTTCCTTTAAGCATAATTAAAGCCTTTTTAATGATTTTAATTTTTGCAGGATGATATACCAGAGCTAAAAGAATATTTCTTGGTGAATTTAACTCATGTTGATCTCATTATGGCTCCTCTGACTTCATCTCCTCCCAGACTAGGTATGGGGCTCTTGTTTGTGAACCTTTTTTGCTAATTTGAAAGAACTTCATTGTTTTCATCAGAGTGAAGCATTATAGGAACGGAACACCATTCCTTGTTCTGTTTGCTAATTTCAGCCTGGTGTGAGATGTGATGAGCATTCAGACTTATTCTAGTTAGAGACTATCTTTGCAACGTCATAAGCCGTGTAAAGGCAATAATTACTCTGGTGCTTTTTGAATTTTACAACTATGTTGTAGCCAGATATGCAACTTGCCAGGAAGTATTACTTTTTTTCAAATGTTTTTTTTCTTCATTTTCTTTTAAAATGTAAATAGCTACCTTCATAAGCCAACCATTTTCTTTTTAAGTTTAATGCTTATTTTGTGAATTCTGTTGCTTGCTTCTATTCTGACTGTTGATCTTTTTCTTTCCATGCTTTTAGAAAACTTAATTCATTACAGACTGAAAGGTAAAACTTGAACTTGGTAGAAACTTATTTAGACTCTTCAGTAGATATAGTCTGAGTATTATAGCTGGGAAGTGTGTGAGGCGTGCCAGGTCATAGTGAGAAGCTTGAGATCAGCCTGTCCTGCTTCTCTGGCCGTGGGCTGAAGGGCTGTGGGACAGAGGGGAGTTGGTCCCTTGTGTGCAGGATGGAGGGGGTTAGTCCACTCAGTGCTGTTCAAATGGAGCTCTTTCTGCTCTGGTCCTCTAATTTGAATTGTTGTATGTATTAGTTCTGTCATTTCTTACATCCCTCCATTTTATAAACGAGGCAGTGTAGACTATGAGGAGCTTAGGAATATGCCCCAAATTTCAACCAGAACATGAAAGTGCTGGGTCCTTTATAAAAAACTAAAAGTTTAGTTTTAATAATCTGTGATTTCCCTTTTATTTCAAAATTTTTTTTTTAATTTTTGAGATCGTAATTTAGTTAAGACATTTCTCCCTTCCTTTTTCTCTATCCAAACCCTGTCATATCTACCCCTGCTCTCCTTCAAATTCATGGCTTCTTTATTCATTAATTTTTACTGCATGAATATATATGTATATGTATATTTATACATACATATTCACAAATAAGGCCTGTGGGATCCATAAGTGTTACTTATATTAAGTTTTAGTAGTGTGTTGTGGTTTTTAGGCTGTTTGGCTATAAGCCTGTAGTCCATTGGGTACAAATCCTGATTTTATTCCATCTCCTGAATGGTATAGTCCCCTTCAGTCTTAAGAGAATTGGCCTTCTTATTCCTTTCCTCACTAAATAGCTATGATAGTTGTCCTTAACTAAAGGGTAAAGTATTGAAACACACATGCACATGCACATGTGCACACGCGCATGAGCACACACACACACACACACACACACACACACACACACACACACACACCAGGAAGAGAAGTAATGTTTCAATACAGAAGAACAACTATTTGTAGCATACTGACAAAAATGCATACAGAGCAGACCACTATATTTTTATTTCTGCTTTATCAAACCCTTTCCCTAGTTTGTATTAATACTCCCTCTGTGTCACTTGTTACATGTATGGTTTTTCAGTGACCGTCTACCTTTCTCTTTCCACTTTATTTTTCTTTCTCTTGTCCTTTCTGCTTTCCCCAACAGTACCATTTTCGCCCATCCTGAAATAGAATGGAGATGTAAATGTTGCTTAATTTTGTTCAAAATGAAGCTATAACATTTGTAGCTTATAATGTCACACTGTTCTTAGTTGAATAGTTATACACCAATAACTCTTGGTAATAAAGATATTTCTCTTCTAATGTTACCAGTATTGTTTTTATTTTCTTAAACATATTTTCACTATGTGTAATACCTACACATAAAAATTTATATAATGCAGGCTTCAAATTCCATGGCATACAGTGACTTTAAATACAGTTTTGATGAATTTTATATTAAGTTATATTCATTCAGTATACCTCTGTTTTATCAGATTCAGAAGGCTTGACTGCACAGATTATCATAGATGCCAATGATGGTGCCCAAGGTGTGATTGAATGGCAACGTAGCAGGTAAACCCAAGATGTGTAGGCTCCTTTTTTAATTTCACATTCTTCACAATTACCACACAGAAGTTATGAGAGAAAACCAAGTCTATTCTGTTCTTCCAGATATGAAGTGAATGAAACCCATGGCATTGTAACACTGGTAGCGCAGAGGAGCCGAGTGGCCCTTGGCCAGGTGTCCTTATTTATGTATGCCCAGAATCTAGAGGCTCAGATGGGGCTGGATTACATTTGCACTCCACAGGTAGGAAAATCACCCCTGATGGCCATTTGCAACCACTGTTCCTTGAGAATCAGACTGATGTAGATATTTTATGGAAAATTAATCTCAGTAACTACTGTGTAAGATACTCCATAGAGAAAACCTAGAGGAAGATTTCTATATTATATAATTCTTTCTGCTGTAATAGGTGGTTGAATTAAGTTTTAATTGTATTCTATATATCACTCCCAATTTAGTATTTTTTTTTGCAGTATTTAATTCTGAAGAATGCCAGATAATGTATAAAAATGTTCATTATTAGACTCTCCCAGAATGTCTCCTGTGCTTGGGGAAAAAAGTCTAATTTTTTTTTTGGCTTAATGTATGGACGTACCTGAAGCCCTTGAAATATCTTTAAAAATTTTCTTGTCTTCATCCCATTTATTACATTTATTATGTAACCAAACATTTGCTTTCTTCTCGGTAACTTACTTGAAATACTTTCAATTTAAGTTTAAACAAAAAGAGAGCATGCAAAAGTTAAGATTCCCTGGAGCTAGAGCTTCAGGAGCTTATAGGAAACAAGGCAAGGGTTGTGGGAACCCACCTAGGGTCCTCTGAAAGAGCAGCAAACGTGAGTTAACAGCTGAGCCCCTCCCAGCCGGTAAAAGAGCATATTCTCTCTGTTATCGCGTATGCACGACTGCTTTATGAACATCTGATGAACACTTGCACTGAATTTATGTATTTGGTTTTTTAATTTATCTTTTTTTTTTTTTGACCAGATTCTTCATTTTGCTGATGGAGAAAGGTTTAAGCATGTGGACGTTGTGATTCTGGATGATGACATTCCAGAAGGAGATGAAAGATTTCAGTTGATATTAACAAATCCTTCTCCTGGACTAGAGCTGGGGAAAAATTCCATAGGTAGTTATCTTTCCTTTCACAGTCTCCTTTTTTCCACCCTGGTTCAGTAGTGTGAGATAGATGACCCTCTTCCTAGCCTCATATGAGAAGGGCCCTAAGCTCAGCATTTATACGTTCTCATGTCAGTGGGAAGGAATCCAGCCTCTGTGTGTGTGTGTGTGTGTGTGTGTGTGTGTGTGTGTGTGTGTGTGCACGCACACGCATGACAACAGCAAGGTTGGAGGAGGTGGATACTAAGCATAGTATTAAACGATGTTCTCAATTACTGAGGTTTTATTCAACGTGTAAACATCTCTCAGTCAGAGTTAGCATTCTGATGGGGTCTTGTGCTTACAATGATGAAAATGATGGAGATAGTTCTGCCAGTGCTGGGTCAGTGCTATGAAATCTGTGCCCAGAGTCAGGATACTCTGTCTCAGATACATTGAGAGAACTTTAATTCTCTAGTTGGAGTGGAATTGTTTCTAAAAATGCAATTTCACTGTGGGCTAGGTATTATAATGTCTGCTCTACAATGATAACAGTAATGGCAGAGAGAACTTCATGGACAGAACTCTGAATAAGAAAACACATTTATTTTTAGAACTTGTTATAAGTTTTTATTATCTGAAAATGTCATACACATTTGTAATGAAATATGATTATATCCACCCACAATTCGCCCTTCCAACTCTTCTTGGATCCCATCTCCTTCAACATGTCCCTTCCCAACTTCATGTTGCTTTCTTGCTTTTCTTCTTCCTCCTTTATTTTTATAGATTATATTACTGTAGATTAGTGTTATTGTATATTATCCTGTTAGAATTCAGTGTTTCAATTCTTTTGGTGAAGTACAGTGAACTTTATTGAGGGTATGTGAGAGAATAGGGGTCTTAAAATCCTCCACTCCTCCTTGCGGGTCTGGGATGGATACTCTGAGGGCAGATGCTCGGTGTGTTGGAGCTAAGTTGAAGCAGAAACCTTCCAGTTGCTGAAGGCCTCTGTCTTCCTTGCTCTTGTTGGTGTGGATGGTCCAGGGCTCCGTACTCCTTGGAGGCTTGTTTTAGTTAGGACTTTACTATTGGGAACAGACACCATGACCAAGGCAACTCTTATGAGGACAACATTTAATTGGGGCTAGCTTACAGATTCAGAAGTTCAGTCTATAATCATCAAGGCAGGAAACATGGCAGAGTCTAGACTGGCATGGCATAGGAGGAGGTCAGAGTTCTACATTTTCATCCAAATGAAGCCAGGATCAGACTGTCCTCAGCAGCTAGGAGGAAGGTCTCAAATCCCACCCCCACAGTGACACATGTCCTCCAACAAGGTTACACCTACTCCAATTAGGCCACACCTCCTAATAGTGCTACTCCCTTGACCAAGCATATTCAAACCACCACAAGGCTATATTGAACATGAGGTCTACGATTATAGAGTGGATCCAAATTCATTGTCTTAGGAATAAGTGAGCTTGGCAGAGTTCATTGAGGGGAAAGCTACCATCACCAAGGGTAAAGGACCAAGTGTCCCTGTTAGGGTTATACGAGACAACCTGATTCTCAGTGTATCCCAGGATGACCACTGGGGACCCTGTGGCACCTTTTATGTCATTTCATTGATGTCCTTGTATCAGGCAGCTTTCTCTAGGCAACTAGTCACATTTGCAACGTACACACCACAGGTAGGAACAGGGAAGGCCATTCCAGTGAGTGTCCCATTCAGCTCAGGCATGACCTCTTCTACATCCTAGTGAATGCAGGGATGGTATTCTGAAAATCCCCCTAGCCATGATACTGCAGTTTTCCTGAGGTACCACCCACAATCTTTTCATCACAGGGATGACTTGGACTGTGGTCATGAGTCTCTCCATGGTGCTGAAGTTGCCACGGAAAGGGGTAGAGGTCTGGATCTAAGCACTTGGTGGTGCAGGGGGCATTGCTGATATTTTGAATAAATTTTCAGACTTCTCATGGTCATGTCCATCACAAGAATGCAGAGGACGGAGATGATACTTTGGCTCCACTGTTAAAGCGAGCCCTAGCTATCTCCATGGTGGTGAAGATACCAATAGATTCCACTACATAATTAGTACAAATATCACCCCATTTGATAAGAGATGGTCTTAAACTTTCCTGTACTCAGCCTTGACTGTGGAACTTGGTTTGGTAGAAACATCCTGGAACTTGTAGATCATGTGGTTGCGGTCAATGAAGGGGTCATTAATGGCAATAGTATACATTTTGCTAGATTTTAAGGTCCTGCTGACCAGGCATCCTGGATGCAAAATCCATTCACTCCAGCCTTTATCATCATGTCACAGTGATGAGGCTGGTGCTGCCTGAGAACATGTGGCTGCTCTAGAGCCAGGACGAGCAGACAGGCTCAATTACTAGACATTTTATAGGTAATCTTCTGAGCTTGTTCTTATGTTTTAAGTTCATTATGTTATCTTTTATTATAAACTGTTTTAAAATATCACTTTTATTGCTAATTTTAAATTTGATTTGCTTTTCCCCCAAAACAACATATTTTACTATATTTTTCTGAAAAATGTGTAATTTGATTTGTATGTGGTTACTTTTAACATAGGAAATTATTTATTGATGATAATAATATATGAGACAAGAATATACATTTATTTTTATTCTAAAGTGTAAAGCTACTACCCTAAATTTTAAAGATGGGCTTTTATTACCTATTGATTTTCAATATAAAATTTATTCTTATCAATGTCCTAGTTTGGCTTTGCTTCTGTGATAAACACCATTGCTAAAGCACATTGGGGAGGATAACCCACCTTAGTCATTGTTCAAGACAATTCCTCACTAGCTTGCCTACTGGCTCTGGCATGAGTTGATGAAAGAGAGAAAGAGAGGCAGGAAGAAGGAGGGATGGGAGGTAAAGAGAGAGGAGAGAGAGAGAGAAGGAGAAGGGAGGGAGAGAGAGGGGAGAGAGGGATAGAGAGAGGTTCTACAGTTCAAACATGAGCTATTTAAAGGGACATGAAAGTGGATCAAAGGAGAGACAAGGTGGTCACAATCAACATTTTGTGTCCATCTTTCTTTTATTTTCACATCAATTTCTGTGTCAATTATCTATTTTGAATGAGATCCATTTACTGTTACATTTTCAGTCAATGACAACTGATATATAAAGATATGATAATGCTTAAGTCTATATGTCTTGGCTGGCAGGATGGCTCACCTTAAGGTAAAGGTGTTTGCCACCAAGCTTGATGATCCGAGTTTGACCCCTGGGATTTATATGATGGATTTCCACAAGTTGTCCTCTTGACTTCCACATATACACACACTCTAATGTGCTCTACCCACAGATAAATGAATACGTAGATAACTGTAAGAATAATAAAGATCTTGAAGCTGACTTCCTGGCTTGTACTATAGTTCTGTTACCTTCCAGCGTTGTAACAACTTCTCCTCCTCCTCCTCCTCCTCCTCCTCCTCCTCCTCCTCCTCCTCCTCGTCCTCCAGTAAAATAATTTTATTTCCTACCACAGTAAACATGTACATCCAATAGCTGTCCACTCTGTACATCCATGCACAAATGACTTCCGTGTCCCCTCGGCTTTGAGAGCTAACGTTTAGTGAAAGCTGTCTTGGTTGAGGAGTGAGGTGTCTAGCTGGCTAACCTTCTAACATATTGGGCCAGTCACAGCAGAGTCTACTTCATTGGGTGAGCTACAGAAATTTAGAGCTTTGAAAAGCTACTACACTTTTGCATCTAATGCTTCCAGGTGAACAGGATGCGGCCATAGAGCTCGTATTCCAGAGGGATCTCATCAGTTTTTCTGGTGATGGAACTACTTATCCACTGTTACAGAAAGTTCGAAGATCTAAAGAGGGGTCGGGTTGGGGCTATTTTTCTGAATGGAGCAGGCAGTGTTTGGATGAGGATGTAGAACATAGCCCATGCAGGGTCCCTCCCATAGTGTCCACATGGAATCTGAGGGGCCAGAGTGATAGAAAGTGCCCATCTGTTGGTAGTGAGCAGGCAGATTCACATGGTGGTGGCAAAAGATCCACAATGGCTTTGGCAGCATCAGGATCATATTTGAAGGGGCTCTCCGACACTGTGGTGTTCATGCAACTGATTCCCTTCCCATCTGTTTTCTTAGTTACTAATGCTTTCCAGTAATCGTGGGTGTTTTTAATAATGTCAACTGCAAACTCCCTTGTCTTCAAATTCTGCATTGAATGCAAACTCATTTTCTGGTTTCCCATCAGGAACCTTATACCTTCTAAACCAATCAAAAGTAGCTTCTAAGTAGCCAGGTTTCAGCTGTTCGACATCAGAAATATCGTTATAGTTGGCTGCGTTTGGGTCGTCCACATTAATGGCATTGACCTTACAGTCGGTCTCGCCCTCGTCGATCATAGCCAGTATGTCCAGGACCTTCACCCTGATTATCTCACCTCTGGGACACACCTTGCTTCCAATTTCACAAACGTCAATTGGGTCGCTGTCACCACAGCAGTCAGTGTGCTTGTCACTGTGTCCAGGGTCTTCCCATGTCTGACGGATGGCGCTGTAGTTCCAGATATACCCTTTATAAGGAAACATATTCGCAACATAGCGGAGCTTTCTCTTTTTCACATCTTGCTTAATTGAGTTTAAAGGGTCCTTTGTAGCAATCTCCATTTTTGCATTGGACCAGCGTGGAACCTCCACCACCATGTGGAACACATCCTTGTCTGCATAAACTGGAACATCGTGGAATGGAGAAATATACTGGCCTTTATCATTTTTGAGGAAGACGCGGTACTCAAGGGTGAAGGACGCGGCGCACTCCTCGCTGCTGATGCCGCTCATGGTGTACAAGATGCGCCGCTGCCTCCGCTGCCGCTGCCACCGCTGCACTACCACACAACCACACAGCCCAGACCGGGAGTGACTGTACGGAGAAGAGAGCCCGCACCTGTGCACCACGAGCTCTTTTTTGTTTGTTTTTTGTTTTTTGTTTTTGTTTTTTTGTTTTTGTTTTTTAAGTCAGGGTTTCTCTGTCTAGCCCTGGCTGTCCTGGAACTCACTCTGTAGACCAGGCTATCCTCGAACTCAGAAATCCACCTGCCTCTGCCTCCCAAACGCTGGGATTAAAGGCGTGCGCCACCACTGCCTGACCTATAAGTATCTGTGTATAGTCTGACACAAGGTGGGGATAGTAAAAGATTCTCCCTCATGGACTGTGGCGAAAACTAAGTTAATACAGATTACACTGTCAGTTGTGAGAATACTCGTTAGGATTTGTAGCATTCATTCTTCAGTTGTTTCATGGATGTTCTTGTTTTAACAGCTTTGATTACTGTCCTTGCCAATGACGATGGTCCTGGAGTTCTGTCCTTTAACAACAGTGGGCACATATTCCTCAGGGAACCGACATCTCTCTACGTGCAGGAGAGTGTAGCAGTCTTAATCATTGTTCGGGAGCCAGCCCAAGGTCTATTTGGAACGGTGGCAGTTCAGTTTGCTGTGACAGAAGCCAACTCCTCAACTGAATCTAAGGATCTGGCTCCTTCCAAGGGCTTCATTGTTCTAGAGGAGGGCGTTCGCTACAAGGTACAGTTGAACCTTTAATATCTTTAATAAGAACCCAAGATTATTTTTATTATTTAAAATTTTTTCCCTCAGAAGTGTGCCCCCTTGGTTCTTAAATAACAAAGCAAAAAACCTTCTTAAAGGAGAGAGACATTGGCGCTAGAGTGCATGGTAAGCATTTCAGAGTTATGAAGTGTACACAGATGGCAGCCTGGGAAATTGTCTGTTACTGTGGTAGAGGAATATGCAAGAATTAGAATGTGTAACTAGCATTTTAAAATTTAAAATTAGGGACTGGAGAGATTGCTCAGCACTGGCTGCTCTTCCAGAGGTCCTCAGTTCAATTCCCAGCAACCACATGGTGGCTCACAACCATCTATACGGGGATCTGATGCCCACTTCTGGCATGCAGGTATACATACAAATAAAGCACACATGGAATAAAAAATTAAATCTAAAAAAATATTCTAAAATCATTTAAATGGTATTTTTCTTGTATATTGTCAGTGAGAACATTAGCCAAAAGAGACTTTTATGCTTGGCCTTTCATTCTTGCCTGCCATATTTCAGATGAACAGACAAACAGGAGTTTAGAGGAAAAACTGCCTGATTTGAGATTAGTTATGAATACAGTCTACTAAAAATAAAATAAAATAAAACATGCCTTCCAATCTTCCTTTTCTGTATAAGACCTTTTTTAAGTTTGGAACTCAATTTTATTAAAACTTTGTTTTAGATTTATTTTATTTATATGTATATGAGTGTTTGACCGTGTGTGTGTGTGTGTGTGTGTGTGTGTGTGTGTGTGTACCACATGTGTGTCTGGTGCCTGTGGAGGTCAGAAGCGGGGCACTGGGTTCTTTGGGAATGGAGTTACAGATAGTTGTGAGCTGCCATGTGGGTGCTGAACTGAACTCAGCCCCCATATGGGTCGGAATTGAACCCAGGTTCTCTGGAAGAGAAGCCAGGGTTCGTAACCACTTGAACCATCTCTCCACCCGCACAGCTTTATTTTTGAGACACAGTTAAAAATATTTGGTTACATTATCTTATGCCTTTTACAGCCATATACAGTGCTAAACTAGTATACTTATAGTGATTGAACATTGGAAGTAACCTAATGATTGAAGAAGTCTGTTTTCTGTGATATAGGTTAGACCCAGGGCCTTGGGAATGCTTGCAAGCACACTACAGCTCACCCACATTCTCAGCCCTCATATGTGTATAAACGTCAGCAAGTTCTCCAAGTTCACACTTTGGTATTCTTGAAAATCTAAACCTTTAATTGATTTCCTTAAAGATCCACTCCAATTTTGAAATGATATAAAAACTTAAAGCATAAGTGTTTTGTGAATTTGCTATTATTTCATTCATATTTTATTCTTGTGTTAAAATTACATTTTATTTTGTCTTTCCTTGAACTTGTCTTATATTTTTAAGATCTTTGAAATGTTCACTAAAAAAATTAATTGTTAGGAGAAATTAAATAAATTTTGAACTAATCCAACTGCCTCCCACACTTTAATTTTAAAATGTAAGTTGTAAGGTACACAGTCCCTAAGCATATAGGGAAATGACTTTAAAGATGTGATGTGTACATATGTCTACCATGCAGAGGAAGATGTCTAACTGTTATTGAGAAGCATCTCTTTTTGACCTTTGCTCTTTCTAGAGAAAGCAGCTTTCCAACTTTTAAAATCTAGGACTATCTTGCTCTGCAGAGACAGGGTTGTTCAGCTGTTACAAGTTTCTGTTGACACCTTTCACTCAGCATGCTGGGAGCATATGGTCGCACGTGTCAGTGGCTGGTTCATTTCCCCATTACTGTGCTGCATTCTGAGGCCACAGCCCTTTTATTCCGCTGCTGGCCAGCATTTGGATTGGTTCTAGTCTCTACTCACTCTGCCTGTCCCTGCTTCTAGCTAGTCATTTCCAGACGACATAATTTTCAGAAATTATGTAGCCCAGATAGGACAAAAATGTTACAGAAATCTGCACATGAATTTAACCTGGTAATCAGTGTTTTTCAAGAACTTTAAAAATAGTGTTTTATTTTAAAATTATGCATGGACATTGGTTTGTATGTGTCTGTTCACATGGATGCAGATTCCCATCTAGGCCAGAAGAGAGCATCCTGTCTCCTAGGACTGGGGTTACATCCCTGTGGGCTGCCTTGTATAGACCTGCTGGGACTAAGTTTGGGTTCTCTAGGGTAGCAGCAGGAACTCTTAACTGCGGAGCCCTCTCTCCATCCCCAACTAAGATTGTTTTTTAAATGCTGGCAACTATTACTTTTCAGACACTCTAGGGCAGCAGATCACAGTGTTGCAAATCCATAAGGTAGGAACTTGAAACAATTGTGGTCACTACATGATGGAAATCAAATATAAATAAATAGAAGACATTTTTCAAAACATATGTTATGAAAATGTGTAGTAAATTTCTATAAGTGTGTCTTTCAAAAATGACCATATTCTATTATCTTTATTCTTCCATTGTGTTTCAGGCCCTGCACATCTCTGCCATATTAGACACGGAACCAGAAATGGACGAGCATTTTGTCTGCACCCTGTTTAATCCAACAGGAGGTGCTAGACTAGGAGCCCATGTTCAAACCTTGATAACAGTTTTGCAAAACCAGGCTCCTTTGGGACTATTCAGTATCTCTGCTGTTGAAAATAGGTATGGGTTATTTATAAAGAATTAACATTTTGAAGCAAAATTATTAAGACTTTTGAACTGAGAAGATGTAGATAGAAATTAATATCTCATTGTTTTTAATATATCTGGGAGCTGACAAATATTTATATTTTATTTCTTAAAATAAGTAAGGCATCTAATGTTATTAATAGGCTAAACCTCTCCTACTTCACCTATTTCTAAGGAGTTATCTGAGTTTTATATGGAGAGAGCTTAGAATGGTGATATTGTTTGATATATATTATAAAGTGACAGATATTTAATCATTGTTATGATAACATTGGAGTGTCACATTTGTATTTTTTATTTAAAAATTCTCCATAATTGAATTCATTTGAATACTAGAGTCTAGTCCTCCATTGTATAAAATGTGTGGGTCTCATTGGTGTGTACAGGCTTACAAGTATATCAAATAATATGCTGGCAGTGTAATATGTATTTTAAATATTTAGAAATTATTCTCTTCTGCTTTCCAAAACCCATTTGTTTTTCTTTTAGGGCTACTTCTATAGATGTTGAAGAATCCAACAGGAGTGTGTACCTCAATGTGTCACGTACAAATGGCCTTGATTTGGCTGTGAGTGTACAGTGGGAGACAGTATCTGAAACAGCTTTTGGCATGAGTACGTTTAGCTTTCTTTCCATATGTGGTGTATTACCAACAGAACGGGTACTTGATTCTGTTATTGGATCCATAGTATTTACTGTGCATTATTCATGCACTAGACTTGGAACTCAGCTCACAGAGCTTAGCATTTAGGCATGCCCAGAAATAACTATAGGAAATAAAAAAATAAATTTGCATTGCAAATAACAATAATGCTTTTGGGGAAATTGGAAGTAGTAAAATGTATGTGAGGGCTGAAGAGATGGCTCTACAGTTATGAGTACTGGATTCTCTTTTAGAGGACCTGAATTCTGTTCTACCACCCAAGTCAGGTTCACAATTGCCTGGAACTCTAGATCATGAGCTCTGACACCCTCTTCTGGCCTCTGCAGGCACCCATACACATGGCACATATTCAATCTCTCTTTCACTCTCTCTCTCTCTCTCTCTCTCTCTCTCTCTCTCTCTCTCTCTCTCTTAGAAAATACAAGATGGGTATTTCTAAGGAGAATCAATAATTGCACTAAGACCGATGAATGAGGATTGGATGTGAAGCATTGGGCTGGAAGAGGCTGGAGACAGCAGTGAATGGCTGTCAAGGCTGGAGACTTGAGTCATAAACTGGTATATAAGAGAAAATATAGAATGGACAGTGAACAGAGAAGTAAGAGAGAATATTTACCTTGAGTAGTTAGGTAGGGCTAGATCATTAAAGAACTTGAAACATCTCTTGGATGCCATACTCATCCTAGCTTTAAGGAAAATCCTCTCGGTGGTTTAGGTACACCTAAGAATGCTGTAGCATGACCATATTTATACTTTATAGACATTGTTCAGAGTGTCATGTGAAGAATTGTTTATGTAGAAGAGAGGAGAAGATGCAGAGGATGAACAAGGAGGCAGCAGGCGAGGTAGCTTAGCCCCAGGAATGGATTGTCTGTGATGGCAAGTGAGATGTGGTAGACTGCAGGGATGGATTGTCTGTGACGGCGAGTGAGATGTGGTAGACTCCAGGAATGGATTGTCTGTGATGGTGAGTGAGATGTGATAGACTCCAGGGATGGATTGTCTGTGACGGCGAGTAAGATGTGGTAGACTCCAGGGATGGATTGTCTGTGATGGCAAGTGAGATGTGGTAGACTGCAGGGATGGATTGTCTGTGACGGCGAGTAAGATGTGGTAGACTCCAGGGATGGATTGTCTGTGATGGCGAGTGAGATGTTGTGGTAGACTCCATGTTTCTAGCTTATACAGTTGAGGGGAAGTTCAAGCCACCATCTAAGAGAGAAATTATCAAAGAAGTATGATTTGAGGAAAGAGGGTGCACTAAGTGTGGTTTAGAACTGCTTGTGTCTATTCTCTTTTATACACAACATGCACATACCTACATGCACACACATGTACACAAACACACACGCACACACACACACCCTCCTCCTCTTCATTACCATCATCATCTTTCTAACACATCCACTAGCTTCACTCTTTAAATAATGCCAAATGAGATAAGATTCAGATGTAATTATATACACATTAATATTTATTTTATTATTTTAGGGGGAATGGACGTTGTCTTTTCAATATTTCAAAGTTTTTTTGGTGAGACAGCATTAGACTGGTGTTTCTTTCATGTTGAAGATTCAGTTTATGGTGTGATGTTAAGAAAATCCTCAGTAGTTGTTTATCGATGGCAAGGGACTTTTGTTCCAGTTGAGGTAAGCATCCCTATTTGATTTATGGTGCACAAAATAAAATGTATGTCAAAACTTTGATGCAGCACTAATTACTGATATCATTTCTGTTTCCTAGGACTTAAATGTAGAAAGTCCTAAAGCTTGTGAGGCCTTTACTATTGGTGTTTCCCCATATCTTGTGATTACTCATGGGGAAAGAAATGGAGAAAAGCCTTCCATTAACAGTGTGTACATGCTCACTTCTGGATTCAGATTATTCCTGGTAAAAAAAAAAATCTTCCTTTTTCTGTAGATTCTTTATTTAAGTGCAATTCAGATTTGTAAGAAGAATTAAAATGGAGAATGCTTTATGTTCTATGTTAAAGTACAAAAGAACTCTTTTTGCAATTTGATACACATTGTAACAAGTATCTAAATTCAAGACTATTTTTTGTCTCCAATTGATACTTATGAGTGCATAGCCTACAAATTAAACACCCTTTCGAATGTTAAGTCAGGTCTAATGCATGCTGCTACCAACTTCAGCTGCTTCCTTCACTGGTTTAATCCCTCTGTTTTCAGGTACAGACAATTGTTATTTCGGGAAGTTGTCAAGTAAGACATTTCACCTCAGATAGTCAAGACTACTTCATCATTGCAAGTCAAAGAAATGATTCTGAATTAACTCAGGTGTGATTCTCTTAAAGTGAAAATTTCCTCCCTTCTAAAACATGCTAATTAAAATTGGTCTCTATTTATAGGATTTATAAAATGCCATAATTTCATGGTGGTAATGTAGAATAATACTGCTTGGACATAGTTTTTGAAGACTAGGGTTAAAATATTAGATTTTTCTTCAGGAGAGAAAGCCAATCTAATAATAGCAGAAGCATCTGATTAGGGGCTAATCAAGTTGGAAAGCACTATGGAGAAAAAATCCCAGCTCAACAGATGGTATCAGAAAAGAGTCACGGTTACCATTGCCAAGTGGGCACTTGGTACCGCAGCCCACACTTCACACTTCTCTGGCACACTACATCTTGTGATCTTTGAGGTTTGTCTCCTAGGCTTCCTTCCATACATGCTTCTTACCTCTTTATTTTCAGCTAATGGCTCTCCTGCCATTATTCTTGGTTAAAAAGAATCTTCCTTTTTCTATACATTCTTAAGTGCAATTCATATTTGTAAGATTAAGCAAAATAGAAGATGATGTACGTTCTATACTATCTTCCATAAGGAACGAAATCTTTCAGAAGGAATCTTACTACTTGTACAACACTTGAACCCAGCCTTACTCCCACTTGCCATCACCGTGGACCCCTGTCTATGGAAGCTTTTCCTCTCACACTGACGCCCTTCTTGCCTTCATAGGCTGGCTTATCCCTCCCTGTTGGCATACAGTGAGCATAACGTTCAAGCACTGTCCAGTTTAAAAAGAAAGCCTCTCTTCCCTGATACTCTCTGTCTCTCTCCATCTCTTTCCATCTCTCTCCATCTATCTCCATCTCTATCTCTCTCCCTCTCTCAATCTCTCTCTGTCTCTGTCTCTCTCCCTCTTTCCCTCTCTTAATCTCTCTCTCTGTCTCTCTCTCTTTCTCTCTCTGTGATATAAGGAAATCACTCCTCACTTGGTCTGACTTCCATGGTCAACTTGACAGACTCTAGATATAGCTAGTCTTTGGCTATGACAATGAGGATTATGTAGATCAGGTTACCTGAGGTGAGAAACCCATCTTTACTCCACCAGCACCATTCTGTAGAGCAGTGAAAGCGGACTGAGCACTCATCCTCCCATCTCTGGGCAGTGAATACAGGCTGACCAGCTGCCCTGGTTCCCACTGCTGTGCATTGCCCACTGTGATGGACCGTATCCCGGAGCTGTGGACCAAATGAACCCTTCACGAAGGTGCTTTGGCCAGAATCCTTTATCATTAAACAAGAAACATAGTTAATACTACTTTCCACCAATGGCGACTGGGTTGTCCCGTCTTCTGGGATTGGTGTATCCTCGCTGTGATTTACCACATGGTGGTCAGCATGGCCTCAAACTTGAAACATCTTTTCTCTTGCACAAATCAATGTTCTCCATCGTCCTCTTTTTCCCTCATCTGTCACCATCTTCCCTGCACTCCCTTGCCCTCCCCTCTCCTCCCTTTCCTCCTTTCCTCCCTCTCTTAGTCCCTCCCTCTATTTCTTCTGCTTCCCCTACTCCCTGCCCATCCTTCCCAGACACTACTGTCATTTCCCACTTTCTTTCTAAACTGAGTTGTCTTGGGGCTTTTTTAGAATTCAGTTTTAATTTATATTTTTCTTTCTGTGTCCTTGCTCTGGGTAGTTTCATAAGTCTGTGGTTTGACATACACTGTAGGCCAGTGTCTTCCAAATCACGCCTGCAACCTTTCCTCTGTAGGATAGACACCTGTGTCTGTTTCTTCCCATGTCACTCATATACACTTTCAGCATGTAATATATAACAGCGTGGCCTGAACTTAAAATGTTCTTCATATGACTGGTCTCGTTTTTATGTCAGAAAATAGCACCCCCATAAGGTAGAATTATTCAAGAGGAATTATGGGATAGCCTCTGGTTAATTATCCTTTTATATCTGGTTATCATAAAGTACTTTTTTGAGTGTCTCAATACTATTTGGAACACAGTCTCATCTGTCCACTTCTTACTTTCCACTAAGACATTTTCATACCATTTCTCCCTGAGTCACTTAGAACCCTTGCAACCCATCTCTAGCATCTTCTCACCTCTGCAGACCTATTTTCTGTCACTTGTCTGCAATTACCTTCCTACACAATATTACTTTGTGTTATTAGTCATTTTAAAACTACTTAACAACTTACAATTGCACTTACAAAGATTTCACATTTTTATATAGTCTTTTAAATAGACTGTGTCTTTAATATAGACTGACTGTCTTTAATGTCTGTATGTTATATAGCATTTTGCCATCCTTTCCTCGTTTTTCTAGCTCACTACTGCAGCATGCCTTGATGGGATCATTTTTACTTATATTTTACTGTCTCAGAGACTCACATCTGAACTACTATCGCCCCAAGAACAGGGACAGCCTTACATTTCCAGTTCCCCATTCCCTTCATGTTGTGCCAGGATGGATTAATCTTTGCCTAGAACAAGACAAATGTTCTGTCTTCGGAGCTAGCATGTCTAACTTGACTTCCTCAGGACATCCATATTCTGTGCTCTATCATCTTAACTGTCATGCTCAGTACTGTCTCAGTGTGCAGTCTTTACTTATTGATAGCTCAGTTATCTCTTCTTGATAATTGATGGGGCCTTGGATGTACCCATCGCCCCAAGCCTAAAGCTTGTCTGGAAGTCCAAACTTTACCTATACACTACAATGCTCTATAAAAGTGAGCAGGTTGTAGAGTGAGCCAGGTGAATTATTAACTTCCTCCTAAGGTAGACTCTGGATGTTTATCCTGAAGCCCTATATATGCCTTGCTACCACGATGACAGAAAACAAGGCTGCTATCCTCAGGTGAAAATGTCTCTCTGTTCTGTTGTTTGAGGTGCTGTTGAAGATGTGGAGGCATCAAGTATTTTAGTTTTTATATTCAGTTTGATTCTTTTCAATTTTTGGTTTTCTGCTTTGTTTACCTCTCCATATATTTTATACTAATTTCTTCTCAAATAACTTCTCTTTGTCACAAACAAACACACATACACAAACACACACAGATATAAGGGAGAGGGTGAAGGGAATAAGTAGGGAGGGAGAGAGGGAAAGAGAGAGAAAGAGAGAGAGAGAGAGAGAGGAAGAGAGAGAGAGAGAGATATTCAATTTTATTACTTTTCTATTCCCCACATTACCCTCACTCCACTAAGCAGTAGGCTGCAGGAGTTGTGGTTTATGACCGTGCTGCATTGTCCCAGGTTGAATTCCTGGTCATAAAGAGCTTGTGTTTGGACTTTCCCTACAGGTTTTCAGATGGAATGGAAACAACTTTGCCTGGCATCAGACATTGCCTGTCCAAGGTGTACTGGGCATGGCCTTGTTCAGCAGGGGAGACTCTGTCTTCTTAGCCATTTCTCAAGCTAACATCAGACGAACCCCCCTGTTATTTATGTGGTCTGGTAGTCAGTTTATTAACTTTCAAGAACTGTCCATCAGTGGGATAACACAAGTTGAGGCTCTGTCTTCGGGCGATGATTTTTACTTATTTTTTGCCAAAAATACATTTCTAGGTGAGTGAATGCAGTAATGTATGTACAGTTACTACCCCAAACTACCCAGCATTATATGTTTTATGTAAAATGTTGTGTTTTTTGATAATCCCTAGACTAATGCCAGTTAGAAGTGGATTTAAAAAAAAAAAGCATTATACCTGTGACTTTGTGCTGGACTGAACCAGTTTAAACTTGTATTCCTATAAAATGAGCAGTAGAGAGGTAATGTGAAAATGTGTATACAGATTTTATAGTCAATCTCCCACCACTCCTGCAGCTTCTGGAATAGGTAAATTTATAGGACTGTACTTGGGCTGTCATGAGAAATTTATAGAATAATGTCTAGTGACATTTGATAAAACTGATTCAAGATATAATCTGCATAAGAATATATTTTCTTCCTATTATTTCAGTTTCAAGGATGAAATGTCAATAATCATCAATAAGGAAACATTCTTTTTTTAAAACAAAAATTCTAGCTTTTTATTTCATATATATTGGTGTTTTGCCTGGATATATGTCTGTGTGAGGGTGTCAGACCCCTGAAATTACAGACAGCTATAAGCTCCATGTGGGTGTTGGAAATTGAACCTAGATCCTCTGGAAAAATAGCAAGTACTCTTAACCACTGAGCCATCTCTCCATCCCAGACACAGTTTATTCTTGGTCTTTCTTGTGTGTAGCTTGGTTTGTGTGTGTGTGTGTGTGTGTGTGCTTCATGTTACAGAGTCTGTCTCCTTGTATGTCTTAGTGTGTGTGTGTGGTTTTATGTGATAAAAACAGAAAGTGATTGCTGTGTTCCCTACCAAGTTGAATTGTTAAAATGGATGTTTTCTGTGGAAAGTTTCCTTGAATTTAATAGTTTCCTTTAGTTCTGCTGTGCAGTGTTGTCATCTTTGTACAGCTTGTTGCTTTTTATTTCTTAACCAGGAAGTCAGAATGCAATCGACATTTTCGTCTGGGAGATGGGACAGTCATCTTTGAGATATTTCCAATCCCTTGACTTTGATGCTGTTAACAGAATCCGTTCCTTCACACCAGCTTCTGGAATAGGTAAGGGCATTCGACTGCTAGCCAGTCTTAAATGCAGTATGGGGACCTGGACTGATTCCCGTCTCACTGAGTTTACAAAGAATGGCAAGTTCTCAGAGACTGGGTGTTTTAGTAGAACTATCACATCAGAACTTTGTAATAATAATCCATCCAGAAATCTAAGAGCTACAAGAAAATGGATACTTTCTGATTTATTAATTTTACTTTGTGTATTTTATTTCCCATGTTTAGCCTGCGTGCATGTATGTGTACCATGTGTGTGCTTGTTGCCCGTGGAGGTCAGACAAGGGCATTACATCCTGCCTAAGTTAGGGTGTCTGTTGCTGTGACAAAGCACCAAGAGGAAGCAGCTTGAGGAGGGACGGGTGTACTGCACCCTAACTCCAGCTTGCACTCTGTCACTGAGGGAATGGAAGGGAGAAACTCAAGACAGAAACATGGAGGCGATGTGTGTATGTAGCATGCATGTGCAGGTATGTATGCCTACTTCTGTGTGTGTGTGCATGTGTGAGTGTGTGTGTACAAGCTGAATGAGGGTGTGTGCTGTCCTGCTCTGTGACTCTCCTTGATCCTGGAGTCTCTCCCTGATCCTGGAGTTCAGCTGGCACTCAACAAACCCAAGACATCCATCTGTCTCTGGATATCCCACAGTGCTGGAATCCAGGACTGGAGGAGGTGTATGTGCAGTCCTGCCTGGTTCTTTTTTATTTTTTAGTTTTTGTTTTTGTTTTGTTTTTTGAGACACGGTTTCTCTTTGTAGCCCTGGCCATCCTGGAACTCACTCTGTAGACCAGGCTGGACTTGAACACAGAAATCCGTCTGCCTCTGCTTCCCAAGTGCTGGGATTAAAGGCGTGCACCACCACCGCCCGGCTCTGCCTGGCTCTTTTAAGTGAATGCTGAGGTCAGAGTTGAGGAAATCATTTCTGTAGCAAGTGTTCCTACACATTGAGTTATCTGTAGCCTCTTAAAATATTTCTTTAAAATACATGTCTCTTAATAGCATTTCTGAGAAAGATGGGGCTTTTATTTCATGTCTGGTTGTTAGATAATTTCTAGGTCACCTTTCATTTGTTTTTCTAGCTATATTTAAGTATGACTGACATAGAAGCACTGTATATCTTTAATACCTATGGCATGATGCTTTGAAGCACATGTAAAATCATTTGTTTCATTAACCTACAGGGCCTATCACTTTTCTGTATGTAGTGGAAACTCAAGCTTTATTCCCCTGACATATTCTGAGCTTTCAGCTCATTGCTGATTGTACAGTTCCCACCCTATACTATATATAATGAGCTTTTCAGAACTTATCGACAACTGAAGATCTTATCCTTTCATCAGTTTCCTTCCAGTTCCTGCAGTGTAGGCCTGTGGCAACCACCATTGCAGGGGTTTTCATTTAAAGATTTGTTTATTTGTTTGTGCATGCGTGTACACATGCATGTACACATGCATGTGCACCTGTGGGCAAGCCTGTGTCACAGTTGCATGTGGAGGTGAAAGCAGAGCTTATTTCTGCCACACTATAAACTGTTAAGTGTACAGAAGTGAGCCACCCTTCAGAGACACGGAGTCTGTGGATGGAGCAGGGTGTGGCCGGCTGTATTACACAGGCTTTGCTTTCATCTGTGGCTCCATCCCCTTGGCCCCATTGTGGGTTCTTTCTACAGGGGTTCAAGGTTTTCAGATCTTCAGGACAGTTGAATATCTCTAACATGAACATTTGAAATCTCAAAGGATGTCACAATGAAATATTATACCCACGATGCCTTGTTTTAAGGATAAAATTAATACATAATTCATGTGAGATTACCCTCGGTAATACTATAGGATAATGGAATGTGACTTTTATGTTGTTGCTGTTGTTTTCTCTCTTTGAGACAGGGTCTCTCAGCACAGCCCTTGCTGTGCTAGAACTCATTTTGTAGAGCAGGTTGGCCTCAAACTCATAGAGATCTGCCTGCCTCTGACTCTGAAGTGCTGGAATTAAAGGTGCACCTCACCACTCGTGTGAATCTTTATGGTTATAATTGTGTCTAATTCTCAGCACATTTGACCACATATATAAGTATTCCAAAATCTAAAAATCTCTGAAATCTGAAATATTCTAGTTCTTCACATTTCATATAAAGGGTCTTAGCCTGTGGAAGAGAAATGGAGTGTTATCTTTCAGCATCTGGATTTTTGCTGTCGGCTTCTGCGTTTGGCCTGTTAACAATATAGCCAGTCACGTAAAACTCATGAAACTTGATGATACAGGAGTGAACCACCCAAATAGCTTCTCTGTAAAACAGTTTGGACCTCACAGATTATCTAAGTGTCTTGAAACTCCTGGCATGAACATTACTGAGGTAGAGAAGTCCTTAAAGGCATTTCAGAGGTACTTGCTGCTCAAAGCCCTTCTTTAATAATGTCTCCTTGCTTTGTTGCAAGAAAGGTGGAGGAAATGTGTTGCAGCTGCTTAGACCAACTAAGAGAAGGTCCTGAGCTATAAGGGACCATAGACATGTGAGAGTTTGTGGCCAGGACACATGAGCTCTTCATTCATGACAATTTCTGACTATTCGAATGTGGGCAGCAAAACTCTCGCACCTTGGCCATGTCAAGGCTCTTAGTTTGAAATTTAGGAAGGCTGTAGGGGAATGTGTCTATTCATAGCAGTAAGCAGTTGGTTCTAGGTGGCGGTAGTTCGAGGTAATGTTTAGCATCCCAGGCGGTTAGAGGTGTGGCACAGATTCAGAAGGAAGTGAGAGGTTTAGATTTCAGAGATGCTGACCCTTGGGGATAGACAAGATGGCACAGTTAAGACAAGAGTAAAGGGCAGGAGACAAGCAGAATTAGCCAAACCTACAGGACTCCAGCTTTCTTTGTGGAATCGTGATTCAGTATTGCATCTTCCAGCAGGGTCACTAATCTCCCTCAGCCACTGAGCTCGAATGGGAGGTTTGCCCTGTGGGTTTCTGTTTTTTGTTTTTTTTTTTGTTTTTTTTTT
>NW_022196914.1:42450702-42460792 GCF_008632895.1 Mastomys coucha | reverse complement strand
TGTAGAGGCTCACAGCCATCCATCGAACTGAGTGCAGGGTCCCCAGTGAAGGAATTAGAGAAACGACCCATGGAGCTGTTTTTTGTTTTTAAGCCAAGTTCTCTTAGGGAGCTTCCTTTGTTTCCATGTCTCTCCCTCCTTCCTCCTGGCTCTGCATTCATCCTGTACACTCTAATTTGTACCTGGTCGACCATGTGCCTTTCCAGTCCCCTCTCCCCTGAGACCTGAGGCCAGCCCTTCCCTTCTCATGTGGGCATGGGCATGCATTGTGATGCTCTCCTATGATGTACAAGAGGACTGGCTTTTTTTATTCACTCCACAATTGATTTACTGAATACATTCTGTGTCTTTCCTTATGTTTGTTAGCTTTCCCCCTACTTCTCCTTTAATTGGGACCTTTTGTTTCTGCTTCTGTTGTCCCTCAGTTTTTCAGATGGGTGGACTGTACTCAGCTCACCTCCGGACGCTCAAAATAGCTGCCTAATAAGTGTTTTTAAGGAAGAAGTGTGCTGTGTGGATGGGCTGCTAATTGAAGTTAGAGAATTCCATTTAAAGATTTTTTTTTTAAAAAAAATATAACAGGTGCTCTTTCTAAAAGAATTCAGGAGAAATTCTGCCAGAGGTTTTATGAAGAGCCCATTGTGAGGGCTCTCTGTTTCTTTTGTTTCTGTGACTTGAAGTTGTAGAGACATGAAAAGACTGCAGAGAATTACTCAGAATAGCTATTATAAACTCCTGAAAGCTGAAAGCATGTATTAAAGAATGTTCAAAGAATTTCTTATTATGTACGAGTCAAATATTTTATTAAAAATGTTAAATTGGAACCAGGGGCATGGGTTCACATATTCATGCTTTGGTTAGTTCCATGAGTGGCTTCTGAAAATGGAAGGGGGAACATGAACAGGGTGCATATTGCAAGGTTATGTAGACTTGCCATTTCTTTCCTTTTTTGGCTCATTTAATGGTAAATAGATTCTTTTAAGGTGAGAATCACAAGACAGAACCTGTGGGAACAAGGGCAGCTCAAAAAAATCACATGTAGTCTATGTATGTCATGCAAAAATATAACATGTAGTAGGAGAAAGAGATGTACACACACACACACACACACATGACACACACTCACACATGTACATATGTGACAAATAGGATTATAGCTACAACAGATAATTTTCAGGAAAGAATCGAATAAAACAATGCAAAGAACTTAAGTTAGTTTATGATATACCTACAAAGCTTTCTCCAATAATCATTGGATTGGGAGTTATGGGTTTAGTAGGAGGCAAAGAGCTGTGCAGGAGATGGGCTCTAGGCAAAGAGTACAAACTAAACAAAGCTCAGGCAGTGGCTGTGAGTATGCACTTTCTGGAAACTACCAGGAGGAACCCAGTGTGGTCCAAACAGAACCAGTGAGGAAATAATGGCAAGAGAGGGCGAACAAAGAAAGATTGGTAAGCCAATTAAATGGGGAATTAAAGCATTTTGGTGTATAGTGCCCTTTGTGGGAAGGTGATGAAGGGAGGGAGGGAAGGAGGGAAGAAAGGAAGACAGAGTCACAGAGAGACATGTCAACACAGAAATAGAGATCCTCCTTGCTGACTGCTTTAAGATGGCTTTAAAAGGGAAGCTTTTAAAATTTGTTTTGGAATGTCTGTAATTTTACATAGCTTTATGCAAAATATTTGGCCATTAAAAGATTCTAATATAGCATTATCATTTTCCCCATCTTTACATGTATGGAAGTCTTAGTACCCATGCAACAGTGACTAAATTAGTTAGCCTAATTAATACATTAGCAGTAAACAATAATGATTAGGAGTTTTTGATGAGTGAGTGTCAGGATGTTGCCTTTCCCACTGGAACCTATGGGATACAAACTAGAAGGCTGGTGCCAGCCTTTCCAGGTCTGTGTCATTTTAATACTGCTTCAGTCTTTCTTAACAGCTGTGTTCTTGAGTGTCAGTCAGCACTAGGATGTGTGTGTGTTTCTCTACAGTCCCCCAGCCCCATTGCATTTGTGTCTGAAGAGCATTTAGTATTCCATGTAGTATTTAAGCCACCTATGTCCTAGTCTGTGTGGCTGCGGACATATGCCGCTGTCATGAGTTAGACGATGTCACAGGTCCTGACTATGTCACAAGTGCTCTGGAAGGCATGCTCAAAGTGTCCTAAGTGTGCTTGTCTTCTTTGGATTAATTAAATATCTAGAATAATTTGCTAAGTGAAAATGAGCATTTTGTTTCTACTTAGTGCTGAGCTGAAAACAACAAATATTCAGTCTACAAGAAATCTTAAATATATTTAAGGACAGCTAAAGAGACTAGTACTTAAGATTAAGATTAGAAGCTTGTGTGGGTGAGAAGGCTCAGTGACCAAAGGTTGTTGCTGCCAAACCTGGCAACCAAATGTGTTGTATAGATGCTCAACTCCCCAGAGTTACCCTACCACCTGGCATGCACATGCTGAGATGCTGTCATGCACACAAAATAGATAAACAAGTAAAAATATTAAAAAACTTACAAACTTGAGTACTGTGTGGTAGCTCATTGGCCTGCATAATGCTATGATTGTGGATCAGGATGATTTAGAACTTTTGTTGATATTAGTTACAACTGTCTATTATACATTATAAAAAGACTAGAGAATAAAATATGAAAATGAAACATTTGGTGGTGAAATGCTGAAAATTTTTTGCTTTGAAAGTTACTTTTATGTAAGTTTAGCATGGATACAAAAAAATTACAAAAATCTATTTTCATTTTATCAGGTTGTGGCTTTTCTTTAGATGAACAGATTATGTGTACAAAGTCAAGCTGAATCTGTCAATGCACAACACTTAAAAATTCCTTATATCCTGTTGTTTCAAAACCAGAATTCTATTTGCTTTACTCTAGGAATTATGTGGAGCTTCGAGCATTGTGAAGAGAGCAGGTATGAGCACAGATGCCTCCTTTCTGATCCTTTTTTCTCCTTTCAGTCCACATACTTCTAACTGCCCAAGACCGGTCTGCTCTTTACTGCTGGAACTCAGAGCTGAATGCCTTCTCTTTCGTTCTGGAGGTGCCTGCTGCACGTGATGCAGCTTTTGTTACAGTGAAGTCACTTAATTCAAGCAAGACTTTAATTGCTTTAGTGGGAGCTACTGACTCCCATTTATATGACCTGACCTACGTCTCCAGCCAGTCTGACTTTATTCCTAGGTAGGTTCAATAGTTGATGCTTAGTGTTTTTAACTTACCCATAACTGTGCATGGCACTGAATTTCTATACCTCATTGATTGAGTTACTGCTTTATGTAAAATGTGGGAGCCATTAATAAGCCAGAGATCTGTTCGTTGTCCATATTTTTAGTATCTAGTGTATCAAGTTAACCAGTATTATATGAATATTTTGTATGCAAGTTTTACTTATGGAATGTTTTGATCTTTGTGAGACTTCAGTATTAGTCAGTGTGATAGGAATCTGGGACCAACCTCCCATGTGTATTGTTCAGTGGTCATCATTGGCTCATTTTAAATGTGCTTCTCATGCTAGTTTAGGCGAACTGATATTTGAACCCGGCGACAAGGAAGCAATCATAGCAGTAAATGTCCTTGATGACACAGTTCCTGAAGAAGAAGAATCCTTCAGAGTTCAGCTTAAAAACCCAAGAGGAGGAGCAGAGATTGGCAGTAACAGTTATGTGAGAGTCACTGTTCTCTCCAATGATGATGCCTATGGAGTTGTAGCATTTGCCCAGGTAAAAGGACTGAAGAGTCTCCACTTGTGTCAAGGTTGCTGTCCTGATAAATTAGTTCGAATATGCCTTACAGGAGTGAGCAAGATTTGCCTGGTCTTCAGTCTTTATCCCTTCCCTTGCCCCAGTCTCACTTCCTACTGCAGAGAATTCTACAGAGAATTCCAGTGCATAGGCTTAAACACTGGATTCTCTGGAATGCCGCATCCTCATTTGCTCTGTTTATTTACTTTTATTGATCATAATGCATTTATTATTTAGTCTTGTTTCAGTTTTTTGCTTCAGGTACTATCTTTAAAAAGTTTTTTTTTTTTAAATCAGAGGGTTTTAACAAAAGAGATGCTAGCTATATTTTACACTGTGTATTATATCACACACATTATACAGTGGATTATATCACTCATATCACATACACTTAGATAGTACACCAGAGCAGTGCTGTGGCTTATAACGGCACATGGTACATAGAGATGCCTTTGCTACTATTTCTCAAGGAAAGAACTTTGAAAATCTTCTCAGGCCACTGTTACAATTCAACAGTTAAGGTACCATGAAGCTGTGGGAAGCATGAATTTACCCTTCACCTCCATCTGGAAAAGCGTAGGGAAAAGCGCTGCTTTAAGGAATGAGGTCTGTGTATGCATTACCCTTAGCTGCATGTGTGGAGGATAGGAGGTGGTGCAGATCACACCGTTGCCCAATCTGACCCTTCCCTGGAACAAAGGAAAACCTGGCACAGGCTGAAGAGAAATAGAATATGAGCACAGAAATAATTGTATAGTTTTGTTTTCTAGGAGACACACTGATGAACAGAACAAGCAGCAAGGGAAGCCAGCTTAACTAGTGGGCTTTATGTAACCCAGAATATCCAGAATGCTGTAATTTCAACATGGTCCATAGAAAAGACTGCTGAAATATTTTACACTCTTTTTACTACTTTGTCTTTAAATTGCCATATACATTTCACATTTAGAGACCAACTAATCCCGAGCATTCAGTGGTCACATGTGGACAAGGGGCTCCCGTGTAGTATAGGGCAACTTTAAGTCATGAACTGTGTGATTCGGGGTGTTCCAAGTTTAGAACCCTTCTCCTGTAAGCTGTTCACATTTTCATTAACTTCTTCAGGTCTCTCCCCAAATGACACCTTAGTAGGAAGTGCTTGCGAGGTTGAAAACTGGTACCCATCATCTGAACCTTCATGTCATGCCTTTTCTTCTTAATGATACTTAGAGTTGGTTAATTTATTATCAGTTTCTTTTCATTAGAGTTCAAAAATGCATGAACTGGAGCCTGGTGTGTTCACAGCTGGACAGTTGCTGGACAGCTGGGGAGAGCATGCCATTGTGCAGGGTGTGAAGATGACACTCACAGGGGCTTCTGACAAATATGAAGGGCAAACCTAGGGATACTGAGCTGAGAACGTGAGAGGTGACAGATACCATAGCTCCCTTCCACCCTCTCACCCACAGTCTTTCTTCAGGAAGCTTGCCTACCTAACACCATTGTGGTTTCCTGTGGGCAAGATATAGAACTCCTGCAGGCTCTTCTGTAGAATTCCTTAGCAAGTCCCTCAGGACAAACTTTGAGATGAGGTTTAGTGGAATTTCTGGCACATCTTCTGGCAGTATGCAGGACTCAGTTTAGTTGCCATTAGTAATGAAGAGCATGAAGCCAAGGAAAGGCTTTCTTTTCTGAATAAGTTAAAATATTTAAAAACTTGGCATTTTGTGACTATTTGTTAGCTGTGAGCAAGACTGTAACCTTGACGCATGTGTAACATAACACTAAACAGCTATGCAAAATGTTCTTTTGGGTTGGATCTCTATTCAAATGAACATTCTAAATGGGTAAATCCATAAGCATTACCGAGAAGCAGGGGTCTCTTGAGATGACCTCTGTTAAGAACACATGGGGAATTTTATAGAAGAGATTTTTTTAAAAGCATCTTTAGTCTGAAAATGATTACCTTATTGAGAAGTCAAGGATGCTTTAAGAAGGGGTTTGTGTTCAATCTAGGGCTGCATATCACTAGCTATGAAGCTGGCCAAATAAAAAAATCAAAATGTACTTAAAACATTATGAGAATTTTTTTAGCTAATACAATTGGATGATTATTAAGAATGAATTCTGTAGATAAGTTTGTGTCACAATGCCTAAAGGTTGGAAATATGTGAAAGGAGTCTTTTTGAGGAATTTTCTTTAAATGGTTAGCGCAAGATTCTGCATGCGTTTGCTTCAGAGTGAGATCTTCACAGGGTGATAGCCACTAGAATTGGAATGAAGAAACATGTCTAGGAAGAATAGGTGGAGAGGATTGTGACGCAGCACAGGGATTTCTTCTTTCTGGCAGGAGGGACAGTTGCACAGACCATGAGCTAAGGAATGAAACATCATCAACAGAAATAGGTCAGCTGATCGAATATTTCACAGGATAGGAATTTAAGCCTAAGGGACATTAGCAAGTGATCGGAGAATCTCAGTTCTCAGGATGTTTTTGTAGTGGGTGCAGGATTGGAGATTTCTAGAGCTAACTCTTCATTTATTAGTAGGAAAAGGAGACCTTGAGTTGTTACCAGACCTTACACAGACACAAAGGATTTCCCTGCCGTTCTGGACTGTGTTCTTGCAATTCTACAAACTTTCAATGCTATGTGTACTACTTTAAAAAGGAATGCATGCTGAGTATAAAAGTAATGTATGTCCTGTGAGCAAACTATGTCAGGAAGACAAACAAACAAACAAACACTGTGATACAATTGTTTTTTGTGACATCGGGCTATTTATATACTCCCTTGTTGAGATGTTGTACTCTATAGTCTTGGCCAGACTCAAACTTGCTGTCTTTCTGGCAGTAGGAGCCTGAGCACCACACCTTACAATGTATCATTGTTGGTAACTATTGTTTCTCATACCATTTCACTCTGCTCAGAATTAAGTTTATAAATATGTGGCAATGCAAAGCAAAGAAGAGATTGCTTAGGTATTTCAAGGCAACCCCCTGTGCCTTTCTACATATCTTTCAGAACTCATTGCAGAAACAGTTGGAGGAATTGGAGCGAGATAGCCTGGTAACCCTGAATGTTGAACGCTCGAAAGGAACGCACGGCCGCATAACTGTATTATGGGAAGCAGCCGGAAGTGTCAGTGATGTATTTCCCACCTCAGGAGTGGTATGTAATTACAGAATTATAGAAGACACATAATCACTGATGCATGGGAGTAAATCCTGCCTGTTGGAAGAAATATTTGAGTTTGACAATGTTAACACTGGATTCTTGCTAATCACCATAGAGTAAGATACAATTTAAGGCTAGTTTTTTTTCCTATAAAAGAAAAAATATTTAGACATAAAATGAAGCCTTTTGAGGTTCACTACCTGAGTTAACCAAATTATATTTCATTATCAGAAAGATGAAATGAGTCAAACTGGGAATGGAAATTTGTCAAGACATAAGAAAAGCCAAAACAGTTCTTAGAGAACCAGTCTGAGGGAATAGGGCATCCATGTGGAAAGGTCGATGAGAGCTGTAGACTGAAGAAGTTTCCATTTGCTGTCAATAGACTGAGGTGCAGGGCTCTAAACAGGAGGCTTGCATGAATGAATCATGTGGACATGAGGAAGGGAGAAATGTGTAGACGGAGAGGTTGATCCACAAGCAATTGCAGATCCAGTGGAGGTTCATTTTGGGGAGAATTCTGTGTCTAAGCTTCTCCTTGGCTGTCACCCCAGGTTCAGGCCTAATCCATTGGCATTCCCCCTTCAGCAGGTGTTCATGACTAGGGTGCCTCTAGGTGGGGGTTGACTGTGATGGAGACCATTCGCTAATATCTCCAAAGGTAAGCACAGAGTGGGACGCTCCCAATAGTTGAGGGATGACCTCATCAGCCACAGGAAAGGGTCTGGGCTAAGGATCACATTATCTACCATGTAAGTTAGCGTAAAATTTGAGGCTCTGTTTCAAAAAATGTAATTAGAATACCAAAGGGACAATTGGCTCAGAAAGAGGATTCAAGGAAACTTTTGCTAACTATTTGCAAGAAGTGTAACTTCCTTTTTTTCTATGGTTCAATATATTAGTATTTTGCCCAAATATTTCTCTGAATAATCACTGAAAGGAGCTTTCATGAAATTATATCTTTGAAAAAATGTGTTTAGCAGTTCATCATTTCTAGGTTCTTATCATTTCAAACTGATGGGTACTTCAGTGTATTAAGGATGTTTTAGCAGTCTCTTTATTTAACAATTATTCTATGCAAATCACCACTAGTTGTATCTGTTTCTATATGCATTGAAATATATTCTCTAGATTATTATATAAATATGATTATGATTAAACTTTGAATTGCCTCTTTTCTTTTTTATTGATTTAAGTTTTATTGCATTATGATGAAAAATGTATTTTAAGTAAATAGAATTAAATCACATTCTTGTTTCCCTTTTGTATCCCAACTCCTCCCAGAGACCCCCCTTCAATACCTATAATACGTTTTCATCATATCCTTTAAAATTTATAAAATATTATAACAATAAAAATGAATATTATAAAAGTTGTTTGATATAAAACAACAATCAATTTAAGTCTTATGTAGATACTTGTCTACAGCAATACTAAAATACAGATGTTTTTCTCAACATAAATTTTAAATAACTCCAAACATGTTAACTGTATATTTTAAAATAATGCATCACTACTAGTATTTTTTTAAATGAACATAAATATAAAGCCTTTTTGTTTGTTTGTTTTGTATTTAGTAGAGCTTAAAATCTTGGCTCTTACTGTGGTACAAGCCCAAAATAAGAACAATTTTTAGACATTGGATTTCATTGTAATAAGGCTGTACTTCTATGACCCTCACATCAACAAAGGATTTTATCTCCCTAGTAGCTAAGCTAAGAGTTGACAGTTCTGCTGTGCCAAGGAATGAATTTTAGGCATGATTTTTGGATACAGACTTCCTGCTATGGTCAAAGCTATTTGACTTGAGTGAGTGTCTTCATTCTCAGCCCACAGAGAACAGGCTACATTCATTTAAGAAATGGTGTGTGTATTAAGATGGTCTATCCATAAAGTCATTCACCAACTGTTTCAATGAACAATTTTTCTGCTTGCAGGGTGGCACAGACATTAGATGAGGGCAAGAATCTGGTTCACTGGCTATGATAATTTATAAAAGCATTCATCTCAGAGAAAGAGTAACTTATAAAGTCCTCTTCTTCAAACTTGATACAAGAGTTACAAATGTCAAGCAAAGTGTTCAGTCTCACTCTTTGTTGTTCTCTTACAAGCAACCTCCCTAGTTAATCGTCTATGTTTCTTTGGGTATATAAATACTTTTGAAATATATAAGCTGTTCTGAAAACCATAGTATAGTGTAAAGACATGAAATAAACAATACTACTAATATAGAGGCTGGGATAGGAGAAGCATGATTTCAAGACCATTATGTGGTACAGCAAGACACTGTTACATACAAACAAGCAGAAAGTATATATGGATAGTACAATATAGGACCTATTTCTCCAATTACCAAACTAGAGAAATCACTAGATGACAGACAACAAATTTCTAATTCCTCATATTTTTGGATTTCAATAGATTAGGATATGTTGGTAATATTAATTTTCATATTAAGATATTAAGAAAAAGTAATTGTTACTTCCTGTTGTTTTTGTTGTAAGAGGTAGAATTAGGTTTGTGTGGGTTTGTTAAAAGATTACTTTCTTGCTTCTTTTAGGGTGTAGTTTTGCTCCTTATGTTGGTGTTTTCCATCTATTATACTTTGTAGGGCTGGATTTGTGGAAAGATATTTTGTAAATTTGGTTTTGTCATGGAATATCTTATTTTCTCCATCTATGGTAATTGAGAGTTTTGCTGGGTATAGTAGCCTGGGCTGGCATTTGTGTTCTCTTAGGGTCTGTATGACATCTGCCCAGGATCTTCTAGCTTTCATAATCTTGGGTGAGAAGTCTGATGTAATTTTGATAGGCCTACCTTTATGTGTTACTTGACCTTTCTCCTTTACTACTTTTAAAATTCTTTCCTTGTTTAGTGCATTTGGTGTTTTGATTATTATGTGACATGAGGAATTTCTTTTCTGGTTCAGTCTATTTGGAGTTCTGTAGGCTTCTTGTATGTTCATGGGCATCTCTTTCTTTAGGTTAGGGAAGTTTTCTTCTATAATTTTGTTGAAGATATTTACTGGCCCATCACCTTGGGAGTCTTCACTCTCTTCTATACCTACTATCCTTAGGTTTGGTCTTCACATTGCATCCTGGATTTCTTGGATGGTTTGGGTTAGGAGCCTTTTGCTTTTTGCATTTTCTTTGACTGTTGTGTCAATGTTTTCTAT
>NW_022196914.1:42402971-42450295 GCF_008632895.1 Mastomys coucha | reverse complement strand
TCTGGATGGTTTTGTTCATTTTCTTCACCTGTTTGTGTTTTCCTGTAGTTCTTTAAGGGATTTTGTGTTTCTTCTTGAATGGCTTCTAGCTGTTTACCTGTGTTCTCCTGTATTTCTTTGAGGGAGTTATTTATGTCTTTCTTAAAGTCCTGTACCATCATCATGAGAAGTGATTTTTAGATCTGAATCTTGTTTTTCTAGTGTGATAGTGTGTACAGGACTTGCTGTCATGGGAGAATTGGATTCTGATGGTGCCAAGTAACCTTGGTTTGTGTTGCTTATTTTATTACACTTGCCCCCTGCCATCTGGTTATCTTTAGTGCTACCTGCCCTGGCTAAATCTGACTGGAGTCTGACCTTCCTGTGATCCTGGTTGTGTCAGAACTCCTCAAAGTCAAGCTGTCTCTGTGATTCTGGGCTTATTAGAGTGTCTGGGAGTGGAGATTCCTCTGGGTGTTGTGTGACTGGCTGCAGAGTTTGTGCCTAAGGTCTGCTAAGGGCACTGGCCCAGACAGACCAGAAAGAACCCGTGTCACTGGGCTGGTGGAGTTCCTGTGTGCCTGGGTCCTGCTGGTCCCAGTTACACCCAGTTTTGAGACAAATATTGTGTCCTCCTCACCTCTGATCCAGGGCATGTTAGAGAGCCTGGGAGTGGAGCTTCCTCTGGGTGGTGTTGTTACTCTCCTGGTTTGAGGCCTGCCTCTCATAGCCACACCTCTCTGCCCATCTCCTGCTATTTGTCACGCTTCCAACCTGGTTCCAGTTACATTCGGAAGCTCCACCTCTGGGCCTGGTATTAGCTGAACTGGTCATCCCACCAGCTGTCCCACAACCAAACCACCAGAGAGCGCTCTCCAGAACTGTCCTGGCTAGCTCACCCAATGCTGTAGCCAACTAGGGGTAAAACCAGCTCTCCTGCTCTCACACCCTTCTGGCCAACTCACCAGTGTCAATGCCAGCAGGGTTGACTATATTGTATTGCCCAGGGGAGGTGCAGGTCCCAGTCTCCTGAGTATTGTAGCCAATGATGTGCAGGACCAGCTTTCCTGCTCTCATGACCTCAGTGACAGCTCTCCTGTCTGCCATAGCTGGATTGGTGCGAGGGGAGAAGAGCATCTTGTCCTAGCCCATGCCAATGCATGTAGACAAGTTACGGGGGCAGCTTTCCCACACTCATGCCCATGAGGCCAGTGCACCTGCATGTCTGCCATGCTCACCTGCTGTGCAATGGTGTAGGTGAGGGAAAGAGATGCCCTCTCTCTCCTCTCCACCCTGGCCACCAGCAGCAGCACTCAGGAGAGCAGGCCCTGCACTTTGCCCAGGCAGCAAGGTAGAAAAATTATTATTATTATTATTTAGATATTTTCTTTATTTACACTTAAATTTCTCCTTTCCCAGTTTCCCCTCCAAAAACGAACCAAACAAACAAAAACAACAAGAACACACCCCTGTTGCCTCCTCCCTCCCCATGCCTGCCACTCCACCCTCTCCCACTTATTGGCCCTGGCATTCCCCTACACTGAGGCACAGAACCTTCACAGGGCCGAGGTCCTCTCCTCCTATTGATGATCGAATTTGCAACCCTCTACTATACACATGCTGCCAAAACAATCAGACCCCTCCATGTGCAGTCCTTGGTTGGTGGTTGAGACCCTGGGAGCTCTGAGGGTACTAGTTAGTTCATATTGTTGTTCGTACTAAGGGGCTGCAAACCCCTCAGCTCCATTGGTCCTTTCTTTAACTCCTTCACTGGGGACCCTGTACTCAGTTCGATGGATGGCTGTGAGCCTCTACGTCTGTGTTAGTCAGGTACTGTCAGAGCTTCTTAGGAGATAGCTATATTTAGGCTGGCTTGCCCTTCCTTCAGTCCCTGCTCCATAGTTAATCTCTGCAACTCCTTCCGTGGGTATTTATTTTTATGTAGTGTAGGAATCAGTAGATACACTTTGTAAGGGGTCACATAGTAGATGCTTTTGATTTTATGTACTGTGTTTTGTTGTCTTTGTAAAAACGACTTTGTTTTTGTAGTACAATTGTCCAGTAACATAAAGCAGACGTTACAGGTAGTAACTGTGTTTACTCCAGTCTGCTTGGCTGCATCCCAATAACATTTCATTTATATAAAAGGGGTCTGGCTCGTAGGAGAGGTGGAGGGCTAGGCCTGCAATGATGGTTTGAGTGATTCATTTGTGAATTAATATGGGATGTGTGGTGTAGAAATGACATCTATGAAATGAAACATCCATCTGTAGCATCAATTATTGCAAACATTTTGTAGATTCAGACATCTAAACTGATAAACTACCTGCTTTTGTTCTCTAGTGGTTTATGTGTAGTATCAACTACTAAGATTCCTGAGACTAGATTCTTTACAGTATAATGAAGAATAGGCACCAAGATATGACAGTTTGAATATAAGTACTAACTCAAGTTTTTGAAGAGCTTTAATTTTTTCCGTCTTCTAATCTTAATATAAAAGACATTTGATTTGTTTGTAAATCCATATTGTGTTATAGAATCATCTTTGGTTTATAAATTATGGTCATATTAAGAGAAAATAAGAAATGGACATTTTTATGCCATGATGTTAGTTCTAGTATATGTAAACCTCTCCTTGTTAGATTTCATTCGCAGAGGACCAGGCAGTGTCTACAATCACTCTGACTGCTCTTGCCATGATGTTAATTGTAGTATATGTAAACCTCTCCTTCTTAGATTTCATTCGCAGAGGACCAGGCACTGTCTACAATCACTCTGACTGTCCTTGCGGATGATCTGCCAGAATTATCTGAGGCTGTCGTTGTATCACTTACCCGGATTGTCACAGAAGGGGTCGAGGACCCATCAAAAGGTGCCACAATTGACCAGAGCAGAAGCAAGTCTGTGCTGACCATCCTGCCCAGTGACTCACCCTATGGTGTGGTTAGCTGGCACACCGAGTCTCTCTTCACTAGAGTGCCAGAGCCCACAGGTCAGTCCTGGTAAAGATTTGTCAGGTTCTAATGAAATCGTTCCTTGGCCATTTTAATTATACCACTTGAAAGGAATGTACATTTCGTTATTCATATGACTTTCTCAGCTTAATAGGCCATATTAATTTTAATTTAATTTAAATTTTATAATTAAGGACTGACCTTGTAATGATGTTTACCACCGTACTTTTAATTTCTCAGAGCATGCTTTTATAACAGACATGTTCATTTATGCTGCATTAGTAGCAGAACTGGCTTTTATTTTCTTTTTTATAGTTTCTTTACTTGCTTGCATTGCATGTGGAGATTTCCTGTGTACTCTCAGTGGATACAGGAAACAGTCAGCAACACTGGAAGACAGACTTGGTGCTGGAAGTATCGATTTTGTTACCCCAAACAAGAATTAGAGTGATTTCACTCAGTGATATATACAGTGGCCAGTGATGAACTGCTTACCTAAATAGTTTCTGATTTCCTTGGTTGAATAAATATTCTAATAGGTTATGATCAATCAACCTACTGAAATAGAATGTTATATAAAACTTGTTTATAACAAACTTACAAGATGGCTTGAAACTTTTCAGATAAAGAAACGGACAAACAGATTTCAGATTCCTTCTGTCACAGAGCTGATAGGCAAGTGGCATGTAGTTATGTTGCGGAGCCCTTGCCTCTCTGTATGAGCAACACCCGAGACAATAGACATTAATAAAATGCCAATTTATTTTCATTCAGTAAACATTTCTAAAACATAGAAATGTGTAGAAAACATAGAAATTGTCTTCTGCCTTTTGGAAATAATCACAACCATCAGAAGCTCTTAGTCTGGTGAGAAATTAATAAACACGTTAAGCGTTTTATATGACAAATTATCTTACTCTAAAGAACAAAAAGAAAATACTCGGTTCTTGGAAACACTTTTAACCTTGTGATTGATACCTCACGGTAGAAATTCAAATCACTCTTTCAATGGTTAGTATTAAAGTGTGATGGTGTATTCAAATACCCATTTTCAAGACGTTTGTGAATATTATGCAACTGTCACCTATGTATTACTCCCATACGTTCACTGCTGTAAGACGTCAATCAGATTTACTTCTGTGTGACATGGAAAGCATAGGAGTGTATATCGTGAGGACAGAGGGACTAAAGCAGATGCAATGCAAGAGTGCATGGCGATTCTGAGCACAACTTTGGGAACAATGGAGACAAAATAGAAGACTCCTCCCTAGAATGCTGCCTTCGTGTAATCCCTACTTCCTTAACTGTCTAGAGTGTGAATTCTACCATGAGTGCTGGCGAAATTAGCAGAACACGGAACAGCTTAGTAACTTGAGGCATGTTTATCTCCTAGGGAATATCACTGTTGTTCAGTTACATATTATTCGAGACAAAGGACTATTTGGGGACATATCCATTCACTTGATAGCAAAACCTAATTTCTTATTACACATCAATAATCAAGCTACTGAGAATGAAGATTTTGTGTTGCAAGACTCAGTAATAATAATGAAAGAAAACATAAAAGAAACTCATGCTGAAGTTGCCATTTTACCAGTAAGTACAGATTCTAATGCATCTGTAAAATAAGCTAACATGCTTTTAACCATAAACCTGTAATTCTCCAATAGCGAATAATGGTTAAAATGTGCTTTTTAAATACAAATGTGAAATTTTACCACTCAAATATTTTATTGGATGGAAAATGACAAGAGTATTATTTTTGTTTTAGAGTGGGAATGCATTTGAAATGCTGAATTTTGATTGATTTTATGTCTCATTGGTCATACTATGAAGATAACTGGTTAATTCCTTTAATGACTGAATGAATTTAATCTCCTAGTCAGTCTAGTTATTTTTGTTGTTTGGTTGGCTGGGAGAATTTTCACTTTGTAATACAGTAATCTCAATATAGATGAACATTTAGATGGTCTAGGTCTAATTTTGTGGGCTAGATCACACTAGGTCTTCCTCTTTCTGTCTAAAGAGAAAATGTAGCCAGAGAAGCAGAGCCACAAAGGGAGAGAATAGGCAGATGCACCCGAGATGGGCATAAAACATCAAAGATGCTACTACTTAGTGTCTCATAACATTACAGGAACATACAATGATCGGGACTGGGGATTCAGTTCAGAGCTAATTGCTTGCCTAGCATGCACAAGGCCCCGTGACATGCAATGCCACGGAATGTTTAAGTAGTATATTATAAATAATAGCATGTGAGGTTAATAATAATACCTGTTACACAATATGAAGGTGTCACATGCTGAGACATAGATACAGTAATATTTGTGTTCCTGTTAGGGTTTTGCTGATACCAGTTACCTACCTGTCCAATAGCGAGGACTGAAGGGAAAGCACAGAAAGGGGGAGGGGTAGAATGGAACTTTCCTTGTTTTTATTATGTATGTTACTTCTACATCTTGATTTTTTTTATTATTTTCATGCAAATAAAGTGATTTTTTTTTCAAAATTGACTATAATGTTTTCTTACACCTAGATGTCTATCTAGGACTTATATTTTTACAATATATGTAAATTTTATCAAATTTTCCTAAATTTTTTGGGGGATGTTGTATTTATATGATGTACTCAAAAGGGTGAAATCAAAATTATGGGACAGGATTTTAAACATTTGATAATGCAGTTATGGGAGTACCTTTGAAAGATCATCCATCATTAGTCTTAAATATATCATAGATTCCGAGGATGCTCTGAGAAGGTATTGGACGTGTTAAAATATAGCAAGAAATCATTTCACCTGAATATGTTGGTTTTACAATACAAATAACATATTGTTTTTTAAAAAAAAAAATTCACTTGAGCATGGGGGAAGATATATGTAACTCCAGCTGCTCAAGAGGATGTGGGAGGGGCACCCATGCCAACATGTTTGAGACCAACCTGGGCATCACTCCAGGACCCAAACAATCAAATGTAGCATCTCTCCCACCCCCTCCAGGATGAAGTTCCTGAGCTGGACGAAGGACTCATTGTCACCATCGCTGCAATGAACCTGGTGAACCCCAACTTCCCTGCAGAGCAGCCCCGTGTGCGGAGGCCAAGGATGGAATCAGCAGAGATAATGATTGAAGAAAATGATGATCCCAGGGGGATTTTTAACTTTCATGTTGTCAGAGTGAGATGACATTTCTCTCATCTGTAGTAAACTGAGTAAAGCTGACCCTTGCTGATTTGGCCAGTGCCTTTGCATGTTACTACTTATTTGGAGATATGTATATTACGATAAGTATTCAATTTGTATTATCAACGAGTTTTAGTTCTTTTAGCCAGATCACAGAATTAGACAATTTTTTTCATTACATTATGCTCTGAGTTCTAAGTACCTTGTTACTCGTGTAAGTGAGAATAATAAATTCAGCAAGTTGTTGTTTAGGAGAGTTCTGAACTTTCAGCTGCCTTTCAACCTCTATTCTTTGTTCAAGGATGTTGGTGGAGTCATTACTGCTCATGAGGGGCCTCCGCCTTTGAATGTTCTTCAAGTTTCTGTTGTCCGGATGGCTGGAAGCTTTGAGACAGTGAATGTTTATTGGAAAGCAACACCAGACAGTGCCAGCCTGAAGGACTTTGAACCGCCTCATGGGATGCTCCAATTTGCTGATGGACAGGTACGTTCATTAGGGACAGACTTATTGTTGTTCATTAGGGAACAGGCTTGACTTCAAGCATGTGTGAACATCTACCAAGTGAACATACATTTGTGACTACTAAGTGCATTCTAGTCTCTTTCTTTACCAAATGAAATGTATTATTAATTACTATAGCACACTAATAATCACAGGATGAGAACTCATTTTTATGGTGTTTAATGAAAAAAATGCATGCAATGTATTCTAATCAACATTTTTCTTTCTTCCAATCCAAATCCTCCCCACACTCAGCCCTACACCCTTTCTCTTTAAAAAAAAAAAAAAAGCAAAATAGAAGAAACACATACAGAATCACAAAAATAGAACCCCAAATAAACAAGCAAAAGAAAAAAATGCCCAAGTAAAGCTAATGAGACAAAATGTCTACAAAAACGTTACTGCATTTGTTTTGTGTTGGCGAACTATTCCTGGGCATGGGGCCTGCTCTGAAGTGCGGCAAATATACCCTGTGAGCCTCCACTGGAGAAAACTAACTTTTCCTTCACCAGCTGGTGTCAGTTGCAGATAGCTTCTTGGTTAGGGGTAGGGGTCTGGGTCCACCTCCTCCTCTCTGCTCTGGGACCCCATAGCTCGAACCTATGTAGGCCCTGTGCATGCTGCTACAGTCTCTGTGATGCACAGGGCATGCATCAGGGTGCTGTGTCTGGAGAACACTCTCCGTGAAATCACACATCACCTCTGGCTCTTAACAATCTTTCTGCATCCTACAGAAAGAGAATTCTCTAAAACGCTTATTTATTTTATATATGTGAGTACACTGGCACTGTCTTCAGACACACCAGAAGAAGGCATCAGATCACATTACAGATGGCTGTGAGCCACCATGTGGTTGCGGGAAATTAATCTCAGGACCTCTGGAGAAGCAGTCAGTGCTCTTAACCACTGAGCCATCTCTCCAGTCCCAGAAAGAGAATCCCAAGAAACAAGGATCCACCTTTTTTTTTTTGAACTCTTCTTTAATTTGAAATAGAAATTGTGTGCTCTATAGGTTCTTAACAAAAAATATTTTTAAAAAAGCCTGATTCACTATTCTGTTCTTTATTTTAGTTTAATTATTTTATTTTTTAAAAAAATGTTTATAAATTGGTATTTTCTGCTTTTATTTTTAATTATGTGCAGAACAATCGCTGATTTAATAGTGAATTAGATACATAATTGTCATTCCTCTCTCGCCTCTGCCCCACTGAAACTTTTCCTGCAGAGATTCCCAGTACTATTCCACGTCTTTCCCTGTCTGTGACCACGCTTGCTTTGGTTGCTTGAATGACCATGGGTGGGAACGTATTTCCAAGAGTATGGGCTACATTCCATTGGCTACACTGCTGAAAAATCTGACAGCCTCCTCCTAAGCATCCATTAATTGCCTATAGTGCCTCAAGGCAGGATCGGACTTTATGGGCCCTCCTCCATCCCTGATGAAATGCTCACAGGCATAATCTTATGCAGGTCTTACACACGAAATCCCATCTTCAGTAAAATTCAAGAGTCAATAACTGTGTATGTCATGTCCAGCATCTTTCTGTGGCGTGTCTCCTTATCCCCTGGCTTGTAAGATCTTTCTACCCACCCTTCCATGATGTTCCCCGAGCCTTTAAGGAGGTGATATATATATGCTCTCTATTTGGCCACACTTATGAGCAGTTCTTCTTGTTATTTTGACGAGTTAATGGATCTCTGGCTGGCTGCTGCCTGCAGTTTTACGAAGTTTCCTGATGAGGGATGAGAGCAGAACAAACCTCTGCATATGCCCCTGGGTGTTTGGGAGGCAGTTTAACATGTGTCTTTACTAGTAATAGGTTCTCCTACTCATGGGCCACAACTCTATGCTCTGGAATAAGTGCACAACACTGGACATGGGCTCCCTCCTGGGGAATGTGCCTCAGATCCAATCATGGGGCTGTTGGCTGGTCCCATCATAAGCGTCGCACTATTTCCCCAGTCAGATCACTACTGTGGGGGCAGTATTGCAGCTAGCTGGGTTTCCCTCTCGCTTGACTGGGGATAGCTCTTCTTTCCAAGCAGTCTATGCTGCATCTTCTGCTACCATGACAGATAGCCAGAGGGAAGGATTCCCTGTTTAGTGGTAGCTTGCTTTCTGTGTTTGGTATCTTCCAGATGAGGCTGGTGTCTTCAACCAGTTTGTACCATCACATTCTGGTGGGCTAGCAGTGACAATAGGTTGTATTGTTTGGGGGACCTCCTAAGCCAACAACCAGTAGGGAAGTAGCCCACACCTGGTACTGGAATTTTTAATAACCTATGGTGATTTCAAGGAGGTACATCGTTTACCCACACTGGGCATCTCCGTTCAAATGCATTTTAAAATGCTACACCATTTAATAAGCATACAAAAAAAGCAGATTTCCAATGTTTTCCCACGTGTTGCTGGTTTGGTTAGTCCTTTCCTGTGTACTTTCTCCTTCACACCCCACAGGGTCTCTACTCTAGACCTTCCCCTCTCCAGTCTCCCCATCCCCACAATTACATGTGCCTGTTCTTTCCTTCATTCTCTTCCCTCCCTGGTTAGCAGTCCCCTTCTTTCTCCCTGCCTTATGCTATAAGGCACTGCATTCAAGTAACACACTACTCCGAGAGCTTGAGACTGGGATCTCATGTATTAGACAGACTATACAGGGTTCTTTTTTTGGGAGAGGAGGGATGGAAATCTCACACAGTATTTTGTAATTTTAGTTCCATTTTCTCACATGTTTTATAGTTTTTATAGTCCAGTTTTTGCCAACGAATAAGATTCTATTGTGTTTATCTTGTACATTTCCTTTGTCCATCAGTTGGTAGACTGGCCGGTTCTATTTCCTGGTTATTGGGAATAGAGCACCAATGAGTATGAATGTACGAGTGTCTCTATAGTATGATGTGGACAGACTTTGAGGTGTGTTCTCAGGAGTAATCTAGCAGGGTCATATGGTTGGGCTTTTTCTAGCTTTTAAAGCATTTCTGCACTGACTTCTGTAGCATCTAAAGCCATTTATATCCTACAAACAGTCCGTATGTGTTTCTCTTTCCTGCATCTCTGCCTTCCGTCATTATTTGCTTTCTGTTATAGGCATTCTGATTGTAGAAAGATGAAACCTCAAAAGAGTTTTAATTTGTATGAATACTGTTAAAAATATTTATGCTTTGTTCAGGTCTTCTGAGCACACTCAGATGTAGATATTTTTAAGTGGAGAACTTGTAGTGTGTGGATACTTATTACTATACAAAGCTTTCTGTTAAAAGAGAAAAATGATAAAATAGGAGCAAAATAGTTAAGTTTTGGGAAAATTGGAAAAACAGTATTCTAGCATTAGGCTAAACAATCAATAAATATATTTCCTCAGTGTTACTGGTTTATAAGCCTGGTACCTTGTAATATGTACAAATAGTACAGTTTTATAAATTTACATATAAATTTATTATAAACTTAGAAATCTTTGTCTTTCTGTGCGTGCAAGCCTGTGTGTGTGTGTCGGGGGGGGGGGGGTATGCGCGCGCGTGCGTGTCTGTGTGTGTGTGTGTGTGTGAAGTTAGAGGACAACTTCAAATGTTTGTCCATACCTTTTACTGTATTTGAGAGAGGGCTCCTCCCTGACTGCACGTGGCAAGTTAGTTGGCTGGTGAGATTGTATGGTGTCTCTGTTCTCTGCTTGGCTGACAGGTGTGTGCTACCACATCTGGCTTTCCATGAATTCCCGAGATCCAAACACAGGTTCTCACATTGTATAGCAAGTATTTCACCGCCTGAGCCATTTCCTCAGCACACACTCTTAGTAAAGAGAAAGACATATGGACCACATGCATGTTTGTAACTCATTCAGATAACACAATCTACTTTAAGTTTAGCCTGATTTTTCCTGTACAGGGTCACATAGCATGTGGAACTCATCAGTGGTTCCTAAGAGTGCAGTAATGCTAAAACACACACACAAACCTAGATGTTCTGTACACAAAAACCTATAAGGTCGACGATTGTTTATTAAAGACAGAACTTTGAAATGTTTCCTACCAAGTCCGAGGTGAGGGTAACACAGGTAAGGGGGGAATTTTTATGTTACAACAGTAACACATAAATTGGCTTTTTCCTGAAGCAGTTGGACTCTCGGCATTTTCTGCCAAGCCTGAACATAAAGTGTCATCATTTACCAGAACTCTCTGTATCATTGTTTTTTAAATTTCCTGACATGGGGGCAATATATTCTATTCTATGGGACAGATTTGAAGTGTGGCAATGACAGCAAGCAGTGGTCTCATTTGGTTTTATTTATTTCATTCTGCTTACCTGAGTGTGGCATCTCAATTTCTTGCTTTCCCCAATTGTGAAATGTTTTAGATGGAAAACCATTTATTTCATGCTCAGTGTATTAAAATACTGCAGCTTAGCTATAGTGCACAGACAAAAGTTTGAACGTGACAATGGAGCCAAAGTATGTTTATGACCACATATGAAATCACAGGCGGGGCCCAATTTTGTTTTACATTTATTAAAATGTTTCACACAGATCCTGATGAGTCTGATCAATAGTCATAATATCATATCAATATCAATATATTTTAACGGCTCATTTTTTCCTCATTCCTTTCTCTTTGCAGGTTTGATTGGAGAGACCAGTGATAATGTTTTTCAAAGATCTGTTTTTCTTTTAATTATATTTGTGACTGTGTGTGGGTTGGTGCATATGTGGGCAGGTTCTCGTGGAAGCCAGAATGGGGCAATTACAAGTGATTGTGAACCACCTGACTTGGTGCTGGAAACCACCTTGGCTTCCTTCCAATAGCAGTGTGCGCTCTCTACCCCTAAGCTCTCTCTCCAGCCCACACTGCTTGTTCTGTGGTTTCATTCTCTATTGTCATGTAGTAGTAATATTGGGCACACTGGGTTTTATGCTTGTGTGGTTATTAGAAACTGCATACCATTTATAAATTTTTGTTTAAAAATCCATTACTTTTTACATCACTAATAAAATAGCCTATGTCTTATTAAATTTGTAATTAACCTTGAAAATAATAGATTTTAAATTTCTAACGTTGGAGAACACTATATGTACATTATCTTAAATGTATTATGGATATAATATGCAAAATCCTGCTTTTTTTTCTTTTCTACTGTGTTTTGTTTCACTCATCAAAAATAACGAAAATATTTATGAGGAAACATTGTTATTACATGGTATCTTTCCCTGCTCTTCCCTCTGTCCCTCTGACTCCTCTCCTCACCTTGTGTCTCATAGGTCATTGCACCAATACACATAACTATAGTTGATGATACTGAGTTTGAGCTCTTGGAAACATTCAGCATCTCTTTAGTGAACGTGACTGGTGGTGGCCGACTAGGAGATGATGTTTTGGTGAATGTTGTCATACCACCGAATGATTCGCCCTTTGGAATGTTTGGATTTCAAGAGAAAACTGTAAGTTAAATATGTCAGGGGACTGCTTTTCCCCAACTTTTCACGGAGTTTTGAAGCCTCTCATTACCCTCCACTTAATGAATCTCTCTTCAAGAATGGTCGTTGAGTAGGCTGTTGCCCTAGGAAACACTGCGGCAGCCTCTGCACACAGTTTGATCCAGTGAGCGTTGGTCACAGCAGGTGATCTCCACAGAGAGCGGCAGATTCCTTTTCACCACTTCTGGTAGACCAAGGTGTCCTTCTTACCATGCCTTCTGCTTTCTGCCTGTTTTCCTGCCAGAATGCTGTCCTTGTGGGGAGCACCTTTCCCCCTGGTCTTGCTGGTCTCGGGTTGTATCTTAGGTTCAGGTGTGAGAATTATTGCTATCCATCCATTGTACTGGAGTTTTACCTTGAATTATAGTGAGCGAAATATCGGATTATATTCTCTGTTCCTGCCACCGGCGTTTTCCCTTATCTCTTTCCTTTTGCTCTTCAGTTTTCTTCCAAGATCTGAAAGAAAGAACCCACTTATTCCAGATTTAGCTCTTGAGTGGAGTTACAAAGCTTAACCAATTGCAAGCATACAATGTTTATGTAGTTCTGTTTGGTGACAGTTTCAACATGAACATCCTCTTAAATATAAAAGTAGGAAAAAAAATCTCCATCATAACAATTTGTGTGTGATGATATATAATTATTCTAAATTTATCTCTTAAAGACAACTCCAATCTGAGGTAATCATAAAGATCCTTAGATAATTCATATTTACTGAAAAACTCCTCTGGCTGTCTGTCCCAATTCACTATCTTGTCAATCATGCAATCAGTCATTAGTCGCAGGTACTCTTTGGCAATAAGCCCGCTACTCTGATGCCCTCTTGTTACTTTTCTGTGGCTGTAAGTCTAGAGCTTTACAACTTGTCTATGAGATCTCAACTTTTCAGATGCTTGAACCTTTAAATACAGCCTAGATATTATCTAATGATTTTGTCAGTATAATTTCAATTTCACAAGAAAATATGACTTTTAATAAGCATAATTTTTCTAGAACTAAGTAAAATATTTTCTGCCTTGAGAAAGGAACAGGCAGAATTCTTTGAGTGACTTTTGATAAGCTAACATCACAAAATGTATACGTTCCTGAGATAAAAACCATTATTATCTTTGGTATTTCTGATCACATATTTCTTAAAATATTGGCATATATAATATTTGTTGACATATTGTAGTACTCATGAATATGTAATTTAATCTTTAAAATCTGAACAGAATTAACTGCTCAAATCTTCAATTCGTAAAACCTTATAAAATATTTTTGTTTGTAACATTATCACACATGAACTTGGATACTGGAATCTGTGTTTATAAGCCATTCCATCTGTTATGGAAAACAATTTGATGAAAATAATTTCATGGCTTATTGTTTAGTTCTTCAGTAAGTCAAGACTTTGAACTTGGGCATTCAGTTTGTTTTGGAGCTCCTCTGCCTAAGAACAAGAAGTCATTTTACTATTCACAAATAATTTTTGTTTATTCATTTTATCTTAATTGCTGTTATTAACATTAGTACTCTAAACCCAACTTAAGCATGACTGAGGAATTAATCTACTAGCCTCAAGTTACTCTTTGTCTTACTCTAAAAGTAAAATTAGGCACCTAGATCCTATTGTGATTTTTTTCATAACAACTACAAGGAATAAATGAGTTGATGCATGTAAAGCACTCACACCTACATGAGTTGATGTATGTAGAGCCCTCACACCTACATGAGTTGATGTATGTAGAGCTCTCACACCTACATGTGTTGATGCATGTAGAGCCCTCACACCTACATGTGTTGATGCATGTAGAACCCTCATACCTACATGTGTTGATGCATGTAGAACCCTCACACCTACGACTTGCATTCATAAGTGCAGTTGATATTCTGACTCTTGATAGAATTAGTATAATTGTCATGCAGCCTTCTGCATTTGTTGTCATTATATCCTGTCTTTCTTTCCACAAAGCATCTTACTTTCCAACATACATGTGAAACAGACAATGTTGTACACAGTAGGTACAGTATTTGGTAACAGATTAGAAAGGAAACTGAAAAACATTGAGAAAAAAATTGTTAGTGTAAGCCCATCAAAATAAGATGATCACAGGCAATATGTAAGGACATAGACATGTAGATATCTATATGTATATTCCAAGCTAGGCATAAAATAAGCACGCAGAATGTTTATAGTTGATCCCTTCTTTGTTATAAAGTTTCTTGTGCCTAAGTTGTGGTGTGAACAGTACTTAGTATGGAGTCAAAATACTTGAATTAGATTTTACACTCATTTTATCCTAATATCTGTATGTATTTGGTCTTCAGATTTCTAAGAGTTTTATGGAGCTTAAATAAAAATAAACTGTATGCAAAAAATAACACAATAAAGGCTTAATGAACGCCAGTTAGCTCCAAATCTCTGAACTTGATTCTAACATAGAACCTAGTGGACAAAGCAACACAAAAACAAGATTATGTTATATTTTTGTCTTCAAAATCGAAAACATTCAGTTACATTTCAAATCTGACTGAGTATTAGAGGTTTCATTGGACTTTTCTGCCCCTACTGAACACATATAATTCCCTTATGACATATCTTTTCATTAGACTTAAGCATAAGAAGTGCTGTTGCTAGTAAATTAATGTTAAGTATCTCCTATAAGAAGGGAGGAGGTAGCTCAGGAGAGAAGTCAATGAGAGGATCTGAATTCAAATCCTAAGAACCTACATAAGAGTCAAATCTATAGTGGGCTCATTTGTAATCCCAGTTCTCTTATGCTCTCTTAGTTTTTTTTTCTGTTGGTGTGAATAAACACCATAACAAAGGAAACTTTTAAAAGAAAGCATTTATGGGGGTTGTTTATAGTTTCAGAGGATGAGCCTATGGCTATCATGGTGTGTAGTATGGTAGCAGTCAGGCAGGCATGGTACTGGAGCATGAGCTGAGAGCTTATAGCTGATGAACAAGCAGGAGAGAGAGGGAAAGAAAGGGAGAAGCACAGAGAGAGGGACTAGAGAGAGGGAGGGAGGAAGTGAGGGAGGGAGGGAGAGAGAGAGAGGGAGGGAGGGAGGGAGAGAGAGAAAGACAAAGTAAGAGAGAGAGGGAGGGAGGGAGGGAGGGAGAGAGAGAAAGACAAAGTAAGAGAGAGAGGGAGGGAGGGAGGGAGAGAGAGAAAGACAAAGTAAGAGAGAGAGAGAGGGAGGGAGGAGAGAGAAGGAGAGAGAAAGAGAGAGAGAGGGAGGGAAGGAGAGAGAGACAAAGTAAGAGAGAGAGAGTGAGGGAGGAGAGAGAAGGAGAGAGAAAGTAAAAGAGAGAAAGTGAGTGAGAGAGAGAGAGAGAGACTGGGTCTGGCATGGACTTTTGAAACCTCAAAGCCCGTGTTTTTTTGTTTGTTTGTTTGGTTGGTTGGTTGGTTTGGTTTGGTTCGGTTTTGGTTTTTTGAGACAGGGTTTCTCTGTATAACCCTGGCTGTCCTGAAACTCTGTAGACCAGGCTGACCTCGAACTCAGAAATCTGCCTGCCTCTGCCTCCGAAGTGCTGGGATTAAAGGCGTGCGCCACCACCGCCCGGGCCCATGCTTTCTGTATAGTGACAAATCTCCTCTATCAAGACCACACTTACTAATTCTTTCCCCAAACAGTTCCACGAAATGTCTTACAAGAAATTTAGGGTTGCTGTATAATAAAAAGTTTACTTATCTAAGTCTAAATTACTATGCTATTGTAGCTGACCTGCCTTCTGTGATCCTGAGGCCTGAAACTGCAGTTTCTGGCACTTAGCACCTCATCCTAAAACAGCAGGAGAGTAAGTCAAGGATTGATTGCTAGAGCCTTTTCCCAATTGTCCAGATGCCTCTTGCTTGTCGGGCTAGGGGGAAATTTGAGCCATAAATTTATTTTGAACCAGGAGAAGAGAATAACACAGAAGGGAAAACTTTTACATAAACAAATATTCATAATCTCACACAAATTCATATGCAGATTTATTCATGCTCATTTTTTTTTTAATTTATACCTATCCATTCATACCCAGTTGGGCCCAGCTTGCATGTATTCTCACAATTACATACTTATACACATATCCATACTTACATATGTATATGGAGCAAAAGACCAAGTACCGGTGCAGAAAGAACTCACTCATTCTGGATGAGAATGGAGCTCCAATCTTTATTAAATAGAGAAAGAAAAGGCTTCTACCCCTTTAATGCTAAATAAATTAAATCCATGTTTGTAAGAAAAAAGCTTTATTTCTTTTAATAAAACTAAGCCTACCTTGTCCTTACCATGGGACCTGTTCTGTCCCATGGTAAGGAGAAGCCTGCCTGCTCCTTCTGCTCTCTGCAGCATCTTCTTTTTTCCTCTTTCCCTCTGCATTCTGCACATTGCTCTCTTAGTATTTTATGTTACCTATAGTTTCTAAGTTATTCCACTCTGCATCTCCTTCTAATCTAAAAAGTGTTCTGTCTAAAATCTTCTCCTCAGTTCAGTTCCTCCCTCAGCTCAGTTCTTCTCACCTCTGTCCCCCAGTCCTGATTCTTCTCTGTGTTCTCAGCCCTTAAGCATCTTTCAGAATACATGATCACAAGTTAAAAAGTTCATCAAGTTCACACAGAAAATAAAATCATAAATTGAAATAAAACTTTACAACAGAGAATGTTTACATGCATATCCATTAGGAGTAGTTATCTAGCTAAAGATCCATCATCCGTCTCAGCTCCACAGGTTCACTGAAGGTTTAAAACCATAACTAAGTTTAAGTGAAGTTTTGTATAGATAAACCCAGTCAATATTTTATCTTCTGTCCTAACATCTATAATAAATCATTAGTTCCTTAATTGTTTTACAACATCTTGGAATGTTCTCTGAGTAGGAGAATGTCTGGTTACCATCTAAGAGCAATTAACTGCTGACATTTGGGAGACTGGCAGAGTTCCATTGCAGTTTTGACTATCAGAAAAGGATGTAATAGTAGTCCTATTATAAAAGAGCTTAATAATCACAGACAAAATTTTAGGAATTCTTATAGGATCATTATTAAGACTTAAGTCATCTATTTGTCTACATAGCATCACTACAAGACAGTACAACTTCATGGATCTGCAGAGATCAGCTCCAAAGGGTTGTGCTATTACTTCGTGATTATTACATATATATAATAATAACAGGAAAAGCATATTAATAGCAGGAATCTTTCCTAAAATTAGTCCCTTACACATCCTTGTTTAATAAAAGCACACCTGTCACAGATTATATAATAATCTGAAGCAGGCCATTTCAGGATGACCACCTCATAGTTATTAGCTTGACTCATTATGGCTCATGACACATTCAAATATATGAGCCATGGGGGATGGGGTGAGAGGGTGGCATGCATTGTTATGCAAATCACTCTGTATTGAGAGGTGGGAGGTGGATACAGGAGAATCCTTAGAACTTTGTTAGTTGGCTAGCCTAGTGTTTATAGTGGCCCAACAAGAGACCTTGTCTCAAACAAGGTGGAAGGCAAAGGACCAGTGCTCAAGGTTGTACTCTGACAACCATGCATATATAGTGGCACATGTGTGCCTGCTTTCACACACACGAAGGACTCTCGGAAGAGGAAATATTCAAGAGAAATTTGAAATACCAAGTGATGTAATGTGTAGAAAAGAAACAAGTTTGGGAGACCTTTTTACCAGCCATGTGATAACAAGTTGTGAATTGAATCTCAAATCAAACTATAATGATCACAATCTAATAAGACTATTTTTCTGATATTTTTAATGTGCTTGCCTTACTGGATTTTATTTCTTTCAGGTAATGATTGATGGATCCCTTTTGTCTGATGACCCTGATTCATATGTGACACTGACTGTCGTCCGGTCCCCAGGAGGAAAAGGAGCTGTCCGACTTCACTGGGCTATTGAAGAGAAGGCCAAAGAAGACCTCAGTCCTTTGAATGGGACACTATATTTTGATGAGGTACAGTTGCCTCTGGACTCCTTTAACATTTCTCTTAATTTTTACAGAGCCTTGAGGTATTGCTTATGAATTCACATGCTAGTATTCAATTTTTCTATTTTTTTTTAAATCAATGTGCATTGAAAGGGAAAGAGAAGAGACAGGGGAAAGCAGGAGGAAGAGGGAAGCGGGGATGAGATTGCATGCTTCAGACTGTGCCTCTGTAATAGTCCAAAGTGCCTTTCTGTCACGTTCCTCTCCTGACTGAAGGTTGAGTTGGCCAGACTGACCACACATCCCAGTGTCATTCCAAAGCCAGCCTTTCTGCAGCCATTTCTTATGTCATTGCTGAGTCTGATGCTCTTCTATTTTCTTTTGACATTGGTCTTTACTACCCTAACTGTATAGAACTTCTATAGTGGTTCAAAACATTGATAGTGTCTCCAAGACAATGTCAACTCTATAGACATCCAGCCAACTTGTTAATAGTGAGACATGATCTCTTGCTCTCAAAGAGAACATCAGACTTAGACTTAGATTTTTAAAGACATTGACGCTTGGATAGTGGGATTGAGGTAATGTCTCAAGCAGCCACTACAGAGATGTGAGTTAAGGACACTCTGAAGGGGAGCTAGCTCTGCGCATCCCTCCTCCTGCTTCCAATGGCCTATTGGTGCTAGATTTCTGCTTACCATTTATCTTTTTTTGCTTTCTGCCCGTTCCTGTGGCCCTTGCATGCCTTGCATCTGTCTCACTCCCGAGAGTCCTCACTAGCATCCTTCCCTCTCATGCTGTTCCCTTAGCTGAGAAACTTCTTAGGAACGTTTTTTAGGTATGCTATGAGAAGGAAAACAGTCCTGGGGAAATGAGAGAAGAAAGGAAGTTTGTTAAGGATGTAGATTGGACTTTTGGGATGGCAGGGACATTTTCGTCCCTACTCCCATTCAGTCTAAGAAGGCAACCCCGTTTCCTCTGCTGCACCAACCCCATGTTTGCCTATCGATTATGCTACTCTTGCCAGCTCTTGTCATTCACATCAGTTCTTTGCCTTGACCTCACAATGTGCAGTCTTGGGGATTAGGATCGTCTCTGCAATCGCATCCTTAAGATTGTTATTCATATATAGTTGTGTGTATTATGTTGTTCTCTTGTAATATGAGCACCATTTTACAAGGAATGTATATATTTTTTATTTTTTTAAGATTTATTTATTTTATGTATATGAGTATTCTATCTGCATATACACCTGAGTGCCAGAAGAGGGCACCAGATCCCATTGTGAGCCATGTGGTTGCTGTGAATTGAACTCAGGACCTCTGGAAGAGCAGACAGTGCTCTTAACTGCTGAGCCATCTCTCCAGTCTTTGTATTTTTTAAAAATTATGTAAGAGCTTCTAGGAAAACGTGACTTCTTGCCTAAGGCTTTACTTGAGTTTTTTCCTGGGAAGTCCTTAAATCCTGGAGTGCATGCTTCACCCTTATCCCCAGTGCTCCAGTCTCTTTCTCTTGCCTATGTCCCTTTAGTATTTACATGCACATATGTTTGGGTACAACTCCCTCAGTCAGCCCAGCATCAGTTTAGCCCAGAAGTCTCCCCATATTTATGTTATATTCTAGCAAAACAAACAGAACAACCATGTGCTTTTGGTATGAAACTCCACAGTACAGAGGAATGAAAAATAAGTGCCCTCTCCCCACTCCTCCTGTGATAACTGCTATTGATAGCTTCTTTTAATCCTTCTGAAACATAATGTACCTTCTCCACACATGCAATTTGTGCTCCCCAATCTGTTCGAAACTTGCTGTTCTATACTGCGGTACTTTCCATGTTAAACAAATCTCTTGCATCAGAAACGTGGGTGAACGTTTCCTTTTGTACAGCTTTTGCTGCTGGCACCTCTTCACCCCCCATGATCTCTCTGTTCCACCATGGCTTTGGTAGTTCTTAGATTCCTTATCAGTCCTTCAGCTCACGTCATTGGCTCAGTGCTTTATTCTCTTAAATTCTGACATGCTTTAGTGTCATTTCTATACTACAACAGATTGCTTAGGTCACCTGCATTTGCATTAATTTTATCAACTACATTTCCTTTCAATTGTGGTTCTTTTGTATTATTGGAAGTAACCTTAAACTACTTGAAATCTTCTTCCTACCATTTCATACCATATGGATCTAGGTAAATTTGTTAATGCTGATGACACTTGGTTTCCAAAGTTCAAATGAGAGCAACAGTGTTTAACCAGAGCGAGGTGTGAGGACTGAACAAACAGTATTTGTGAGCAGGCTAATTTCCTGACACTTATCAAGTACTTAATAAAGTAGGTGATATTTATAAAGAGTTCTTGAAAACAGCAGTTTGCCACCTCAGTGTAGTGACATTCGTCTTTCCTACATTGTGTGCTTAAAGTTTAATAACTTTGAATCTCCAATGCAAACAAATAGTTTATATTTCTGTCTCCCTGAAATAGCCTACAGAGGTTATTTCCAAGTTGCTGCTCCATACAGTTTTTGTGTAGAATATGAATAATGAAATTTTAAGGAAAACGTTTCCATGATCAGATATCTTTGGAAACTCTTGATTAAATTAAGGAGGATTTCTTGAGGGGCAAGGGGAAGAGTTGTTTAGAAACTTTGCACTTAAGCAAATTTTGAATCTCTAGGAGAACTTTGCTAAGCTCATTGCCCAGATTACCTCTTTGTGCCTGGCATTCATTGTTATCATTTATAACCAGCATTACACCTCTATTGACTTATAATGGCCTCCTTCCCCTCCTCTCAATGACTTACTTCTATTGAGAGCTGGAGACTCCATGACATGAAAGGTTGCTTTGCATGTAGTAAGTTAGAGGGCTGCATGAGCATACAGAGTATAGTAGATTCTTACGATTCAGTGAAGCGTCTGAACTCTTTGCATTTTTGAGTGCACCTACTCACTGAGTTGCACTTGTATCCCTCTGTCCATATGTTTGATGTTTTCCCACTTGCCAGCACAGGGGGACTGATGGGAAATTCAGCTTTTATATTTTATACATTCCCTGCTGAAGAAAGACAAGAAAACTAACTTTTTTTTACCTCATAATGTAAACAAATGTCCTTTTAATACAGTCTGCTTAAAATCAGTTTTCCACATTTGTGTATTTGTGATTTCGCTGCCTACAGCAGTCCCCAGTGTGTTGTAGTAATTGGCTGTGATGTAACTCAGCAGGTGCTTTGTGTGCCAGATAAACTGCGCTCAGGCTTGGGATATGGTTGTTATTAACACACGATCATGGTAGAACAACTCTAGGTTTGCTACAATATTTATAAATCTGGAAACAACCAAAAACACTCCAGAAGTTGATTTAAGATTGCAAATAAGTTTTAGAGAACAGGCCAACTTAGTGTCTAGGGATGGCAAATCAACAGGACAAACTCAGAGAAAGTTGTAAATACAATGAAATGTCCGCAACAATCAAAGGACAAATTGAATCCACATAGGGAAATGCAGCATGTATACCCAGGGAACATCAACAGTAGAGTGCATGGCACAGAATGACAGACAAGAGGGACAGCCGGAATGGAGAGACAAAAGGAACAAAAAAAAATAATAAAAACCTAAAAGATTGTGTACTCTTCAGTAGATAGGGGCTACAAATGTGGGATGAATTCAAGCTGTGTTTGGGGGTGCAAGAAAAACATTTATTAACACTTGAAGTAACATTTTGTGACTTAGCATTAAAGATAAAAATTACTATTGGAAAAGTGTAAAGTATTCAGGAATAAATTCAGACAGAAACAAGCAAGATGTGCATGAAAACAGTAAAATAAAACATTAAAGTTATGAATAAATAAAGACTAAAACTTGTAACAGAAAAGCAGGCTCCTGAGTAGAGACTCCATCCCCCACTGCTGCTCTTATACAGTACTGCCTACTAGGAAGGTGCCAGCAGCCTGGCATTCATTGATGAAGCATTCTGGGAGCTTTTCCAGTGGCGGTGTACAGCACACATCCCCATGACTGCAGACTACAGCTATGAAATGCTCTCCTTGGCATGCAGTCTACTGTGTCCTGTGCACATCAGCTCCACCCTTGACTCTTTGGGATGTGGACAATTAACTATAAGTTTGGATTTTCAGTGACGGAAAACTTTCAATACATTTAATAGTTGTGTTTTTTTTTTTTCACTTTTCCCCTTATGAAAGGAAAATGGAATTCAGAGCTAATTTTTATTGCAATTCTTCCTGGTTGTAATTTATAATTGTAGGTGATAAAATGGCATCTTAAGAAGCACATGCACAAATATCTTATTTTTCTAATGAAAACATTTAGAAGTTGACTTTTGTTCATCTTGAAAATGTTTTTTGCTTGTTTAAATGTAGACTGACTCCCAGAAGTCTGTTATATTGCACACACTTCAAGACAGCATGCTGGGGGAAGACAGACGCTTCACCATTGAGTTAATAGCTGCTGACGAGGTAGAAATATCTCCAATGAAAGGTAAGAAAAATTCACACAGGCTTTGAAGTTAAGTATTTCCAAAAAGAAGTAGTTGCAAAAATAGGCAATGCTAAGTTTTATAACTTTTAAAAGTGTGCTTCAGTGTAGATCTACATTTTTACTCTATATTCTAGGCAGTTTTTAAAATTAAAATGAGAGTACAATACAATAAATTATAATTATTGTATTGTAAAAACAATAAATGAATTTATTAAAATTATATCTTTATGATGCAATACATATGATTTATATAGTCACAGGCCAAAGGTCATATACTGTTGGCTTTTTGTTTTACAATAAAGCTCTTCATTATGCTCATGCTTATAAAATAAAACATGAGAGCTAAATGATCAAACAGTAGTAAGCTATTACATCTCCCAGTATTGTATAGCAGAAAAGCTCATTACACTAAAATAAAAATAATTAACTTTTAATTAAAATTAATTGAAATTTTTAATTAAATTGTGTATGTGGATATGTGCATGTGAATGCAGATGACTCTGCAAGTCAAGGAATTGACTCTTACTGGGACTGCTGTTGCCTTGAGTGAGGAGCTGAGCTGCCCCACATAGAGCTGTGAACTGCACTCAGGCTCTCTGTAAGAATACCATGGGCTCTTCATTTCTGAGCCATTTGTCAGCCCCAAGAATTATTTTTAAAACATTTAATTTAGTTTATGTGTTTGTATGGAAATGAGTATATGTGTGTGTGCATGTGCTGTGTGTGTGTGTGTGTGTGTGTGTGTGTAGACATGTGCAAAGATTTCCCGTGGAAGCCAAAAGAGGGCATTGGATCCCTTTGAGCTGGAGTTTACAGCATTTATGAGCAGCCGGTTGAGAATACTGGGACAGAAACTTGGTCATTTTTAAGAGCTGTAAGGACTCTTAACTTCCAGACCATCTCTCCAAGCCCAAGAATTCTTATTTACACAGATATTCGCTGTGATACAAAACTGGTCTTCATCCTCCATGCTCAATATAATCTAATTTTATGTTCTTATATGAACTTATAACTGTTATCTTGAAATGCTGATAGTGATGCTTGATTGCTTATAATTTCTATATGTTTTTAGCAGTCATATGTTGCATAATTTTAAAATATAACACATGAAGTGTGACTAGTTATAGTCTCAGTCTACATGCTTTTATCTAAAATTATTCACTTGTCTGTTTTACTATTTCATACAAGTATCTCAATTTTTATATATTCATAGGAAAGGCAGGTATTAAATGATTTCATTGTGCTATGAATAATAACAACAAAAAGGATGAGCAATATTTAAAATATTTATTTGCTTGTTGTGACACCATCCTTTTATAACATTGAAACTCCATGGTAAACAAGGCTCTGGGACTGAAGTGGGTTGGTACCCAGGCACGTGTCTTTCCCCTTCTCAGAGACCTGAAGGAGGAAGGGGGCAGAGCTACATGAGGGGAACTGAGGGGTGATAGGGGGCTGCAGTCTGGATGTAAACTGAATCAATCAGTAAATTATTGGAAGAAAAAAAGCATTACGCATATTTCCCCGGAAGAGTTGACAAAGGATTCTAATACCATCCATCAGACTGATCCGCACTGCAAGCAAACATCAAGTCATTTCATGTATTGAATACAATATTGCATGATTACCAATAAATCTAAGTAATAGTCACAAATATTGATATGGATAACCTAAATGATCATTAGTCAAAAAATAAAGTTATATGGAACAAAAAATAAAGAAAGAAAAAGAAAAGAAAGAAAGAAAGAAAGAGAAAAAGAGAAAAAGAGAGAGAGAGAAAAAAGGTGCTCTCAATAATTCTTGCTTTTTCTCCTGAGGCCACTGAAAAACCCAGACAGCCAACAGGTACGGTGAATCAGTTCATGCATGTGGTAGAGGACAGCTTGCTCACCAGGCAGTGAGCGTGGGGTTTGGCCAGGCTTTTCCTGCCCTCTTCTGCAAGTGTGATTGCAGGAAGGGCTGAAAGGTCCCAGGGCTGATCTCCTCCTAGTGAAAGGCAGAAACCAAAACCTGCCAGTGATTATTGTCTTCTGCATTTAATTGTTTAGTGTGTTTGGGTGCACCTCCATATTTGCCTCTTAATGGGCTATCTTATCTTAAATGTAGGTAGTGCATCAGTCATCATTCGAGGAGATAAGAGCATATCAGAAGTTGGAATTGCTCCATCATCTAGACACATCATTATTGGGGAACCCTCAGCCACATACAACGGCACTGCCATCATCATGTGAGGATTCTGTGATTTTATTTAAGTAGCTTAGAGCAGCAGTTCTCAACCTGTGGGTCGTGACCACCTTGGGGGATACATATCAGATATCCTGTGTGTCAGATATTGACATTTCAATTCATACCAATAGCAAAATGACAGTTATGAAATAGCAACCAAATAATTTTATGGTTGGGGGGTCACCAACAGCGTGAGGAACTGTATTAAATGTTCACCACATTAGGAAGGTTGAGACCCACTGGCCTACAGCATCATTCTCAAGTATGAAGAGTACATTATCAATGTATATATTGGTAAGCATTGTGTGGAGAACAGAACTGACTTAAGGTAGAAACTAAAAGCTGTATTCTGAGCTGTCCTGAAGTCTGATCACAAGTAGCCCTGTTCACTCAGGGATGGGTTGCAAAGTCCATGAGGGTAAAAAAGACAGCCCCATTCAGTCATTGCATACACAAGGAGTTACTTTCTCTATAAACTTGATTCTGTGGGTTCTTAAATCAGTTCCTGCCACATGACTAAATCTAGGATTGTGGGCAAGTTTGTCTCTCCACATTTTCTAATGGCAAATGAAACGGCAGCCACCAGTGATGTAGCTGGGTTTGATTGAGAGGACTGTAGTCTCGCAGAGGCCTCCTGGATTTTCCGGTCCCCACCCCCACCCCCAGTCTGTTTATATGTGGAGCATAATGTCTCTGTTCTTTAGAGGATCTGTTACACTATTCATATCGTATGTAAATGTTAAATAAAATACGTCAATTTTTATTTTTATTTCTTTAAACCTTCAGGCTTAGTGTTCACTTTTAGCTTAGGAATTCTGACACGACTATCTTGGAATTCTAAGACTTTTGCCTGATTTAAAATTGTTTGGTAAGGCTATTTAAAGTCTTAATATTCTTCAAATAAGTGAAAATTGGCTGAAAGGCGCAGCAAATTATTAAGAAAGATTATTAATTAAAAATATACTAAATATATGTCCATGTACTGTTGTAGCCTTGTTCGTGGCCCAGAGGTTTCGGGGGACATCACAGTGGGCTGGAGGATACTGCCTCCTTCCAGGGGGGAGTTTGTTGAAACATCAGGACAACTGACAATGCTGGATGGACAGTCTACTGCCACAGTAGTAATTCAGGTACCTGTGCGGTTGCCTTCTGTGAGCCCCTGTGTGTGTGTGTGCATGTGTGTGTGTGTATGTGTACATGTGTCTAAGTGTGTGTGTGTGTGTGCGTGTAGGTGTGTGTGCATATGTCTGTGTGAGTGTCTGTGTGTCTGTGTCTGTGACCATTGTAGTAATTAAAATACCAGTGTGGCTGTCTTCTGTTAGCCCTTGTGTATGTGTGTGCATGTGTATATGTGTGTATATGTGTTTGTGGACATATGCGGGTATAAGTGTGCATGTGTTTGTGTGCCTATGAGTGTATGTGTGTGTGCATGTTTGTGTTTGTGTAGTTGGAGGAAGTTTACAGAATCTATGGCTGTTTCTATGGCTTTTTTCTTAAACCTTCTCCAGGCTTTGAATGATGATATCCCAGAGGAGAAGTATTATTATGAGTTTCAGCTCACTGGAATCAGTGAGGGTGGGATGCTGAATGAAGCCAGCGTCACTGCTCGCATCACCATGGTGGCCAGTGACGCTCCCTATGGCCAGTTCTCGTTTTCACATGAGCAGCTTCACGTCTCAGAAGCAGCACAGAGGGTATGGTGTTGACTGCTGAAGCTCTATCTGTTGTTGCAAATATGGGGAGTGGTCCTTAAAATGCAGTTTATTTGTCTGGTTTTTGTTGTTGTTGTTCCTTTTCTAAAGCTTTTTCCCCCCAACGGATTAATTTTTCTTTGTATTGTTATTATAATGTGATTACTGTAATTTTATAGAATTTAGTTCCGCATAATCCTAGTTAAATAGAATAATTAGAGATGATTTGTGCAGTGGATTAAAGATGCAAATTAAACAGGTAAGCAATTTTCTCCTAGGTTAACGTCACAGTTGTCCGCTCGGGTGGCTCCTTTGGACGTGTACGGGTCTTGTATGAGACAGGTAGCGGGACGGCTGAGGCAGGCTGGGACTTTGTTCCCACTTCAGGAGAGCTGCTCTTTGAAGCCAGAGAGAGGATGAAAAGTCTGCACATTGAAATCCTTGATGACAACCTTCCTGAAGGCCCTGAGGAATTCGTTCTTGCCATTACAAGAGTGGACCTCCAGGGAAGGTAAAGATGAGGAAAGGAAGGGGAGCAAGGAGAAAGAAAGGGGAGACCTCGGGCCAGGACTGAACACAGAAATTAAGATAGACTCGATTTTCCTAATTGTCTAAACTTTATTCCTCCCCCTACTTCCCTGCTGAGAGAACATGGTCCTGTTATGTGGATTCACCCAGCATTGCAAAGCCAGAGCATTGATGGTGATATGCCATCCCACAATTCCTTGTGGAATTAGCCTGACTGAGGCAGTCAATCTGACCATCACCCCTGTAAAGACCCCCATGCAGGGCCCAGGAAGGGGCCTTCCCCTAAAAGAGTGCATGAATTCTGAGAAGACTGAAAGTTCAGTTATATATTAAAATATACATTCATTAGTTAAATATCAATTTCATGCTTCAATTTTTCCTAATTCAGAAACATAGGTAGAATATGTATTCTCTTACTTGAGAAATGGAAAGATATATTTGAGTTCACATAAACATCGTATCGTTACTTTTCAAAATGTGATTCAGTCTCTGGCAGTGGGGCCTACATTCTTCCAGTCGCTCAGTCTTGCCTAAGTGAAGGTGGATTGGAGAAAGGAGTTCCCCCCAGGTGACCACAGCATGTGGTTTTGATTAATCAGGATTTGGAGATTTTTACCTTCTTGGCTGTTTTTCCAAAGATAAACTTCCACGTGAATTCTGGCTAATAGTTTTTGCTTCCAGATAATGACCAGGCTCCCTTTGATGCAGTGTTGCCTGTTTTGCCTCCCAGTTAGAGACCTGCTGCTTTGGTAGGCCTTGAATAACCCACTAATCTCAGGATGCTGACAGGGCAGTTGCTTCTCCCATATAATGTGTATCCCCTTGGTTCTCTCTCTAAGTTTGCCTCATGAGCAATCTTATTTAGCAGTTTTCACTCTCTCAGGACAGGGTAGCTCATGAACACTGAGTGCAAAAAATTTGGGAATTGAAGAAAGGATTGGAATTGTTTAGTGTCTTTTGAAAATGTTTTTTTCATTTCAGGAACTGAAATGCTCATAAGGTGTGGCAGTCAAAGCTTGCTTGATAGGAATATCAATCTGAAAAGGTCTTCTGCAGAAATAGGTTGTTATACAAGTAAACTGACTGATTATGACAGTTCGTTTACATTTCCTTATACTCTTATTATTTATATTTTGTCCAAACTTGTAATTATTATTACTTTTTGTTTCATATAAGCACCAATACTTGGGAGCAAGTATTTTTTTTAAACATCACTTCACACAATACAGCCTTAGTATCATGGATGTTTAAGACAATTACAGGATTGAGGTACAGCATTCTCCAAGCATGGATGAAGCTGTGGGCTCATTGTGCAGTTGTACAAGAGAGTCAGTGCAATAGAACTAAAATACAGGAGCTAAAAAGACCTTTATGTTCATACTACATATGTTTTGTTATGTTTTAATCTTTCTTTCCTTTGCAAGAGGGTATGATTTTACCATCCAAGAAAATGGACTTCAGATAGATCAACCTCCTGAAACTGGGAACATCTCCATTGTTCGAATCATAATAATGAAAAATGATAATGCAGAAGGCATCATTGAATTTGATCCAAAGTTCACTGACATCTCAGGTGAGCTTAGTTGGCTTCTTCTAACTGTCCCAACATTTTCTCAATTGCAAAGGAACCAGGATTCTTATATGCAAATTGATTTGGTTTGATGACAAATATTCCCCTGTATTTGTATGTTTACATTTAAAAATATATTTTCAGTTACTTTTAGGTAGCTTTGAACCTCTCTGTATTTTGCAAAGCCAAAGTGCTACTTGGCTTAGAAAAAAAATGATGCTTAATCTTTAAGGATTATTAAAATATGTCTGTTCAAAGCATTGTTAAGGGGCTAGAGAAATGGCTCAGTAGTTAAGAGTATTTGCTGGTTGGTGCTGTCTTAGATTTCTATTGCAGAGAGAAAACATCATGTTCAGGAGAAACTTGGAGAGGAAAGGCTTTATTTCATCTTAGAACGTGTAGCCTGCCATTCTGGTGTCAGCTGGAGTTCAAGGCAGGAAGCTGGAGTCAGGAACTAACCCAGAAGCCATGAGGAGCATTGCTGATAGGCTTGCTCCTCCTGATTTGCTCAGTTTGCTTTGTTATATGACCTAGGACCACCTGCCCGGGGGTGACAACGCTCACAATGGTTGGAACGCTCATACACATATCATTAATCAAGACAATCCTAAGGCCAGTCTTATGGAGCCATCTTCTCAATTAAGCTTCTCTCTTTCCAGATATGTCCAGGCTGAGGCAAGCCGACAGAAACCACACAGCACACTGCTCTTGCAAAGCTGGATGACTGGCTCACACTGCCTGTAATTCCAGCTCCAGGGGATCTGATGCCCTCTTCTGGCTTCTGGGCGATTTGCATATTCAAAGATCCATACACATGAATAAAAATGAAATGAATTTCAAATATTTTTAAAGAAAACCTTCCAGATTTATGTAAATTTAATTTTAATGTCTGGGTTCTTGATCCTGTCTTCAGCTCCTCTCAGGCTTGCTCAGTGTTACAATTCCCCTTTACCACAAAATCAGAACACAGAATATGTGGTTACGTTCTTTTCTCAGCAGGAAGAGATGACTACCTTCCTAGGATATGCTTTTATTCAAAGGTAGAATATAAATATAGTTTACAAGTAAACATAATACATTGTTCATGCAAATGATTTATTGGCCTTATTGCCTCTACCCAGATTCTTTGTCTAGCTATCTTGAAAGTTCAACAGAATCTCCTTCTACATAGTTCCTAAGGCCTTTTGGCTAAGCCATGGCTTATCACGTAAACTGTTTTGTGAATTTCGGCCCACGACTGGTAAAAGAATGCTGCATTTTTACATTGAGAAATAATAGGATTTTTTTCTATTTACCCATTTCTCATTAATTCACTGTTTCTGGGAGGAAGTTTTGGTAATGGATACCTCCTTAATTTAAAACTTAAATTTGAATTTTTAAATTGAAATCAAGCATTGAAACTGATATTTTCTGATAGATTTCCTAGGACCAGAAAATATAGCAGTTTATATATAAATATTTAAAAATACTAATACAAGTGTTATTGAGATAGTCCAGTGAATAAGTGTGTTTGCCGACAAGCTGGAATCAATCCTGGATACTACCAGCTGGTAGGAAAAGGGACATGACCCCAGTATGTTCTCCTCTGAGCTCCACACAGGTACACACAAGCACACACTCATACACACACACACACACACACACACACACACACACACACAGAATATAAATGAAAAATATCATGTGATAGAAATATTGTAAGGCTCCCCTTACATGCACGATGTGTATTTCAGCTAAATGTCTAAAGCAGTTCTTAATAGTTTCAATTTTTGCATATGCTTTTATTTTATTTGTGCATATCACAAAGAGAAGGAAAGCCTGTACTAATGATTGTACAGGTTGCATTCATGTTTTAAAATTGATCCCTCTAAATTTCAACATATGGTAAGCTATGTTTTTCATAAAGACATAAGACCCACAAAACTTTAATTAATTCTTTCAGAGGTGCTAAGTGAACTATGAAAACCAGAAGAGTGCACACTGGACCCTTGCCTTTCATTGCTTAGTCTAGTCTAGCTGAATCGTGTAAAAGTCATTTGCTTTTCCTAGTAACTCACCTAATCCCACATTCCTGTCACAGTGGAGGAAGATGCTGGCGTGATCACCCTCCCTGTCCTCAGGCTTCGTGGAACTTACGGCCGTGTGTCAGCTGATTTCAGCTCCCGGGGCTTCTCTGCAGATCCAGGAGGCTATGCACTGCATGGTAGCTCAGTCGCCTTTCAGCATGGGCAGAACCTAAGCTTTATAAATGTCTCCATCATCGATGACAATGAAAGGTTAGTCCTATAGAGACAGTGGACACACACAAAGCAGGGGTGCGGTGGCCTAACTTCTGCTGACAATGCATGTTCCTGCCGAGAAGCAGCACTTGAGAGAGACGGGGGAGTGCCAGGAAAGGAGATGGCCCCGTGGTTGCATACCCCAGTTTTTCTCAGATAGAGGGAAAAGTTTCTGTTCCTTCCCGGGTCTGGTCAGGATGTGGCAGAACTTTCCAGTCCACCTTCTGCAGTTAGGAAGTGGGTTGTGAAAGCTTCATGTTGAGTTTGCTTTTTGCTGGGCACCCTCCTCCTGGTGTGTGCCTGCTGGGCCTTGAATATGCATGGCCAATTTGGAAAATGACTAGCTATTTGGATTTTACAAGCATTTTAATATGTTTAGACTCACAGATTGCTCCTTCTTGCCATGCAGTGAATTTGAGAAGCAGTTTGAAATTCTGCTCGTTGGAGCTACGGGTGGAGCAATCCTTGGGCGCCACCTAGTGAGCAAAATCACCATTGCCAAAAGTGACTCTCCCTTTGGCATCATAAGATTTCTCAACCAAAGCAAAATTTCTGTTCCTAACCCCAATTCCACAATGGCTTTGCACTTGGTGCTGGAGCGGACTGGAGGACTCTTGGGAGAGATTCAGGTAGAGTTATTATTCCTGTGATGTTAAAAGAAATTTTGAAGTATTATGTAGGATGTTGGACTATCTATCTTCCTCCCCAGATGTGTTTGTTTGATTACTACTAACTGCTTTGTAAGTGTTAGTGGCTTCCGAGCTCGATGAACATATTTGAAAATAATGTGGGCAGAATAAACTTGAATAGAGGCAAGCCAGTTTTTTTTCTCAAAAAAGCATGAATTTTATAAACTCTGCTTGTAACTTTGGGATACACAACATGGATTACCTGGGTGGCCTAATGGTGTGATGACTTGGAAGAAAGGAACAATGGAACCTACAGAGAAATAAGCCTGACCTGTTGGTAGGAGGAGTCTACATAGTTGGGGGCTTAAAATCGACACGAGAGGACCAGAGAGCCCACAGGGCATTGACCATACAGGACCCAGGACTGATGCAGGGCAAGTTTGAGACGTTACCATGAGTTGAAAGAGCATGCCATCAAGGGAGACTTAGCTAGGGAGACTTATCAGCCTGTTTTCACATCTGTAGCTCACTTGTGCCTGCCCTGTGAAAGATAGATTGTCAAGAGGCAATGGAGCAGTGGACAGCAGGAAGGATGGTCGGGAGGCTGCAGTCCCTCACTCTGTTACAAGTGGGAACAGAGAGGACAAGATGAGGACAGCTGGTTGGGTTAAAGATGGGGGCTGAAGCTGGTGAGATGGCTCAGCTCAGTGGTTAAGAGCACTGACTGCTCTTCTATAGGTCCTGAGTTCAATTCCCAGCAGCTATAACCTCTTGAAGTTTTTATGCCATCTTCTGGCATGTAGGTGTACATGAAGCAAAGCACACACAGAATGAATGAGTGAATGAATGAATGAATGAATAAGGAAAGAAATGGAAGCTGAAGAAGAGAGAAATTGTAGGTGACTCCTAGAAACTGCTGGAATGTGGTGCCAGCCTTATGAATTTCATAGATGGGGTAAATATTTAAGAATTCTACTTCGTACATGCTAATCTACCATCCTGCTAGACAAGCCCATGGAGGGCTCAGCTAGGCTGAGCTTCACTTGTCAAGTGAGCAGGGATGACAAGGTAGAAAAGATGCTTGTGTGTCGGAAGCCATTGAAGCCACGCTTGCGTAAGCATGGCAGGAGCTGTGACGAGTACAGAGCTGAGTCTTGGGCTCCAGCCTTGTAGGGATCCGAGGAAAGAAGACTGGGTTGGAGGAGAGGGGGAAGCAGCCTGGAGACGAGAAAGAAGAGGCATGCTGAGAGGGAGAGCAATAGCTGAAAAGAACACATCACTGCAGGGAGGAACGGCTTTTTCCTTCCACATGATATGAAAACCATACACACCAGAACTATAGAAACCTAAAGCTCTGCTCGTTATAATCCAAACATTAGTTTCTGATCAAATGTATGAACATTTGCACTCATTTTTTACAGTGGGAATATAAGCATATTTAGAGAAAAATGCACACCACAGAATTTCCACAGTTTGAGTGTCTTATTCTACCATGCTCTAATTGCTGGAATCCAAACACATGGCTGGACAATGTTGAACTCAAAAACTTTATCAATATTTGTATGCTTGTAATGTATAAATACAAGTTTCTTGTCCTGTGACAATTACAAATGACTAGATACTATTTTTCATCTTTTTATTAAAAACATTATTTTCAGCATAGATAAGCCAGAAATAGTCTGGTGTATTCTAGAATAGTTTCATGTCTCTGTATTTTAATAGTGCATGTACTGCAAAAATCCTTCGCTTAAGATTGATCTCTACTAATTTGGATATGCCATGCAGGTGAGCTGGGAGGTAGTAGGGCCCAATTCTGAGGAGCCGTTACCACCACTCAATGGAGACTTTGCAGACCCAGTGAGTGGGACTGTCTCTTTTGGAGACGGAGAAGGTGGTATGAGAAGCATCATCCTCGGAGTTTGTCCTCATGAAGAAACGGAAGCCGAGGAGACTTTCATTGTTCAGCTTAAGCCTTTGAAAGAAGCTAAGTTAGATCCCAGAGCTAAAGCTGTTATACTAACAGTAAGTCTGAACACATTCACTGCAAAATTTCAGCTTTAACGGAGTTATCAGAAAGTCATTTCTGTTGCTGGAGACATTCTGATGCTGAATAGAAAATGCTAAAACCTAAGAAAGGGTTGGGAGTGCGGTTCAGTTGGTGCACTGCTTGCCTAGCATGTAGGAAACAACACGGTGTGGCAGTAGTCACCTGTAATGTATCTGACACAGAGGAAGTGGAGGATGGAGGATCAGAAATTCAGGGTTAGCCTCTGCTTCATAGAGAGTGTGAGACAAGCTGGTGTACAGGAGAGCCTGTCTCAAAACAAACGGTAACATGAAGTTTTAATAATCCTATGGATCAAACATCCTCATTTTTTTGTTAATTACACAATAGCCTCTATTAATAATTCTTATTAAAATTTTAATAAAATGTTAACATACTTATTTTATAATGCTAAGAGAAAATTTGGTGTGTGGAGAATATTTGTCATTTCTAGAGGAGAGGTTTTTTTTTTTTATGTCATGGTAAACACAGAAGTTTGTCATCAGTTTTTTAACAAATGAACTTCTTATGAGTCAGAGTGAAGGTTCTTGTTTACGGGCTCAGTGAGATGGTGCTGGATCTGACCTGAGTTCAGTGTCTTTCATGTGAGCTACCCAGTCCAGCAGAGGAGATAGTAATAATAACGGTTTCTAAAAACAGTGAAGAGAAATGATATATTTTGATTTGAAAAATAATGTTGTTTGGGTCTGGATCTGTTTGTATTTTCCTGAGAAAAAGAACCAAAGGGAAACACACACACACACACACACACACACACACACACTCTTACACACACACAGACACACACATGTGCTTACATTCTCACACACACAGAGACATGCTCACTCACACACACACACGCTCATGCACGTGCACATATGCACATGCACACACATGTACACACACCCAAGCACACATGCATATATATCATGCATGGGAGGGGGGAGAGACAGACAGAGAGAGGGAGAGAAGAAAGAGAGAGAGACAGAGATTGAGAGAGAGAGGGAGATAACCAGTTGGTCAGAAACAGAGCAGAGTTGCTGCAGGGGTCTTGGTATTCCATGTGACAGGGACAGGAAACCCAAGCATGGCTTCTAAGTTGAAATCGTCTTTCTTTTCTAAGCTACTTTACTCCTTAGTCTTAGTTGATTGGATGAAATTGAAGTTTGTTGAGGGTAATAGTTTTTATTTAGAAACAACTGATTCAAAAAGTAAATTCTATCTACAAGTTCCTTCACATATATATCTAGAGTGGTGTTTCACCAGACAATTTAATATCATATCTTTGCCTATTTGCCACATAAAATTAGACAGCACAGGGGCTAGGGAGTAATGCTCAGTGCTAGAAACCTTGCTGAGCACACGCAGTGCCCTTGGTTTGGTCCAAAGTAACAGCCATTGCCATAGGGCCGGTTTGTCTTTGTCTGTACTCTATCATTGGAAGCATCTGGATGGAGCCACCTGGCTGAATGTTTTAAGCATAGGGTGACTAAGAAGTGCAGGCATGAAACAAACTACCCCTTCACCTTCTATAGCTTACAGTCTTCTAGTTGCTTCAGTCTTTGAGGGTAAGAATGGGTTTGAGCTAGACAACAGTCAGTATAGCAGGGAGATGGTTTTTTTCCCCTCAAGTGGCTTGGCAGACTGTACCCAAGTACTACTTATATGTAGAATGTCTTCTGTTTATCCCTAGGTTAGCCTGTTATTGCTTTTTTGTTAGGATTATTCATTGTTCTTACTCACTTCCTGTTAATGTTTGTTAGATACAGAGGTTTGGGGATCCGAATGGAGTCATTCATTTTGCTCCTGAGTCTTTATCTAAGAGAAGGTTCTCAGAGCCACCACCGTCAGACAGACCCATGCTCATATCCTTCCTTGTCACAAGGTCCAAAGGCACCTCTGGAGACATCACGGTATGGTGTTTATTTGATTTTCCTGACGGAGTATCAGTTTGCACATATCACATATGTGGTTGGGGCGGGCAGAGAAAGTTTCTGTTCTAATTAAAGACTTTGCTGACTTGACGTTGTTAGGGTTTGCAGTGAAACTAAGGCTTGTGTGCCTTTACGCTCTGTCACAAGAACCCCGACACGCTGTCCTCGGTAAAGTTGGTACAGTGGGCAACACTGATCACCTTCCTCCTCAGGAGGGCTGGGATGTTTCAGATTTTCTCTTTGGCTCTAACGGGAAACCTCCTGCTTAAACCCTTGGTGGCATTTGTAAGCCGCTTATTGTACTTGCCATGGTCTTATTTCTCACAGAATATTTCCACGTAAGCAACTGCTTTATAAAAAAAAAGCCACAGCCTGTGTTTGTTGGCATAGCCTGCTTAAGGTGCTCCTGGGAGTTCTGGTGTGTTGGCTGAGAGATTAAGTTCATATGTTTGGTCAAACCAACATTTGTCTCAGTGTTTGAAAGTCCCCTAAACCCTTCATCTCTCCTCTGAATTGAAGATTTGCTAGTATTTTTTTTTTTCACTTAAAAGTTTGAGGTCTGGTGGCAGCACTTGTGGCACAAATAATTACTTGTACTTTACAGATATTATTTTCATTCAAATAAACAACAAAAATAATTACTGAATTATATATACTTACCTTGAAAGATTTTTAGAAACTTTAATGTTAAACTTTCATGTAAATAAAAATACTGTGCACCAAAATTAACTTGGTAGAAGCTATGGAACATCGCTATAAATATTACACTTTCAATATCAAAGATATTTTTGACTTACCCACTACCAAAGCAAATAACAATGACAAGAACCCACAACTGAGTCAGAATTGGAAGAACAATTCACGTCTTGCCTGCTTTCACAGTTCGTGACTGTGGCCTGCATGTTCTCCTTCCTCTCCCCTAATCCTTAGCATTTCTTCTTTCCTTCATGTTATAGTGTAGGCACATGCATATTTGTTTACATCTGTGCATGTATTACCAGCTAGATTCCATATAAGAGAGAAAGCATTCATTCTTTTCCTTCCTGAGCTGTGTGGCTTCAACTGATATTATACATCCCCAAGTTCAACTACTTTCCTGAAAAAGTTTTAACTTCATTTTCTTTAGAGCATAGTAATATATATTTTTAAATCTCATTATCCATTCATCTGTTAAGGACAACTTGGTTGATTCTAATTCTTTGCTTTTGAATGAATCAACAGTAAATGTGGGTGTACAAGCATCTCTACAGTGGGGTGTGGCGTTCTCTGGGTGGATGTGCAGGAATGAGTTGGGATGTACCATATGCATACGTTTGACATTGCAATACTGTATATGGTTCACAAATTGATGTATATGTGGAACTGGCACATTAGAGTTTACTTGCTTCTCCGTCCTTTCAAATCATGCTCCTATTTTAGAAGCAGGTAAATAGTAAGATTAAAAGACACCCTGTCCTTCAGATTGTGTAAGGGAGGAGTCACTGTGATTCCAAGCTTGCATACACTTCCAACTGTGTCTGGATGTAAAAACACCTAACCTACGTTTGTTTCTCTTTTTGCATGCCCCAGAAGCATAATAGGGAGCTTTCTCTTTGTTCACGCTGAGTTACAGGAACTGCTGCTTTTCTTCCTTTCCTCCCAGGTGCACTGGGAGCTAAGCAGTGAGTTTGACATCACGGGAGACTTTCTTTCCACACGAGGATTTTTCACCATTGCTGATGGAGAGAGTGAAGCAAGCCTTGATGTCCATTTACTGCCAGATGACGTCCCTGAGATAGAGGAAGAATACGTTGTCCAGCTTGTTTCTGTAGAGGGAGGTGCAGAACTAGACCTGGGAAGGTGCACCGCAAAGTTCTCTGTGTCTGCCAATGATGACCCGCATGGCGTATTTGCCCTGTATTCAGATCGGCAGTCAGTACTGATAGGGCAGAACCTTGTTAGATCCATCCAGATTAACGTCACCCGGCTTGCTGGAGTGCTTGGTGCTGTGGCTGTCAGAGTTCAAATACTGTCTGATAATAAAGAAGACCCAGTGGCTACTGAAAATGAAGAGAGACAGCTGGTGATCAACAATGGTGCCAGATATAAAGTAGGCTTGGTGCCCTTGAAGAATCAGGTTTGTAGCACCTCAAGTTCCTGAAAATTCTAACAGAAATCCTTTAGAAGAACCCTTGTGTACCTCCCGATCAGATGCTGAAAGGCATATTTTGATATTTAAAGGTAACCTATAAGGCAAATTTACAAAATGCATATAATTATTGGATAATACGTTGGTGAGTCTGGAGCGAGGGATAACCAGGTTTCTATTTGGAAATAATAGATCTTTACCCAGTATCTTAGTGTTTTACTGCTATGAACAGACACCATGACCAAGACAAGTCTTATAAAGAAGAACATTTAATTGGGGCTGGCTTACAGGTTCAGAGGTTCAGTCCATTATCATCAAGGTGGGAGCATGGCAGCATTCAGGCAGGCATGATGCAGGCAGAGCTACATCTTCATCTGAAGGCTTCAGATGAATACTGAATACTGGCTTCTAGGCAACTAGGATGGAGGTCTTAAAGCCCACACCCACAGTGACACACCTCCTATGACAGGACCACACCTTTTAATAGTGCCATTCCCTGGGCCAAGCATGTACAAACCATCACACCCAGGTTCTGGTAGTTGCTCATTTAGTACTTACAAAGATCAATAGTCAGTGTACTGAGAACTAATGCATGATCCCTGGCATTTGGACAGCTACAAACCCAGCCTGATAGCTTAGATTCAATACTTAGAGATTTGTAACATTGAAATTGACTGTGACTGTCTGAGATGGTGAGGAGGAGGAAGCATAACAAACTATGCTGCTGACATCTGGTGTGCCATGATAAGAACCCCTAAGCTTGGGATGGGTAAGATGGTTCACAGAATAAGGACACTTTTCACCAAGATGGCCTGAGTTTAGGTCTAGTGACATGCATGGTGGAAGGAGAGAACCAACTCTCATGTCTTTTGACCTTCACACTGGAGCAGTGGCAGCATACGCTCTCTATCCCCATGTGAAGAAAGAAACATAACAAAGTCCTTGGGAGGCAAAGGCGTGTAGAGCTCTGCTAGTTTGAAGCCAGTGTGATCTATACAGTGAGTTCCAAATTAGCTAGGGCCACACAGAAATGTCCTGGCTCAAAATAAAGTAATATTTTAAAACGTTAGTGCATAGATTCCTGTGAGACATGCACACTAACCCCTACCATACACACAAGGCTAGACATCAGAGTGTTAGAAGACTCCAGCAGTTTTTTCTGTCTAAATCCACCAGAAGTGACTTGAGCATCCTTGTAAATCTTCACAAGAACACTGTGCATTCTACTCTCTGTTATATGAGAGATGCTCATTTAATTCATTCACATGGCACTTCATGGTGTTTGTATTTTATGGCTGAGAAATCTGCCCAGAAAGTACTTAGATTAGAACTATGAGAAAAATCTAAAGCTTGTATTGAGAAACTAAAAAGGCTTCTCAAAGTCATGGTGGAGGATTGTCACAGTTGAAGAATGACAAACATTAGAGTTCTGAGGCCCCTGGGGAGCACCCATATCAGTTCTGAAGCCCCTGGGGAGCACCCACATCAGTTCTGAAGGCCCTGGGGAGCACCCACATCAGTTCTGAAGCCCCTGGGGAGCACCCACATCAGTTCTGAAGCCCCTGGGGAGCACCTACATCAGTTCTGAAGCCCCTGGGAAGCACCTACATCAGTTCAGCGGCTACAAAACACCTGAGTGAGTTTTCAGTTAGTTATACTGGTCTGCCTGTGTTAGCTAAGCAAGGACAGAGAGGCAAAACATGTTACTTTATTAAAGAACCTTATTGGAGAACTGTTCAGAATGAGGATGGACAGACATGTCCAGCATTGGGGAGTTGGAGCCCTACTGACGAAACCAAAGATAACCTGACCTGTCTTCCATTGTAGATCTTGCCATAGGTCAAGCAAGAACTGGTGTAAATAGGAAAGCTTTAATGGAACACACAGCTACATTTTAATTGATACACATCTGATTTTTTACATTTTGAAAATGACAACTTTGAGAGTGAGTCGCACAGGTGCCGGAAGGTGGTAGAAAGACTGTAGGACACTAATGGGGAAATGAAGGGATTTTCTGTTCATGCCAACTGTGTTTCATATAAGCTTATGATCAGTGGCAACGAGGCCTCTTTAACTGATAAACAGCATGCCTATGACAAGAATGTGTACTTGCAGTGAGACTTTTTAATCTTTTGTACATGTAGGTCTTTAGTTTTGTTGGTGCTTGGTGGATGGGGAAAATTGAGACTTTTCCTAAGGCACTATCACAGTTGTTCTGACATTTTTCCAGATCTGTTGAAAACTGGTTCAAGTATAACTAATTTGTCAGTTTCTAAAATCTATGCCCCATGCCTAAAAAAACATCTGTATTGGAAGACATAATGAAAATATGGGGAAATGAGATGTGCATTAGTTAACAGGTGTAGAAATAACAAATGACTTTGCATCACCAAAGCCCTCCCCAGCATGGGCCACAAGTGCACAAAAGCTGGGAACTTGCAGCATCATGCACAGCCTTCAGGTGGCTCAGCAGGTGTAAGCTAGTCCTTTCTAAGTGACTCTGTTGGTCTAAACCTCTTGCAGGCAACTCAGCTGGTTCTGCTTCTTTCAGGCAGCTGCTCTGGTCTAAGTCTTCTCTGCAGCTTGGCTTGTCTACTCTTGTGAAGAAGGTGCCCAATGAAGCTGGTTAGTTTTAGGGACTTCCTGAAACTAATTTGTTGTTTACCTTGTTTCTTAAGGAGCTTCCCTACAGGAGGGAATGTTTCCATCTCAGAGGAAACTGTGAACAACATATCTCTATCAGATTCCTGTAGGGCTCAGGGGTCATTGTGGAAGAAGAGGTGGAGTGATTAGAAGAGCCAGAGGTAGTGGAGGATGGTTGTGAAACAATGTTTTCTGGATATGACAAAGCCATTCCACACATGAACTCACAGCAACTCTGGTTGTATGCCCAAGACCTGAACAAGATCTATCCAGTCCACCACTAGCCAAGGAGTTATTGATAACTGATGGTTACTAGAAGAGGAAAGTCAGTTTCTGTCAGAGTTGTGACCTCTGATAGGCTGCAGAGTTGTGACCTCTGATAGGCTATCCGTGCTCCATTGGATGGTGCTCCACCATGCACATGCAGGTAATAGTCATTGACTCAGAGACTTAACAAAGACTACATGATGTTGGCAGGGAAACATGTTACGGGAAAATGAGATTTGAAAGGGAGGGAGTAGAAGGTGGAAGGTGAAAGATCAAAACACATTATGTGTACACATGAAATTCTCAAAACATTAAACAATAATTATGAATATAAGGTGTCTATTCAGTATATTCATACCGTCACTTTCTGTCCATATTCAAGTTATAATCTGCTGGTGAATACTAAATGTCATTGCCTTAACTTTTCAATGAATTGTGTAGTATGGGGTCACTGGCAACTAAGATTTGTCATAGAGAAATGTAGACCTATCAGACAGCATTTATAGTACAGAACTGCTCTCAGGCTATATATAGGAAAAAATCTACATAAGATTATAGGAACAGGTGAGCCTGCTCTACCAAGCCAGCAAGTTTTTTCTAGTGGCCCATAGAACAGTCTGAAACAGTCAGTGGTCATTTTTTTTTCATGTCACATAGAAATCTTAATGGTATAGTTTGTAATATCATTTGGTTTCTTTAAGACCACATTTGGATTGTTATCTATGTGTTTCTTAATGTCTTTGAGTATATTATAATTGCCTTCATAAATTTAAAGTAAAGATTAGAGCAGTCTTACTAGCAGATGTATGTGTGAAGTTTTTTATTTTCTGCATGTGGTCATAGCTTCAGATTTTGTGGGAATCTTCACTGTCCCATGCATTCCACATGTGACATGAAAGCCACCTGGAAATGCAGTGCTATGGCTTGTGCTTGCTTTTTAAATTAGCATAGGTGAACTCCCATGGGTTTCCACTCACACATGTTCTGAGGTGTGCAGCATATGATCACACCTAAATCATTGGTGCTTTATCTTCCAGGTAAGTGTTTGGAGCCAAGGCTTACATGCAAATGAACCAAAAATAGGACTTTTCCCAATGGTCACCTTCCTCCATTCACCTTCAATGCATATAATAAATACATTTTCTTTAAAATTTGAGGTTTACGTTACAAGGATTCTCTGCTCTATGTTGCTGAGTGAAAGTGAGAGCTTTAGACACATAAACTCCAGAGAATCAGCAAAGGCACTTAAATCGTTAATCATTTGTGAGGTGGCGTCTGATCTTTAAGTGGACCTGTGAACAGGGGAAGGTTCCATCAGACTCTAAAAGCTAAAAGCATCTTTAATGTCGGTCTAGCACTAGGACCTTGCATTGGCTTGTGGGCCATTACTACATGTATGTTTCTTCACGAGCACAGACTGACAGTGAGCTCATGGATACAGTGAAGAATCTGCTCTGGCTTGAGAGGAGTGCAAGCCAGAGTGCAGAAGCAGATGGACTTCTCTGCATGAATCAGTTACATTGCTTATAGACCATTATACTAAGAAACTCAGTAATGAAAGATGAATGGGACTCGGTTGCTACTGCTCTGTGCTTACTGCTATGTGCAAATGAACAACCAGGTTGTTTCCTGGTTGTTGTTTGACTACTTGACACGAGCTAGAGTCAGTTGGGAAGAGGGACCATCATTTGAGAAATATTTCACTAGAAGATTAGCCTATAGGCAAGTCTGTTTTGTTTTGTTTTTTTGTTTTTGTTTGTTTTGATTGATCATTTATAAAAGAAAGCTCCACTCTCGGTGGACAGTTCTATCTCTGGGCTGTTGTATTGGAATTAGGTTGAGCAAGCCATGAGGAGCCAGCCAGTAAGCAACGCTCCTCCATAGCCTGCCTGTTGGTCCCTGACTTGGGTGCCTGCCCTAACCTGAGAATTGTAAGCTGAACTAAGCCCTTTCCTCCCCATGTTGCTTTTGGCCTCGGTGTTTGTTATAGTTAAGACACCTGAGATAAGAAACCATCCAGTAACAGCCAATTACAAACACATGAGGATATGCACTGCCACAGACGCGCAGGGATACAATAGGATCGTAAGTTATTTGGTTTTGAATTATTTATTTATTTTTTATGCATATCAGTGTTTTGTCTACAGGTATGTCTGTGAAACACATGTTATGCTGGTGCCCAAAGATCAGATGAGGTTATCAGATCCCTTGGGACTGCAGTTATAGGCAGTTCTGAGGTGCCATATGGATGCTGGGAAGTGAACCTGAGTCCTTCAGAAGAGTAGTCAGTGCTCTTAGCTCAGAGCCATCTCTTCAGCCTACTCATAAATTATTTTATATGTATACAAATACTCACTGAAGGCTATTATATATATATTATTGCATATTATATATGTATATATAATATATATGAAATTCTTGATCAACTTCAATGTCAGTTGCCTCTGGGGGTCTGTGCGCACACTAAATAGACCATCAGCAAAGGTCCTAGGCAGGAAGGGTCTAATGACTTGGTACTTCAGAGTTGTACTTGATCCTTCACTTTTTTATGAAATTGGATAAAAAGGTCATTAGCTACCCAGCCATTAGCTGGCCTGTATGGGGATGGGACATCTGGGAGAGGTCAGGTGCCTTGGAAGGGACTTACAGTGTCACAGTGCTATGATTTGTTTGCTTAGCGTTGACCTAAAAATTCTGCTCAGAGAGTGTCATTCTGAGAGAATGAAACCTGTGCTTCTCTCATGTCACATGTGTGTGTGTGCTTTGTGTGTTTATGGACAAGAATGGGCTGAAGTTCACTGCATCCAAAGGATGTGTTTCGCAAGCAGACATGATTGCTTTGGACTCCACAAACATCCTTTTTAAAGCTACTTCCTTGTTTGGAACGAGCTAGGGGTCAACCATTATCAATAGCCGCGTTTCTCAATGAGAAGACAAATTGAAGTTCAGATAATTCTAGTGTGATAGCAATTTTTAAGTTCACTAGTTACCAGTTCGCTAAACTTTGACATTAGTAACCCAGCAAACGTGCTAATGATCTTTATTTGCCCAGAGTCCTGAAGTAGCAAAGGCGCCCATGTCACAACCGGTTCTGAGTGGCTGTTGATAGACTTAACAGTTCCTGCTTACTGAAGGGGGCGGAAGTGGTTTCCCTGGGTTACCCACCCTCACTCCACTCTGCTTGTTCCATCTCCTGGGCTCCAAGGAGATGTCTCCTGTGGTTCTCATCACTCTTTAGACTACTTCCGCACACGAGGAAAGGTTGTCGATACCTATGTTTGTTCTGTACAACCAGAGCCATGCACCCCACCCTCTAAAATCTGGAGGCTTCTTTTTAAAGATTGGGCAAAGGCTGGGACGGATGAAACTGTCCTCTACTAAAAGAACTTAAGCGTTTGCTGCGACCCAGATCTCTGAAGATTACTTAACTGTGTGTTTACAGGTCTTCCTACCCCTGGGCTCTAATTTTAGCCTGCAGTTGGTGTCAGCAAAGCTTCTGAGTGGACCCTTCTATGGAATACCAACGATTCTTCCAGAAGCAAAGCATGCTATTCTCTCTGTTCCTGAGGAAGCTGCCAATTCCCAGGTAACTGGTCCCGGGTGTATTTCTCACAGTCAACCACAAGGGGGCAGCACTAACAGGAAGCTCTTAGGTCTTCAAGAATTTATTTATTCATTCATTCAAAAGATTTTTATTGATTTTTTTGGGAATTTCACCTCGTACACCCCGAATCTCACTCACCTCCCAGTCCTTTCATATCTGCCTTCTTTTCCTTGTGACTTTCCCCTCCCCTCAACCCCCAAATAAAAACAACAAACAGGCCCGATTTGTATTGCTCTTACACTCTCTGGAGCATTGTCAAAGATACTGTGGCCATCCTCCCAAGGAAAACTGAGTTCTCTCACCACATCATCAACTTTGGAGAAGCACACTTCAGCATCTGTATCACAATTTTTATTTTATTTTACTTTTCATTATTTACTTTTTATGTATTCACTTTATATTCTACTCATTGTTCCCTTCCCTTCACCCTCTCCCTCAATCCTTCTCCCCATCCCCCCACCTCCATCTCCTCTAAGCATGTGGGTCCCCTCTGGGTATTCCCCCACCCTGGTATATCAAGTCTCTGGAAGGCTAGGCCCATTGTCTCCCACTGAGGCCAGACAAGGCATCCCAGCTAGAGGAACATAACCCATGGACAGGCAACAGCTTTTGGGATAACCCCTGCTCCAGGTGTTTAGGACCCATATGAAGACCAAGCTGAACCTCTGCTACATATGTGGGAGGAGGCCTAGGAGAGATTTTTAAGTGTTCTCTTTGATGACTTCCTTTCTAGGCTGTTATGTTTTGTCACCGGTGTCGAATGCTTCGGGTGTGAGTAGGGCTCATCACAGAAGCTTCACATGGCCCTCTTTCTCAGTTTTTCTCAACTGTGCATCTGCAGTCATCATCACTGCCAAAGTAGTCTCCTTGCTCTTTCTAGTCATCCGGAGCTCAGATCATGGGCTTCCTTGTAGTCTCCTTGCTCTTTCTAGTCATCCGGAGCTCAGATCATGGGCTTCCTTGTAGTTTCTGGTGACATCGCAGAGCATGAACAAAGAATTTATTTTTAAGAATTTTTTTTTAAATTCTCTATAAATTGAATGCAGTCGATTTTGATCTTGTTCAGCCTCTTCTCTTTCCATATAACTCCTCCAAGACCCCGTCTCCCCGCCATGGCACTCAATTTCTTGCCCCCTTTTTAAAATGTAAAAACTACCAAGTCTAGTTGGTGCTGCCCAACATTGGAACATGGTTGACCTACCAGGGACAAAAAGACTAGGAGTTTTTGTTTGTTTTGTTCTGTTTTTAAGATTACTGTTTCAAAATTAAATAGTCCCACGAATATCAAAGGCATCGTTATATAAAAATAATTTGTCAGTTTTAAATATTAGAAAATTTATTTGCCTTTTCAGCTTATTGAAATATTTTATTTTGAACAACTGGAATGTAAGGCCTAGAACATAGATCCTTTTTAAAGGAGTAGTCAACTTAGGCCAAACACTTCTAATTGTTAATATAAAGTTTTTAATATTGAGGCATTTAATGCTAAATCAGTAAAATTATAATGAAACATTTATACTTTTCATTTCCTAACAATATTCAGGTTTATCTTTCTACGTGGGCTTTGTTTTGCCACAGAAAGTCTGTGCGGATGTAGATATGCACTGGTGACTGTTCTAACCTGAGTCTGTGCATCTGAGTTCAAAAGATTATTCCCAGTTATTCCAGAGGCTGACAAAATCAAAACAAAGAAAATAAAAACCAACAGCGAAACCCTTTCCTCCTAGGCCCTTTGCAGGAAAAAACATTGCCATTGACTTTGGCATGTGATTTTCGTGCTGGTCTGAGACATAACCTTGTCTACAGTGAGCCCCAGCAGTGAACTCAAGCCTGGTCTACCAGGGGTTAATTGGCATGGAGCAGTGATCTTACAGGAATGTGGGCGTGGACATTTGAAGGCAGTAGGGCAGACTCTTCAGCAGCTCCCTCCTTCAGAGAGAATGATTTTGTTCTGTTCTTATGGTGGAGTCCAAAACATTAGATCAATAGACAAGACAAATAGACCATACCCGGCACACACCTTTCATCCCAGCACTCAGGATGAAGAGTCAGGTGATCTCTGTGTGACCGGCTTGGTCTGTACAGTGAGTTCCAGGCCCACAGCTATGGTAAGATCCTGGTTTCAAAAAGAAAAGAAACTTCTTAAAGTTGCCAGTTGTTCTTTGGCCTTGGAGAGCTGCAGAAGTGAAGTGTCCCCCAGAAAACCGGATTTCTCAATATAAATTTTAAATAAGTCCAAACATATTAACTGTATATTTCAAAATAATACATCACTACTAGTATTTTCTTAAATGAACATAAATATATAAAGTCTTTTTGTTTGTTTGTTTTGTATTTAGTAGAGTTTAAAATTTTGGCTCTTACTGTGGTACAAGCCCAAAATAAGAACAATTTTTAGACATTGGGTTTCATTGTAATAAGGCTGTATTTCAATGACCCTCACATCACCAAAGGATTTTACCTCCATCATAGCTAAGCTGAGAGTTGACAGTTCTGCTGCGCCAAGGAATGAATTGTAGGCATGATTTTTGGATACAGACTTCCTGCTATGGTCAAAGCTATTTGACTTGAGTGAGTGAGTTCATTCTCAGCCCACAGAGAAGAGGTTACATTCATTTAAGAAATGGTGTAGGCATTAAGATGGTCTATCCATAAAGTCATTCACCCACTATTTCAATGAACAATGGTTCTGCTTGGAGGGTGGCACAGACATTAGGTAAGGGTAAGAATTTGGTTCATTAGTTGTGATAATTTGGAAAAGCATTCATCTCAGAGAAAGAGTAACTTATAAAGCCTTCTTCAAACTTGATACAAGAGTTATAAACGTCAAGCAAAGCATTCAGTCTCACTCTTTGATATTCTCTTACAAGCAACCCCCCTAGTTAGTTGTCTATGTTTCTTTTGGGTATATAAATACTTTGAAATATATAAGCTGTTCTGAAAACCATAATATAGTGTAAAAACATGAAATAAACAATACTACTAATAGAGAGGCTGAGATAGGAGAAGCAAGATTTCAAGACCCTTATGCTGTACACAGCCAGACACTGTCACAAACAAACAAGCTGAAAATGTATATAGATTGTACAATATTGGACCTATTTCTCCAATTATCAAATTAGAGAGACCATGGGATGACAATCAACAAATTTCTAATTCCTTATATTATTGGATTTCAATTGCTTAGGATATGTTGGTAATATTAATTTTCAAATTAATATAAAAGAAAAAGTAATTGTCACTTCCTGTTGTTTTTGTTGTAAGAGGTGGAATTAAGTTTGTGTGGATTTG
>NW_022196914.1:42305607-42401736 GCF_008632895.1 Mastomys coucha | reverse complement strand
GTCAAGCTGTCTCTGGGATCCTGTGATTCTGGGATCCTGTGATCCTAGGCTTGTTAGAGCACCTGGGAGTGGGGCTTCCTCTGTGTGTTGTGGGACTGGCTGCAGAGCTTGCGCGCAAGGTCTGCTCAGGACACCAGCCCAGACAGATTGGAAGGAACTGGGCTGGTGGAGTTCCTGTGTGCCTGGTCCCACTGGTTCCAGTTACTCCCAGTGTTGGGACAGATGTTGGTTCCTCCTTACCTCTGATCCTGGACATGTCAGAGAGCCTGGGAGTGGAGCTTCCTCTGGGTGTTGAGGAACTGGCTGTGGAGCTTGCGCCCAAGGTCTGCTTAGGACACCAGCCCAGAGAGCATCACTACAGATTTTTAAAGCAACATTATTTAAACCCATTTGCTTTTACTCAATTATTATTACATTTATTTTTGGGGGTATTTTATAATTCAAATGATTTAGCTTTCCTTTTCTTTAAAAAAAAAAAAGAAAGCTTGAAACTCTAATCTGAAGCATAGGACAGAATGAAATTTCAAATCTGAGATGTTATGTATTTCTCCCGTGAGTCTATCATCATCTGGGGGAATAAACTGTGGAACCTAAAGTGGAGCTTGTGTTACCCATTTTTCAGAGAGCAGGAAAGCTTCCCACTTGCGCATGTCCTCTTAGCATTTCTTTCTTCAGGTTGGATTTGAATCCACTGCTTTCCAACTCATGGACATCACGGCCAGCACAAGCCAAGTCATGGTCTCCAGGAGAGGCACATATGGCAGGCTCGCTGTGGCCTGGACCACTGGATACGCTCCTGGCTCGGAAATCCCTGAGTCTGTTGTCATTGGCAACATGACACCAACCCTGGGTGAGTCGTAGCTCTTCTGGTCCACTCTGCGGACCATGGAGATGTGCCACTGAAAGCCATCCAAGGTTACCCCTCCTGTCGACTTGAGCTGTGTGGGTCCTAATTCAGTGTTCCTAGAAAGTGGTCCCCCTCTGCATGACCAGAGTGGTACAGGCTCCTTGGTGAGGAGGGGAGGAACTTTCCCATCAGATTGAAATCTTATACGCCACGTAAAAATGACGATGACCAAGCAAACAGCTGTCAATCCTTAAGATTTCATTAAAAGTAGTTTTCAGTATCGCATTCAGCCGATACAGCAATAAAGCGATACAGCTTTGCACTTTGTGTCCATTCCATGTTCTGCATTTCTGACAGATGGGCAGAACTCTCTTCACGCTCTTGAGTTTTAAATTTATGTCAGTGGCCCTTTGAAAGCAAGTAAGGTGTGGGTGTTGGGTGGCATGACCTCTACTGTGGTGCACAGTTGTAACCAGCTCTTCACCTGTCACAGATTTGTGCACCCCTACATATTTACAGTGCTTCCCTGCTTACCGGGCAAGTGTTTCTGTAGCACATAAGTCTCATGACTCTCATATAAGAGCAGAGACCCACATTCCTTCCATGAGCGTGGGATGATTTTGTTTTCCTAAGTTGCACTTAGCTGAGACACTGAATGATAACTTTAGACAATGCAGTCAGAATGCAGACACCCATCAGGATGCTATTGTTACATCAGCCGTGGCAGGGCACTCTCAGTGGAGAGTGGATTTGTGTGCTACTTCATTTCGGGATGCCATGGCACCAGACTTGCCTTGGGTAGAGCATTTCACATCCACTGCCAAGGATCCTGGATCTAATGTATTGGCTGCTGCTGCTTGTTATCGGCTAATGTATCGGCGGCTACTGCTTCTTGGCTAGTCCCCTAAGTTTAAGATCTTTTATTACCTTTCTTATCTGCATTTTGCCCCCCTTTACCATACTTACCTTATCGTTCTCCTGTCTTTACTGTCATTTTTTGGTGACATGTCTGTTTGGGTGTACTTAATCACAGTCTACATACAGGAATCTTGTTCTTTAGGTATAGGCTTGTATGTGACTTAGCTTGCATAAAAGCTTTGAAATTTTTTTAGTGAATTTATAATAACTTGATTAAAAAATAAAGGAATTTGCAAACAGTAGGTACATGTCTTCAGAAAATTAGATTAGTTTTGATCTTTTATAATAACTTTTAAATATAGCAAATAATCCCTAAACTCATGAACTACCCTTAACAGTTGTAATCCTTCTTACTCACGGCATTTTCTTCTAATGTAAAATAAAATACATATATTGGATATTTTCCCTAAATTACTGTGATACCCTGCTGTTAAAAAAAATGATGGGGCCAGAGTTCAAACCACAACTCAGCACCAAATTTGCAGGAAAGCTTGCCTAATATCACACTAGCCATTTTCTTTTCATTGCTAAATTTGGTAATTGAGTAGAGGGAGAAGGGAAAAGCCTAGAGAAGGGGGGAGGGGGTGGGCAAGAGGAGAGAGGAGAGGAAGGAGAGGGAGGGGAGGGAGAGGGAGAGGGAGGGCAGTAAGCATGGAGTGCAAAAACAGGGCTGTGTGATCACATGTATAGATATCTATAAATGTGTTTATCTCTTGTACTTGTTATTAAACATTTTATCCTTTTGGAACCAAATCAAAATTTGGGAAAGCGATTACTTCAGCCTGTGTTTTAGCAACACATTCCAGTTTAAGAAATGCAAATAGGGTGGAGAGATAGCTCAGCCAGTTAAGAGCACTGGCTGCTTTTTCCAGAGGACCAGGGTTCCATTCCCAATGTCCACAAGATGACTCACAACCTTCTGTGACTCTGGTCCCCGGGATCCTATGCCCTGTCCAGCCTTCACAGACACTGCACACATAAGATGCATGGGCATACACGAAGACAAAACACCCATGCATGTATAGAATAGATCTTAAACAAAAAGAAGCAAGGCCTGATGACCTACTTTCTCTTTCATTCTTTCTCCAGGGAGCCTTACATTTGTGCATGGAGAACAGAGGAAGGGAGTCCTGCTGTGGACATTTCCCAGGCCCGGCCGGCCAGAGGCATTTGTCCTTCATCTGTCAGGCCTGAGGAGCAGTGCTGCTGGGGGAGCTCAGCTTAGGTATGGCAAAGAGAATGTCATTATCTAAGGCAGTGGTTTTCAGCCTGTGGGTCGAGATCCCTGGGGGTTGAACAACCCTTTCACAGGGTTTGAATATCAGATCTCCTGCATTATCAGATATTTATATTACATTTCACAACAGTAGCACACTTACAGCTATGAAGTAGCCATGAACCTAATGGTTGGGAGTCACCACAGGAATGCAGACTTGTACTATGGGGTGAAAGCATTAGGCAGGTTAAGAACCACTGATAAGCGATCATTTGCAGTGTGTCAGTGAGATCCAACCATGACCTGGGGATTCCTGTGGAGCTTGCATGCCAGAGACAGAGTGGGAGAACACTCAGTAGAGGCCCACGATCTCTGCCATTGGGAGAGCACACCTTGACCTCCAGCCTCAGAGTGGACGCCTGGGCTCACTTTCTAGTGACATGGCCTCAGTTTTTAAAGGAGCTGACCACTGAGAAAGAGCTGCAAACTCACATTTCCCCAAATCATTGAAACTATGCATAAAGCACGCATCACAGTTAGTGAATGGTGTTACTTGTTGAAATCAGTGGTTCCTTTCTGCTTAAGTATATTTAGTATTGTTATTTATTTGTAGTAATTGTTTATATGGAATTTAGTACACTTTCAGGTAAATAGACTATACCTAAATGCAGTTGGGATGGGTTTGGCCATAATAACAGCAATGGACTAGCGTGTGTTCAAAAACGATTACATATGTGTTTTTGCATGAGGGAATGGCTATCGATAGAGTCAAATATGCTTTGATACATCCCACTTGAATTAATATTTGTCCAAAGAACATATTTCCAGGTGACAAACTCAAATGTCTTTAACAACATTAATAACAAATAGGTTTATAGTACTTTCCCTAAACTAGACCCTGCTGTAAGCCTGCCATGCTTGGCTACCTCTAGTACCAACTGTGTACTTAGCATTGTATGTCTCATTTTATAAATGGAGCAGGTAGCTGGTGGGTGGTATTCTAGTGAGTTTTCCATTGCCGTGATAAAAACACCATGTCCAAATGAAGGAAGATGTTTATTTTATACTACAACTTTCGCGTCACACTCTTCCACTGAAGGAAATCAAGGCAGGAATGTGAAGGCAGGAGCAGATGTGGACACTGTGGAAAAATACTGACTGCTTGTTCTTCATGGCTCACTCATCTTGCTTCCATATACAACCCTGGATTACTGGGGCAGGGGTGCACTGCTCCCAGTGAGCAGGGACCTCCCTCATCAGTCATCAATCAGGAAAATGTCCATAGACAATCTGAGGGAGGCGTTTTCTCACTTGAGGAAACTCTTTCCCAGTAACTCTAGCTTGCATCAAGCTGACCGACAACTAACCAGGACAGAAGATTATGTAATGAACTCAGTATCACACTCGCAATCAGTGTTTGCTCACAGGCTCTGCAGCCACTGCTTCAGCTGTTGACTGGATTTATGTGCTTTCAATGGAGGCGGATAGGCTTGTGGTGTCTGCTAAAACATCACGCAAGTCTATGCAATTTCTAAGTTTGACATACGATATATAAATGTAATTATATTTATTTATAAATTTTCCATGGTCTGGAGTAGGCTAGTAGTAAGCTGTCACTAAACATAACTTCAGATGTAACTATTAATAAAAATACCTAAGTTTGAGGTAAGGACAAGGTTTTCAACTAGTGACGTTTCTAACTCGCATACGAGTTTTAGTTACATTTTTGTGAGAGAGTAGTAGTTTCCTTTCTGAGAACTGGAAGACAAGAATTTTGCTCACAGTACAAAAGAATAGCTTGGTTTGGTAGTCATAAGAGAAGGCCAATACTCGGTATCATGGGTGTTCTTGTCTTTCTGTGCTGGCCACAGACCCACATGTTTCAGGCCTTCAGACTACTGCTCCTGTGTGACAGGGTTTCAGATCCCAGACACACCTTTCTCTGAGCTGTGTTAGTTCCTACCCATGCTGCTGCGGCCTCTGCTTGTACATTTCTCATGCTTTTACTTATGAGTGTGTAAATAAGGTTTTATGGAGTATGAGAGAACACGGTATTTCTTACATGACTCTAGCATTTTATGTAATGAAGGAAATTACTCTACAGTGGTTATGCTTATGTTAAATTCAGTCCATATATTTTAACTTTTTTCCAGATCAGGTTTCATTACTGCCGAAATTGAACCCATGGGAGTCTTCCAATTTTCCCCTAGTTCAAGAAATATCACAGTGTCAGAGGATGCACAGACGATCCGAATATGTGTGCAAAGACTGTTTGGATTTCACAGTGACCTGATTAAAGTCTCCTACGAGATGACTGCAGGAAGTGCCAAGCCTCTGGAGGACTTCGAACCTGTTCAGAAGGGGGAAATTTTTTTTCAGAGATTCCAAGCTGAGGTTGATTTTGAAGTAACCATTATTAATGATCAGCTTCCTGAGATAGATGAAACATTTTACATTAATCTTACCTCGGTAGAAACTAGGGGACTAGGGAAAGGGGATGTGAGCTGGAGACCCCGCCTAAACCCAGATCTCAGTGTTGCAGTGGTCACCATACTGGACAATGACGACCTGGCTGGAGTAGCTGTTTCTCTCCCTGTGACAGCAGGGACTGTGGCAGTTGATAGCACTCTCCTTGCCATGGAAACTGTTTCCACCACACACCCTAACAAAAACAAGATAACCACCATCTCATACACCACAGAGGTGTTTGCGCCTGTTACAGAGACAGCGGGTGTGTCTGCCACCTCCGAGAAACTTGCCACCACTCACAGTGCCATATCTGTGAAGCCTGACATGGTCCTGGGAACTACTCATGCTTCAGTCTATGGAACCCTGAGTCTCGGACCCCCCATCATTTATGTGTCAGAGGAAATGAAGAATAACATCCCCAGTACGGCAGATATCCTTATCCAGAGGACGGGTGGGTTCACAGGGAATGTCAGCATAATGGTGAAGACTTTTGGTGGAAGATGCGCTCAGAAGGAACCCAGCGCATGGCCCTTTCAGGATGTCTACGGAGTTGGCAACCTGACATGGGCGATCGAAGAAGAAGATTTCGAAGAACAAATGCTCACCCTTACCTTCCTCCATGGGGAGAGAGAACGTAAAATCGCAGTGCAGATTCTGGATGATGACGAGCCCGAGGGGCAGGAATTCTTCTACGTGTTTCTCACAGACCCTCAAGGGGGAGCAGAGATTGTGAGGGGAAAGGACAGCACTGGGTTTTCAGCCTTTGCTGTTGTCATCATCACAGGTAATGTAGTACATTATCACAACGTACTGATGGGGATAGTGTATCAAGTTGTACATTATAGTGTTTTTAATATGACTGGCCTAAGCTTCTGCCTATGACAGTTATTTGAATCTCTCATGATCATTCACTAAAAGTTGTCTTTCTTTAGGACGGGCATGGTAGTCATGCCTTTAATTGCAGCATTCAGAAGGCAGAGGCAGGCAGATCTCTCCATGTTTAAGACCAGCCTGCTCTACACAGTGAGTTCCAGGCCCATCAGGGAAAGATAGTGAGAGCCTGTCTAAATAACAGCATTGATGACATCGACAAGAAATAATTGTCTTCCTACAGTAATGCATGATAACATGAGATCATGTTGTTCTCAGGCCAGACTACAATTTAACAACCTGTAGGTGGCACTTAGATAAGAGCCAGGTACATGATCTATAAATCTGTAGCTTTACAACATAGAGAAAAATCCTTAAGTCCACATTATTTTTCTAGAAAAATGCTGCTTTTGATATCCAAATATATTATTGCTTGTTTTGAAATCATAGTCTAAGTTTTAAGCCACTTCCGGTAATCAATCATAAAGCAAAGGTGTAATTGTCAAGAAATCTTCTACATATATTATGAATTAGATTAAAATAATTATCTTTTGTTGTTTTTGACCCAAGATAATTGATATAATCATTGTACTAGTTGGATACACACACACATACACAAACACACACCAAACTGTGTATATGTGAGTATAGGCATGTTTGTGATGTACATTTGTATGCATATGTATACACACGTACAAACTTATAAACCCTATACATTTGTGTTAGAGTAGTTCAAAAATTTCTACTGTTTTTTTTTTAAATTTAACTCAATTGATGCAGTCATTGCCTTATTGTCTCTCTGTCCCCATTCTCTGTGTGCATATATCCTATTTGCATGTATTCACATAGATTTTTGATTATTTTAATTATTTAGAAGTTCCTCACACATATTATTCAATGGTAACTTGCTGTTTACTTCTGAAAAAAATGATATATATCACTGCACAAAGTGGATTAACTTGTCGATAACTAACTAAATCAGTAACAAGGCCAGTTTATGATTCTATTTTGTTTTGATTACATATCTATTTTCACATACACAAGATGTGATTTATGAATAGATTGTTAAATAATTAAATCAAGCTAACTACCATAGTCATCATCTCAAATCTAATGTTTCAGTGGTGAGAGCTTCTGAGGTTTATTGTTAGTAAACAATAGACAAGTGTGTGATTCTATGGGATTCACTACTCCCATGCTACAGGACTTGCTGCTAGGGCTTCCTTGGATTTGTGTTATTTTAGCCATTCAGTTATAACTTTGTAATGACTTCCTTTATACTGTTTTTCCTATTTCTATTACCCTAAATTTTCACTAATTATAATAAGCATCACTCTTATTTCAATAGCATACTAAGAGCATTGTAAATATTAAATCATTTCTGCAATTTTTTACATTGGCTTGATGTAATTCATACATTTCTATTAAAATTTATTTGGAATTAAGCATCACCCTCACATTCTATGGTTTAAATATTTTATTACAGCCATTCAGATATGACCATGGCTGACAGCTGAAATCTCTAGCAATTAGTGTGGCCTATATCAGTCCAGTGAAAATAAAAACAGTCTCTAGAGGTTCCTAGCTCTTCTGAACACTTCTCCTCTAGTTATTGTGTGATGGTGAGGCTTCAAGTCCTGGTTAGGTGGTTGGTAGAGAGCTCCTTGGTGGCCAGCATGGCAACTGTGGTATTATCAAGATGTTATCTGGCATGAAACTGCTTCTACATGTATCAGGCAATAGGGCATACCAAAGCCTGCTCAAATGTCAGCTCTCAAGTATCTGCATAGTGTGAGACTCTCTGTCATAGGAATGGATGGAGTGGACTCCTTGCCATTGTCTGTCTGTAACATGTGATGTAGCACACCCGAGGCCATCGCCAGTCATGTCCACATTATCTAAAGGTTCTGAATTCTTCTATTCTGCCCGGGTTCCTATCACACACCTGGCTTGTGCTTTTTATAATATAGAAATATTATAAGTTTTAAGTAAATCATTAACTTTCCTGTTTCCTCTTTCATCATCCACTCCTCACAATCTTTCTGTGTTTAGATGTTAGAACCCACGTTAAAAGAAGCCATATACTAAATGGCTTATTTGGTCTTGGCTCTGAGCACTGGTACATTAGAAATCTAGAATCAGCTTACCAAGAAATATGGTTCGAGTTTATTGTAGATGTGACAAGAGAATTTTAATTTGACCCTGGTTGGTGGCTATTGCTCTAGAAAAGGAAACAGGAAACTAAGCCACCAGGAAAGGACAGAAGCAAAGCTGGGAGAGAACAATTGCTACCATAAGAGAGTTGTAGCATCATATTCTAATGCTGGGTAAGACTTGATCATATTGATTAACTGATGAAAAATAGGACTTTCAGTCTAGCTGATGAAAAGCACACAGGAAGAGTGAGGACAAACAGGGCCCATCACATGCATGTCTACAATACATGGTGTCCCACATTTTACACGTCAGAGCTGGGAGATAGATCTCCTGGTTACTACTGCCTCGCCCCAAACAGTACAGTTACAGTTTTTCATCTCACTAACTTCCCCCAGTGTTTACTTCTGGAAATTACACTTTTTTGGAATCTCATAAGTTATATTTCTGGGTGGCTGCTGTAAATTGTTTCTGAGGTTGATTGCTTTAGGATCATACCTTCCATGACAGAGGTTCTTAACTGGTGGGTCATGACCCCCTTGTGAAACCTCTATCTCCAAAGATATTTACATTTCAACTCATAACAGTAGCAAAATTATAGTTATGAATAGCAACAAACCTAATTTTACAGTTGGGGTCACCACAACATGAAGAACTATATATATTAAAGGGGGGCAGTATTAGGAAGGCAGAGAGCCACTGCTCTACGATGACTTTGAAGGGGTGACACCCAGAAGGAGGCAGCACATACATCAGTTCAGATACTGTCCTAACCCACATTCACTCACGTGCTAGTTGGATATGAAATGACTGTGTCAGCATGCTGTAGACCCCAGGTTGGATCCTGCTTATGCTTGAGCTTGTATGTATGTATATGTGTATATGTGATGCGTGTATGTGTGTAGTGTGTATGTGTGTAGTGTATATATGTGTGCATATGTGATATGTATGTGTGTGTGATGTGTATGTGTTTGAAAATGTGTTATGTGTTGTGTTTATGTGGTGTGTATATGTATGTGAGTATGTATATGTGTGCATATGCACACATATAAACACACACACATATAATATATATATATATAGGTATGATGTATATGTATGTGTGAATATGTATATGGGTGCATATGAGTGTGTACATGTATGTATGTGTGTTGTGCATATGTATATATGTATGTATATGAGTTGTGTTTGTATGTGCTGTATATGTAAGTATGAGTATGTATATGTATGCATATGCATGTGTGTATGGTGTGTATATATGTGTGACTATGTATATGTGTATGTGTACATGTGTGTGGTATATAGTGTATATGAGTATGTATTGTGTGTATATGCAATATGTATGTATGTGTGGTGTATATGTATGTGTGAGTCTGTATGTGTGTATATGTTTGTGTATGGTGTTTTTTTGTGTGTGGTATGTGTATATGTGTATGTGGTATGTGCATGCGTGGTGTGTGTGTGTGTGTGTGTGTGTGTGTGTGTGTGTGATGCTTCCAATAACCACCAAGGAGTCTCTAACACTCAGGATTTGCCTAATCTTTTTCTCCTTTTGTCCTGGGGCAGATAAGTAAGTATGTGACATAAGCTGTCTACCCTTTTAAAGGGTACACTTCATTTGCTTGACAAATACTTTTTATTAAAGGCTTGCCATAAGCTGGCACTCTTCTTGTGCTAGGAGCACAGTGGAACACAGCAAGCAAAGAGTTGCTGCTCCTTTGGAGCTTGCACTGTGTGTGAATGCACAACCTTTGAAGAAGCAACAATGTAAAAGGCCAGCTGCTATCAAGTGTGCTGACCGAGGCTGGACACATGATGTGAGGGCATTGGCCTTGTCTTATTGTATCTCATTTTATCTTTTGGAGGACTGCTTTTATTCTGAAGAAGAAATGGAGGGTAGTGGATCTTGGGGAGAGATGAAGTTGGAGGGAGTGAGGAGGAATGGAGGGAGAAAAAAACTGGTCAGAAAAAAAACTGTGTATATTGTCTGGGAAAAGAATCTAGATTCAATAAAAAATTAAATAAATTAAAACAAAATTTTATAATACTCATTTTATTGTTACAATATTTTATAAATTTTAAAGAATATGACAGAATAAAGAAAATAAAAGGTACTGCAGATAATGAAGAGGGGTCTCTGGGAGGAGTTGGGGTACAAAAGGGAAACAAGAATATGATGTAGTTCTAGTTACTTAAAATATGTTTTTAAATGTTAACAAATTCAGATAAATTGAAATCATGTATCTTTTCTCATCATAATGCAATAAAACTAAAATCAATAAAAAAGAAAAAACCAAAAAAACAAAACAAAACAAAAAACAAAAGGAAAAAGAACCGCAAGCACACACCATGGACCACGAGCACACACCATGGACCACGAGCACACACCATGGACCACGAGCACACACCGTGGATCACGAGCACACACCATGGACCACGAGCACACACCATGGATCACGAGCACACACCATGGATCACGAGCACACACCGTGGACCACGAGCACACACCGTGGACCACGAGCACACACCGTGGACCACGAGCACACACCGTGGACCACGAGCACACACCGTGGATCACGAGCACACACCGTGGATCACGAGCACACACCGTGGATCACGAGCACACACCGTGGACCACGAGCACACACCGTGGATCACGAGCACACACCGTGGACCACGAGCACACACCGTGGACCACGAGCACCCACCGTGGATCACGAGTACACACTGTGGATCACGAGCACACACCGTGGATCACGAGCACACACCGTGGACCACGAGCACACACCGTGGACCATGAGCACACAGTAGGATATCAAGGTGGTTTCTTCTGGTCTTCTCTTCTTGAATTGATATCTGCTTTGGCACTATAGTCTGGGAATGTTTTTAAGAAAAAGTTATTAAAAATTAATGTTTCTATCTCCCACATGTGCATTTCTTCTTTATATCTAGGCTATCAAGATGACTGTGGCACTGGACGGTTTATAAATTCCTAAATGTATTATAGCCCTCCATTTTCCATTCCAGGGAGTGACCTCCATAATGGTATCATAGGCTTCAGTGAGGAGTCCCAACGAGGCTTGGAACTGAGGGAAGGAGCTGATAAGAGCACTCAGCACCTAGTAGTCACAAGGCAACCAAACAGGTATGTGTGTGTGCATGTGCATATGTGTTCACATGTGAAGATGTAACATCCTGAAATTGTATACAGAACTTAAGACCCATAAGGAATGATGAAGGCAGGGTGAATATTGATAAAGATAGCCTGCAAACTAGTTTGACAGTATTAATATATATTCTTTCAACTAAAGGCGTATTTACTATTATTATTGGGGGGGGGTACCCATCTATGATATGGGTGGGTCGGAAGACAACTTTTAGTTGTCACGCTTCTCCTATGGGTTTTAGGGATTAAATTTAGATTGTCAAGCTAGGATGGCCAGTGCTTTTACTGGCCAACCCACCTCACCAACCTGGGGATAATGCCATTGTCAATCTGTTACTTAACAGATTGGGTTTTTAGCCACAACATAGGAATGCCTGGAATATTTTGCATACCATCCAAATCAATGTCAGATGGTTTAGACCATCTCTTTATAGTGATAACCAGTCCGTAATGACTGTGTATGCAACCACTGTGCTCCAGCAGAGACTTGGATCATCAAAGGGCTCCTTGCTGCCCAAACTCAGTGAGTTTTTTGGGAACTTATTACATGTATACTTGCTATGTACATGCACATATGTATGGATTAAGACATGTGGCTTACTCTTTAAAAATGTAGGGCATCTTTTGGTTTGAAATATTACAATTATATCTGTTTTTAGGAGTATTTTGTTCCTCTAGAAAAATTACTGTTAAAAGACAAATAGTACCCATTTTCTTGAGGTCCAATCCAAGATTCTCTCTACTCTTTATTTGCACATTTTGTTACCTAGGACAGAAAGAATTTGACCTAACGTTCCTCACTGAGTGTCAGCTCATCACTGAACACGGATAGTTAGAGAATGCTATGGAGCCCATGAGTCTTTTAGTGTTCTCATTTGCTGCAGACAGTGCGGCTCCATTGCCAGTCATATGATAAGTGCTGCCCTCCTGTGGAGGAGCAGGGAAGGCTCACCGTGCCTGGCACTGTGTGTCTTCCTTCATGAGAGCTCATGGGTTCGGTGTTTGTTTGTTTGTTTGTTTTTCCACAGGGCCTTTGAAGAAGTACAGGTCTTTTGGCGAGTCACACTTAACCAAACAGCTGCCATCCTCCAGGAGAAGGGGCTAAACCTGACAGATGAACTCCGGTTTGTGGCAGGGGTCACAACTTGCACAGTGGGCCAAACCCGATGCTTTATCCACCTTGAGCTCAATCCCAAGAAGGTAAGTGCTGTGAGATGTTAAGCCTTTCTTTAGAATGACTTACCTGCAAGGGTTATGATCGAAATTTACTGTGTGGTGATTGTCTTGCCATGTCTAAACCTCTTTCTTAGAGTTTAGATGTAAAATTTATGCTGTCATAAATTTTTGCTGAGAATTTTCTGTTTCTTCCCAGGACAAGGGTATGTTTGGCCCAGCCACTTGCTGTGTGTCAGCTAAATTAATTTCTCTAACTACTTCTACTATTTATGGCTTTATTCTTATATTCATAAACATTTTTCTGTTTATACATGAGAGATCTTTGCTTCATATATTCTTGAGTGCTATAGTTTTGATTTATAAAAGAGGTAAAAAAAAGGTACTGAGCCTGCTTTTGGTAAATCCCTGGGTAGGCGAGCTGCATGTGGTTCTGGGACATAGACACTGGCCCCACTGCCAGGATAGTCTGCAGCGCTCAAATGGGTTTTCTCACAGTGACTCATCTGAGCTGACAGGGTGCTTGATAATCACATGGAAGTGATTCTGTGAGATTTTGATGTTTGACCATTTAAGGTACATTCAGTACTATTTAATTTTTTGCTGCACATTTATTAAATCAAAATATCTAATAAAAAGCCTGTCCACCAGATTCTGAAATGAATGTTGAAGCATAATGGCTTCTTTGCATGAGCCACAAACATCACACAGTAGAGAACACACTTGCCTCCAAGCTGTTCACGACACTAAGCCTATTTGAAAATCATTGTTGGTTTCAATTTTTTAAAATATTTTTCTCCTTAGTTTTTCAGCTTTTGAGAATTTCCATAGTAGTTATACTAATATCTTCTAAGGTGGCCTCCATATGTAGTTTCATGTTTTGGGGAATTTTTGTTCTGAAAGCAAAAGGGACAACCTGTCATTGGTTACCGAGGTTCACATGCCCTTGGTAATTGCTATTTTGCTTTTGTTGAGTTGTGAGACCTTGTTCTTATCCCTAGATGTTTCTGAGAAATACTGTTCATGTACACAAATGTATTTTATTAGTTCACGCCTTGAAGGATGATTTTCTCAGTACCCTGTTTACAGCTGCAGTGCCTGTTAGAACTGCAGCAGATGTGTGGCTGCTGCAGTGGCATGGCCTCTTTGTGTCTAGGAGCGCAACCTGGATGTGGTGGAGAACAATCTTCCCTCCTTAGCCTCAGTGCTCTATTGTTTTAGAAAAGAGCTGCTGGCCTTATTTCTGCTTCATTTGTTTCCGGTTCACAGGTGCTAATCACATATTCCAATTTTTGATGCCATTCTTGGTATTTCTCTAAATAAATCCTGATATACAGTTCTTAATATTAAGCTCTAACTACTTAAATGTAGAAAGAACAGTGATGAGCATTGTTTTAACTTTTTCTGTTATTGCAAATATATTTTCTTCTCATATAATATATAGTAAATACAGTTTAGCTCCGTGTAGTCCTTTCAGCTCCTTCAGCTTTGCTCCCCTAGTGATCATTTTTGTTTCTCATTAGAAAACAAAGAGGCTTCTGAGAGACAATAATATATTATAATAAATTAAAATAATATAATAATATAAGAGAGCAAAAACTAACACATCAGAATAAGACAAAACAAACAAACAGAAGAAAAGGAGCCTAAGAAAAGACACAAGAAACAAATAAAGACACAGACACCCACCCAGTCACTTGCACACTCAGGAATCCTATAAAAACATAAAACTAGAAGATGTAATATACACCCAAAGGGCCTATAGCATAAAAAGTGGGGAAAATATGCCTACTGCTCAGTGCACAGCCTACTCTTAAGAATAGTTTGAAACTCCTTGGGGAAAATTACATTTTCATTGGCAAGTGGTTACCAATTGGAGATGACTTCTGGGTTAGGCATGGGACATGTGTCTACATCTCCTTTCAGCTTTAAGACCCCATGAGGTACAGATCCACACTGGCCCTGCACAATCTTCTCAGTTTCTGCGCGTTAGTCTGTGTGTTGATTTAAAAGGCCTTGTCTTTTCCTGTCCTCCATCCATGCTGGTTCTTAAGATCTTCCAGCCTTCTATTCTGCAGGCTCCCTGATTCCCAAGGGGAGGGATGTGAAGGAAACATCCTATTTAGAGTGTTCTGAGGTCTGTCACTCTCTGTGTATTGTCTGGCTGTAGCCTATTTAGTGTCAGGTTTTTAGTCACCCAAGCAGTGTTGGGTATGAGTTTCATCTCATGGAGTGGTCCTTAAGTCAATCAGACATTGGTTGGTTGCTCCCACAAGCTTTGTGCCACCATTGCACTAGTATCATCTTGGAGGAAAGACAGTCTTGTAGAGCCAAGGGTTTGTGGCTGAGTTGGTGTCTACCTTTCTGCTTTGGTACTGTGTAGAGTACCGTCCTGTACCAAACACACCAGAACATAAGGGCGAAGGCTGTATATAGGCACCAGCTTGAATGCTCCATATACCATGAGCTGTGTGGGTGTTGTCCTCAACAATGAGACTTTGTCATCAGTCTGTGGAGAGCATCCTACAGTCTTGGTTGTTTGGGGGTTTCTATGGGACCTCTTTGGGCAACAACTCAATTTGATATAAAACATTCCTGGTACTGGAAGCTTCATTTGGTTGCAAGAAATCTACATTTGGGCTCTGTCTACCTTATTAGTTGGTGATTTTATTCAGCTTGCCTTCATATATGCCTATATGTGACACAGCAGCATTAAGAAGGTTGTGAACCACTGGTCTAACCAGAGGAAGGCCACAAAGACAGGATTTCAGTAGTTTCAGATAGGTAAGAAAGATAACTTATTTTCAAAATATTATGTCTCCATTGTCTTTCCAGCTGTTAAAGTCATAGATGAGGACAGGATATTCTTATGTCAGTCAAAGAAACGTAAAACTTCTATTCCTGTAGAAGGAGCTGAGAGTAGAGACACAGATTTTTAATCCTAGCACTCCAGAGGCTGGAGCACAAAGAACACACATGTGAGGCCAGCCTGGGCTATGAGACCATATCTCAAAAGGAAAGGAGGGGAATATGATTGTGCTTTAAAGAAAATGAAAACATGCACTACAATCTTCTATGCATTTTCACAAACTATGTTTGATTATTTAACATGGATCTGGCTTCTCAAGTTTGGATTCCTTCTATTTCTTATAAACTAAGAGCTAACAGTATAAAGCAGGAAACACAGAAGTCATTATTTTATTTTATTTCATTTTTATTTTACTTTTTTGCAATGAGGTTTGAGAACCTGTGTGGATGTGCCAGCAGAACAATATAATTAGTCCCAACCTTTTGGCCTAAGAACCGTTTCCAGTTATTGTCAGAGAAATGGTTTAAATTATACAGAGCTTGTTCAGTAGTCCATGTGGTAGACAGAGTTTTACCTCTGATGACAGAAGACTCTGGTTAAAATCTTAGTTCATATACTAATTAATTAGGCAATACTGGATAAGGTGTTTAGCCTTGATCAGACTCCCAGGTTTAAAGGGCCTAATAAAAGGGTTATTAGGAAGATTCAATGTTTTGATAACAAATGAAAATTATTAGCGTAGTTCTTGGCAAGGAATTGATTGACCCTAAGATGATTGATAGTGTTTTTACTAAGAAGGAATAGTCTGGGAGCTCAAGGGACTTCTGCAGTAGCTGTATCAACACTAGTGGAGGTTTATAAATATTACACATACACATATACATGCATACATGTGCAAGCACACACACACACACACACTGTATTAGTCACACACACACACACACACACACTGTATTAGTCAGGGTTTCTATTCCTGCACAACATCATGACCAAGAAGCAAGTTGGGGAGGAAAGGGTTTATTTGGCTTACTTCCACATGGCTGTTCATCACCAAAGGAAGTCAGGACTGGAACTCAAGCAGGTCAGGAAACAGGAGCTGATGCAGAGGCCATGGAGGGATGTTCTTTACTGGCTTGCTTCTCCTGGCTTGCTCAGCCTGCTCTCTTATAGAACCCAAGACCTCTAGCCCAGGGATGGCACCACCCACAAGGGGCAATTGAGAAAATGCCCCACAGCTGGATCTCATGGAGGCATTTCCCCAACTGAAACTCCCTTCTCTGTGATAACTCCAGCCTGTGTCAAGTTGACACACAAAACCAGCCAGTACACACACACACAGAGAACACATCAGTGTGCAGAGTGACACACACGACAATTCAAAGTGGTGTCTTCCTTGGTCCTGTTTCTTGATCTTCAACTTAAAAACCTTTATCTCTATTTTTCCCATTGTCAATTGCATAATTATCTTCTTTCATTTTCAAGTTATGAATAATTTAACTGACTTGCCTCATCAATTTCTTAGACAGGTTAGAGTCCATCTTTTGAATTTTAGTCAACTCACCCCTTCTCTGATGAATTATCTCACAGATCTATATTAACAAAACATATAAGATACGAATTAGCTTAGGAATAGGGTATGTGGTTTTGGTTGTCAACTTGACACAATGTAGAATCACATTAGAAGGACATCTCCATGAGGAATTTTCTACAATAAATTGGCACATAGGTGTGCCTGTGAGCATTTTCTTAATTGGGTTAACTGAGGTAGGAAGAACTGCCTGGAATATGAGCAGCATCATTTTATAGGCTTTTCTCTAAATGGAATAAAGAAGAGAGAAGGCCCTAAGACCTAACATGCATGCGCTAATTCATACTCCGTGCCCCTGACTGTGGATGTAATGTTATTAATTGCTTCAACTTCTTACCTCCCAGAGTTCCTTACAGTGATAGATTGTAATCTGGAATTGTGAGCCAAATAACCTCTTTCAGTTGCTTTTGTCAGGTTAATTTATTACAACTGGAGAGGGGGGACAACCTTAGACAGCAGGCATGCCAGAATCTATTTATCCTGTGAAATCTATTTAAACTCAAGCACTTACACATTGGTACAAATATCCTTTAGAAAAATATGTAGGTAAGGTATTGTTTTGTTTGTACTTTTCTGCTTCTGAGCAGTTCTGACTCCTGAGAGAGGAATTTTCTACTAGTGGGGCAAAAGTCCCCCCTGAAGTATTAAATGCCCCACTAGGAGGGGGTCCCACAGCAGTTACATGTGCAATGGGTTCATATGAGTTCTTCCATCATGTTTAGGAGTCTGGAGATGTTCAGATATCATTAAATCTTATTCCTCAATAGATTTCAGACCCATTGTCTGAGTAGAGCATTTCTTTACCTGACTGGAAGATTCTTTTTATATCCAGTCTAATTATATGTAGACTCCCATCTGTACACTATTCAATTTTTAGATAGTTCTTTACTTAGGTTACAACACGTTCTTTTGATGGTAAGTGGTTATAAGTAATGTTCTAATCATCATCACAATGAAAAGGAATATTTTACTTGAAAATAAAGACAAGAGTATCTATTGGAACTTAATATGCCAAAATCCTCACTTTAAAGAGACTATTGTGAATTCAAGCTCCCGGGGCCATTAGGGAATTCAATATTAGCTCTTGGATACAGTTGCCCTTACTTTCCCTACTGCTTCAGCTTCTTGCTTTTGCCAACTATTGTTTCTCCTAGTGGAAAGAATACACTTATTTCCACATTCTAACACTTAGAGACAGTGTATTGACAAAAGCAAAGAATTTTATATGTTGTTGGATAGCTAAACATATTTTTAACCTTAAAAATGAGATTAAGAGAATTTAACGTGTGCCTGGGATGGAGCTCTTTTGGATCATACTGAAGGATTTGTTGTTTTGTTTCATTTTCATTCAAATTATCACAAAACAAATGATGGGTTAGGCTCTTGCTGGCAGATAAAAATATGCCTAATGTACCGTTAGACAATGACACGTGCAGCTGAAAACACATCAAGTCACTTTAATAGAATATGCCAGAATGCTAACAACACAGTTAAACATTTCAGATTTTTCTCTGTTAGAGTAAGTCATTTGTAAAAATGGATGATTGACAATGTGTTATAAAAAGCAATTCAGGCTTTAGAAAATGGCTGGTTTCTGGGAGAAAAACAAAGGTGCAGCATGAACAGAGTTAATTTTGATTTGATACAATGTTATTTGAAAATAATATGAAATTTCAGAACTCGTTATCAATATACCCTTACATTTGTTTAAAACTTAAAACAATTTTTTTTAAAAAACTGGGGGCTGAGATTGTAGCTCAGATAACAAAGTACTTGCCTAGCACAAAGCAAGCCCTGGGTTTGATGCCTTATGCCACATAAGCAGGAAGTGTTGGTGTACCCTTGAGAGGTAGACCAGATAGAGATCAGGAAATTCAAGGTTATTTTGGAATACAGAGTTCAGGAACAGCCTGTGCTACATGAGACCCTATCTCAAAAGTAAATAAGTAAATCTTGCATGAAGTTCAATTCTCCCCTCACCCTTTTTTTTCTTACAAGCCACAGTGTGATTTAACGGCACCCTGCCCTGGTTTCTACCTGATATCAGTGTTGAGAAAACTGCTATAATGTGATGGGTTGTTTAAGCTTTGAATATTTATGTAAATATTTTTGACCACATGGAGTAAACATTATATCATTTTTATTTTTATACTTAAGGTATCATATATATGTATCTAATTATTAAATCTTTATGAATCCTGATGTTATCTCTTGCCATATTTGAGATCTACCTATATTGAAAAATATTTGAATAGTTTATTGCTTTCATCAATTTTTAATCGGCTGGTTGTGTGAATACATTTATTTATTCATCATTTGCTTATTGAGTTTAGGAATATTATCTTTGGACTTTGTCTTAGTCACTTTCTATTGCTGTGAAGAACACCATGATTGAGGGAACTCTTATAAAATATAGCATTTAATTGGGGGGCTTGCTTACAGTCTCAGAGGCTTAGTCCATTATTATCACAGCAATGACATAGCAGCATGCATGGCACTGGAGCAGCAGCTAAGAGCTACATACTGATCCATAGACAGAAAGAGAAAGCCTAGGCCTTTGAATTGGCTTTGGAATTGGCTTTGGAAACTTCAAAACCTACCCTGAGTGACACATTTCCTCCAACAAAGCCAGATCCACTCCAACAAGGCCACACCTCCTAATCCTTTTAATCCTCTCAAATAGTGCTACTTCCTGGTGACTAAACATTCGAATATATGAGCCCACTGGGGCCATTCTTATTCAAACCATCATAGCCATTTCACCTTCAGAGAGAAGCCCAATATAAGAAAATGAAATTTTAAAGAAGTTAAAAAAAAAAAAAAAGGACTACTTGCCGTAGTGATTCAATGTAAAAATTCAGTTCTGTGATTATATAAATTTTTTTTTTTGTTATTTTGTTTTTGTTTTTTGTTTTTTCAAGACAGGGTTTCTCTGTGTAGCCCTGGCTGTCCTGGAACTCACTCTGTAGACTAGGCTGGCCTCGAACTCAGAAATCTGCCTGCTTCTGCCTGCTAAGTGCTAGGATTAAAGGCATGTGCCACCAAAATGTTTCCTTAACTATATATTTGTTTCTGTTAAGCATGTTTTTAATTGAAATAGAATTATACAACTTTTCCCCTTCCTTCCCTCCCTCCATCCTCTTCTAGATACCTTTCCTCCCTCCAACCCCTCTTATGTTCCCATCAGTTCTCAAGTTAATAGATTCTGCTTTATTTTCATTATTATTATTACATACATATGAATATGTATATAAAGTACACATGTGTTTATTCATTTCTATAATGCTGCAGATGAACTATAGCATGGCAGTGATAGAAATATGTAAAAACAGGAGTATATGTGCAGTAGTTAAGTCTTTCTTTTCCTCATTATCAGGTACGTCAAGGTGAAATGCCTTTCTTTGTGGAGCTGTATGACGTCACTGCTGGGGCAGCTCTAAACAACAGTGCCAGATTTGCTCCAATCAAAGTTTCCAAGAGCGGTGACCCTCAGAGCCTTGTTTCCTTTTCTGTGGGTTCTCGGCTGGCAGTGGCTCACAAGAAGGCAACTTTGATCAGTTTGCAGGTGGCCAGAGATTCTGGGACAGGAATGATGATGTCTGTTAACTTTAGTACCCAGGTAGGCCTGCAAAGGTATAGTCATATATAACGCATATGCTGAGACTGTAATGAAACAGTAATCTAAACAATGTTTCCCGATGAAATGTGATCACTGGCTGCTTGTGCATTATACTGTTTTCTCCTTACATCACCTAGCCTGACCCTCATCACTTAGAGGAGGTGCTTAAATATTGCAGGCTTGTTGTTTTGATTTGGCAGCCTTCAATGTCTGATCAAGGCACCCCATTCAAGTATGCTCTGTCACATCTCTACAGCTGTAGACCAGTGCTTCCTCCACTACCGCTCTTTGGACTTGAACAAAAGCTGAAGTTGCCTACAGTTTACATTCAAACTAGCTGATTTTTTTTTCTTACTGACTGAACTTAAGTTGTGCACAGCACTGGTTTTAGGTGACTACACTCTTGCCTACCCATCCTTTCATATGGTGTCCAGTAAAAGACTGGCTGGGTTAGTGGTGGCTCAGAGTAGCAGCTGAGCACATGAAGAGACCAGATCCTATACTCTCATATACCTTTTCAGCACTTTTTTTTTTATTTTGATTCATCAGCAACATTCTAATATAGTAAAAAAATAATGTTGTCTATTCTGCTTAAAGCATCATTGTGGAGATTATAGTTCTCCCACTTTTGCTCTCTGTTGTTTTTCCACATTACTTCTGTCTTTCCCCTTTACCACCATTGGTTGCTTCAAACAAATCCACCAATTTAAACATACAATAAAGCATATGTATGCCTGGTGTGATAGAGTCAGTCAATAGGAGGGTAGATTTAGAATCATGGTGGGAGTTGCTCCCCAAACCTGCTGGGCAGAGCTTAGATAACAAGAGACACAATTCTCTGCTGTGTGGAACACTAAAAATAAACTCTGTTTTGTATACTGTTATAGTATGACAAACGAGAGTAAAGACCATTTTCATTCATAATAGATTTTAATATGTTGTTTAGCATGTATATGTTAGGAAGAGAAATGATAAAAATTTGTGTTTCATGCTCACACTTTGCTCATGAAACATTATCACTATCAGGTCGTGCGTTATAGAAGAAGGGCCACCAGAGATTCATTCTATACAATGAAGATATTTGAGGCACTTTTTATGAACAAATTCACATGCCTAGATGAGAGACTTAAAGAGGTGATAGATGGAGATATGTATCCATGCAGACATACTGTTATTCCAATGACTAGACACGCTACCCTCTGATCCCAGACTTAGGGTTGTGGTGCACTAGACACACTACCCTGTGACCACAGACTCAGGGTTGTGGTGCCAATGCCATCTTCACAGATTTTACATGAAGTGAAGGCTGGAATCTAAGGCCTTTCCTCTAAAGGAGGGTTTTGTTTCTGGGAGGATGGAGCAGATATCCCTTTCCCCACTGAGTTCAACTACAGACCTTGGGTGTTACACGGAGAACAATATTAGGAGACTCTGAAACTGGAGAGGAACAAGGGGTTGGGGATTTGGGCACACATAGAGCATAGAAAAAGGCAAGAACCAGTTCCCCTTTCCCTTTATACCCAAGGTTCTGAGCTGAAGAATTTGCCAATATGTATTCATTACATATGGGGGAAAAAAGTAAAAAAAAAAATCTATATAGATTTGCTGTCTGTAGTGTAAGGAACACAATTCCCAATACAGATATAATGTCTGTAATGTATGTAGCAGTAGCAGGAAACCCCATACAGATGTGATGTCTGTAGTGCAAATAACAGAATTCCCCATACAGATAGAATGTGCGTAATGCAAGGATCAGGACACCCCATACAGATGTGTGTTCTGTAGTGCAAGGGGAAGGGAAGGGACAGATAAGCAAATCAGAAAGCTTTTAGATGAAAATCTTTTGTATTCTTTGGTCAAACATGCCAGAAGAACTTTACTCAACTTTATTTGTGTCAGCCTCAGGGCATGCTGGAGGGAGTTAGGATGGGAGAGAGGGAGGGGAAAAGGGAGGGAGAGAGGTAAAGAGAGGGGAGGGGATATAGATTTGTATTCTTTGCTGGAACTTCAGTCTCTGCATGCCATGTCAGAGGACCAGGTGGAGAGTTGGGACTTTGCCCACTGTCTAATAGTAAAAGGTACCCAGCGCTGGCACAGTATCAACAGCGAACACTGGGTGGCAATGGAGAGGTTCTCAGAGGAGAGATCTATGGAGATGAGATTATTGGCAAGATCTCACTCCACCTAATGATAAAGCAGGCGCTCTTTCCCTCTGCTTCAGAAACCAGTTAGGAAAACTGCACTCTCCCTGTCAGGAGTAATATTTCCCTTTTTTGGTCATAGCAGCATCAGAATAAGCCAGTAAATAAATAAATAAACAAGGAAACAATAACTTGAGCCTCATGAGGTAAGATACAACATGTACCTGTACCAGTCAACAGTGATCTGACTCATCAAATATGGAATGATCTAAAACGGAATGGGAAACAAAAATAAGTAGATGTCAGCAATAAGATGAGCCAAATATGAGAAATACTCAGTAAAATTTTAACACAGCTGCACAACATGCTTTAATCAGCAGTTAAAGAAGTGAAAGAAGGCAATTGTGTCAGTAAGGAAAGTGGAGCTCTCAGGCAGTAAATGGAGGACATAAAGAACAGCAGACAAGATGTTTACGTCTAGCTCCACAGTGACTAAAATAGCCTAGACAACCTCGGGAGCACAACAAGGAGAAAGGAAAGAGCTGTCCTGCAGACAGTACGATAGGTGGTCCTCTGTTTGAACAATGACAGCAGAGAGACTGAGAAAGCTAACAAAGCATGCTTAGGGGCTTACACAGCTGTAACAGCAACTATTAACACTGTGACTCTGGAGTCCTGAACGAAAGAAGAAAGAGATGGGGACTGAAAAAAAAAACATTTGAAAGAATAGTAATGGAAATATTTTCAATTTCACAAAGGTTATTAGAATATACATTCAAGAGACTAAAAAAAATCTACAGGCAAAATAAATAAGAAAAAGAAAATCTTCAATTAAGGTGCTATAACTATCTTCTTGTTGTGACAGAACACCAGTCAGAAGCAACTTCAGGAGGGAGAGGGTTATGTTGGTTCACAGTTTAAGGATGTGGCCCATCATGGCAATGTAGTGAAAGAGTCTGAGGCAGTAGTCAAGCTGTGTCCACGTTCAGGGAGCAGAGAGAGATGAGTCAGGTGCAACCCAGCTTCCCACTTTAATTTAGTCCAGGATTCCAGATCCTAGATTATCACTGTGTGCACTTAGGATGGGTTAACGTCAGCTAACTTAATCTAAATGATCCCTCACAGGCCTTCTCAGGCCTGACTCTTGAGTGGTTCTAGGTTCTGTGAGGTTGATGATATTAATGATAACAGTATGCAATAATCAAACTATAAAAATTTGAAAATGAGAGGAAAATACTGAAAGCCCTAGAGAGAAGTGTTGGAGCCCAATTATAAATCGTAGCTTTCAAATGGTGGAAATAAGTTATTTCACTTGTAGAAAAAAACATTCCTACACAATGAAAGAGAAATTAAGGCATTCTTGGAAGACAAGTAATACTTTCATACCAATATGCTCACAGTGAAAGAACACCATTAGAGAAAGTTCTGTAAATTCAAATGCAATGATAAGAAGAATGGGTTTATGATCATGGAGGAAAGATTACAGTAAACAATACCATGGTGGTGCATCAAGACATTACACTCAAGGACATGTCTATATAAGATGTTCAGTGTGCCACAGTGATTTTATCTGAACCTTCCAGAATGGCTATCATAAAATCAGTGGCAATACCTAATACTGGCAAGAATTCAGAGACTGGCTAATTTGTTTATTGCTGGTGGCTGTGTAAAATGATATAACCACTTGAAAGATGTTTTGTTAATTTCTTAAATAACTATACATGAATTATACAGGTCCATGCAATCACTGTCTTGGCCATTTATTTCAATGAAAACTTGCTACTTACACAGAACTCTCTACATGAATGTCTATGGTAGCTTATTATAATAAAACTGTCCATCAGATGGGAAAAAAGAAGAGCTGTGAACTTCTACTAAGTGTGGTAAGGAACAAGCCATCGAGACACATCACATGCAATTTCCTAATGATTGTTTGTGTTAAAAAAAAATCTCCAAAATTATAGGGTGAAAGATTCCATTCACCTATGAAAGTCACAACATCATAGAAATTCAGAACATAATCGTCATTTAGAACAATGAGGGACTGTGAGGCAGGGAACTGAGTGATCATGAAAGTCACCATGAAGGATTCTTAAGAAATGAAAATTGTTTGTGACCCTGTCAGTATTAATATCATTTTGCAAGGTGTTGACAATAACAGATTTTTGGGTAGAAAGTATAGGAAATATTACTTTTTTGCTTTTTAGTTCAATATAAGAAACACCTAGAATCAAAAAAGACAGTTTAAAATCAGAAAGCATGGCAGAAGGGCCTAGGACCCCAGGAGAATATGACCAACAGGATCAACTAAGCAAGGCTCATAGAGGCTTACAGAGACCCAAGAAGCAATCAGAGTCTGCATGGGTCTGAGATTGGTCCTATGCATACATGCTGCCTTGGTTAGGGTTTTACTGCTGTGAACAGACACCATGACCAAGGCAACTCTTATGTGGACAAGATTTAATTGAGGCTGGCTCACATGTTCAGAGGTTCAGTCCATTATTATCAAGGGTGCAGCATTCTTGCAGGCACGGGCCTGGAGGAGCTGAGAGTTCCTCCTCTTGTTCTAAAGGCAGCTAGGAAAAGACTGGCTTCCAGGAAGCTAGGATGAGTGTCTGAAAGCCCACACCCACAGTGACACACCTACTTCAACAAGGCCACACCCACTTCAACAGGGCCACACCTCCTAATAGTGCCACTCCCTGGGCCAAGCATATTCAAATCATTACACATTCTATGGTAGTTTAGTTTGGGGTTTTTGTGGGACCCCTAACTATGGGAGTAGAGGTATCTTAACTCTTTTTCCTGGTCTTGGGACCCTCTTCTTTCCTCCTGGGTTGCCTCACACAGCAGTGATGTGAGGTTTTGTCCCCAGTCTTATTGTACCTTGTTATGCCGTAATAAGTTGATATCCCTGGGAGGCCTGCTCTTTTCTGATATGAAATGGAGGAACAGTGGATCTGGGGGGCAGGGGGAGTGTGTGGGGGAGACTGAAAAGAGTGGAGGGTGGATGGGCTGGAGTGGGAGCTGAGAGCAGTGGAGGGAGGGGAGGCTGTGATCAGGAGATAGTGTATGAGAGAACAATAATATAAAGAAAAAAATAGAAAACAAACAAGAAAATTAGAAATCATGGTTTTACTTCGCAGATAGTTTTGTATTTTGTTCTTGCTTCCCTGCCCTGAATTACTTGCTTCTGGTCAGTGTAATTAGAAGATAAGAATATACAATAGTTTTTTTCCATGAGCCAAAAACACTGTGTCTAGTGATATCCATTCTTAAACTTCACTGTAGCTGGAGTAATGTAATCAAACCAATCATGGTCACATACATTTCACTCACATGTACACAAATACCACAGTTTTAGCATTAACTTCTTGTATCCATCTGTATTGTGCTGTCATTAAGAAAGAATTCCTGGTCTTTGTTACTTGAACTGATTGAAAATATCACTTACTCTGTTATACTTCATTAAATGAGTCTATCGTTGACCGTGTTTGGATACTACAGAATCGAAACAGGAGGGTGGCCCATTTTATTAAGAATTTTATGAACACTCTGGGGAACATGCATGCACAAGGCTCTGAGACAGCTCCGTCAAAGGATACGGGGGTTGAAAGGGTAGAGGATCAGACGGAGTGTGAGGGCAGTTCATAGGATCTTCTGATAAGTTCAGAAGATACTCACTTGAAGCTGTCATGTGTCATAACTCAGAGAAAGCACTGACGGAGAGTCACACTCCTTTGAGTGTCTGTTCTAAGTTGGTATCTTCAGTGGAGTGTCTAAGAGACACGACAAACTTTGTGGGTGTCATAAAGAACACTTTCCTGTTTTTCCACCATCTATATCGTAATACTGGACCCTGTCCAGTAGCTCATTTCCATACTGAAGAATAAGAGGGAGCCAATTCGGTCTTCCTTCCCACCTTTTGCCTTCAGCTTTCTCTGGCCCTGAATTTCTAGGTGAGATTAAAATTTAAATATTTCTTCTTCATCCCTCATGTTTAGTTTCCCAGCTTGTACAATCTAAAGCATACCATTTGCTGTGTTCATAACTGCATTCTTATCTAGACAACAGTGTTTCTCTATGTCTAGTTCTTTCCTTTTGTTCATTTCTGTGCAAGCAACCCCCTGCTCCCTAACCTTTGTGTAGCTTATTGAAGGCAATTAAGAAAAGTATAAGGTCCATGTTTAATTACTGCCAATTAGTTTAATAGTATTAGGATAAGTTTAGAGACATCATAGCCTCATTTTCCTGCCTTTGTTTGATTTTCAGGAGCTGAGGAGTGCTGAGTCGGTTGGTCGGGTCCTCATATCTCCAGCTATTTCTGGGAAGGACTTTGTGAGGACAGAAGGCACATTGATCTTCGAGCCTGGACAGAGAAGTGTAGTGTTGGATGTTGTCTTAACACCAGAGACAGGGTCTTTAAATAAATTTCCTAAACGCTTTCAGATTGTGCTTTTTGACCCAAAAGGTGGTGCCAGAATTGATAAAGTGTATGGGACTGCCAACATCACTCTTGTCTCTGATGTGGATTCACAAGCTGTCTGGGGGCTTGAAGACCTGCTACATCAGCCTCTTCATGAAGATATTATCAACAGAGTGCTCCACAACCTCAACCTGCGAGTTGCCACGGAGAGCACAGATGAGCAGCTCAGTGCTGTGATGCTCATAATGGAAAAGGTAGGGTCTCCTTGCAAACGTGAGTGCACAGCTCAGTGAGAAGGGCATGAAGCCCAAATCAAAACAGATACCTCATCCAGTTATAATGCCTATTACTATGAAGTAAGAATAAAATGTAATTTCTAACCATAAGAGTGAGATTCCTCACACCTGCCCTGTTTTTTTTGATGAGGCCTGTTTGACATCACTGCTCTTAGATGGGGAACTGTGGGTAAGTTGCTATGGCCAGAATCCAAAAAATCCAATAGCAAAATATTTGTTGAAAAGTAAGAATAAGGACCAGGCAAAGAATTTTAAGCATTCATTTGCATGGACTTGCTGTAGTCAGCTTTTATATGAGGTCAGTTACATATTTACACTTCTACAAAATGTGTAACTATATAGAGTTATAAAAATTCAAGATTATAAATGGAAAATGATATCTAAAAAGTATTATTACTGAAGGAAAATATTTTTATAGCTTGTCTTAAGCTTTCTTACCAAGATAATGTTTTTTTTTTAAACATTTATTTACAAACATAAAAGTCTGAGTCCATCCATATGTTTCCCTACATGGACACCTTTAATTATTGAAAATGATTTTGGTGGGATATTTGGATATCACTCCCATTCAACATGTTTCTGTAGGCACCGGGCACACACATGGTGCGCAGACATATGTGCAGACAAATCACTGATATACAGATGTCTGAGGAATAGAAAATTTTAAAACATGTAAAGAAAAGATTATGGCAATCCTATGTAAAGCACAGAGAGGTGGCTGCCATTTTATGAAGAGAACACCCTAAAGATAGAGTTCATGCAAAGGAAGAGTGATGTTTAAACTTCAAATAATAAAACAGATGGAACATTAATAAATTGATCTTGACCAAAAAAAGAGAAACTATGTGTAAGGATTACATTTCAGAGGATAAAGAAGAAAATTTCAAATATTTTAGAGGAAAACTTGGTAGGAGGGAATTCTGCCGCTCTTTTTTTCCTCATTAATTTATATATTAAAATCATGTATTATCATCAGTCAAAAGGTAACACATTAAATGAGATATGACAGGGCGCTGGAGAGATGACTCAACAGTTAAGAGCACTAGCTGCTCTTCCAGAGGACCAAGGTTCAATTCCTAACACCCATGTGATGGCTTACAACTGCCTTTAACTGCAGTTCCAGGGGATTTGATGCTTTCTTCTGGTTTTATGAGCACCAGGCACACACATGGTACACAGACATATATGCAGAAAAAGAAATAAAAATTTAGATATGGGAGCATCCAACATTCTAGCTGTAGAGGCAGGAGGTGGAGGCAGGGGCAGCTGAGTAGTTCTTTAAGGCTCATCTGGGCCGCATAGTGAGACTATATCTCAAAACACCTCAGTCAATACTTAAAACAAGTGTTGGTGGCCCACACTCATGACTGTGTTGTCAAAAGCGTATTTCTTGTTTTAGGCATAATTACATAGTAAGACCTGTGAGTCGTGAGTTAATGACTGATGTGCATATAACCACATATAGATAACCTGCATCATTCTTATCTAACATTTAGCAAATAAAAACAAAGGATGACTGTTTAATGTATTCATTTCAGGCGAGCAGTGCATTTTAAGTGTAACTTCATCACTGACACTAAGAGTTCATGGTCTGGAATTCAGATAGAGCCAGCTGTATATAATGGAGTACTCACCATAGGAAGTAAAAAAGTGATGTAACCTCAACTTTAGCCCAGACTAGAGCTTCCATGTGCTGGATAAAATGCCGTATGACCATATGTTCTAAGTGACTATGTTTGACATTTGCCAGTTTCATTTTCTCTCAGGTTCTAAGTACTTTGATGATGTATCTGTCCAGCGTGAGTGCTTCTTTCAATGAATCCTAGATGGAAATTTGTACATTGGCAGTAGCACCCTGTTTTTTTATTTGAAGTAGACACTGTGGTACTAAAAAGAATAACAAAAATCTCTATAAAGATTTCCTAGATAAAGCCCATCTGTAGGCTCAGACAGTCTTTGGCATAACAATATTTCTGACTCCTGACTTTCCCAGCTGTGGAGCAACCCCAAGTATTTCTAGTGCCTTAATAACAATATCAGAGTTCAAGCCCCTGTGGTATTTGATACTCTATTTTTTTATTTTATCAGGTTCATCTTTCTGGTTATTATAGCTTGGTAGAACTAGAGTCAGGAGTTCTGGTGTTGTATTCTGGAACATCTATAACAGCACAGGACTAGCATGTCCTCTGCAGTCTAATAGACTACCCCCTCATACACATCCACAATGGTTCTTCATTTTCATTTTTCTCCTGACAGCTTCTTAAGGTTTTCCTATGTGAAGTTCCTGTCTTTACTGATTTGCAAATGAAGTTTGATAATTCTGGGTTTTGTGTTATTTTCATAAAATGACCTTTAAGAGCCAAAGCGTTTGTTTCTGTCATCTGCATCTTATCAGTGTGTTTTGTAGTGCAGTTGTTTGTAATGTGATTTAGTTTAGGAGTACACTAGGCTCCATTTGCAGTTCACTTAGTGTTTTTACAGATTTGCTAGTGGACTAACTCAAGTTGTGTTGTTACCGCCTGACAAGTAGCAGGGGACACTGCAAGCTAGTGCAGATGGCTGGCCAATGGGTCTTGAGCTTGCCCAATAACCAAGTCTTGTGCCCTGTGTCAAGTTATTTGCTCTCATTCTGCCCCAATCTGGAAATAAAGATGGCAACAAGGTCTGCCTATGATCTATGAGATTAGAGAAATTTTGTAAATTATTGAGAGTAACAGTATACCTATACTAACCCAGTGTTAGGAGAACGGGTTCAGTTGTTGCTATTTTACTTACGTGAACTTTCTGTTTCCTTGAGCATAAATACAAGTTTAAACAGCTATCTAATTCTTGGGTACAAACCTTAATTCTTAAAATGTGCACGTACTGTTCTGACATTTTCTTTCAGAATTGTTTAATGTCAAGATGAACTTTGCTTCTCCATTCCTAGTTGCTTCTAATCTATTGCCCATTGTAATTTCATAGCTCTGGGAGTAATATTATGTTGTCTATTTTAAATTTTTTCTCAGATATAAAACAATTTCTGCACCTGTAAGCTTAAATAGCTTGTACTGCTCATTAAGGACCTGTTAGCTTCTCTTCCACCTGCTTTTCTATGGCATATCTTAGGGATTCACACTAAGATCATCTCATTTGTTAGTCACCTTTCTGAGTTCTAAGAGAGTCTCTTGAGCTTGTCTTTTGTTTGTCTTATTTGGTCTTCTTGCTTCTGTACCCAACAGTCCATGTACTATTCATTCGTAATTGTACTATCAACTTTTTATTGTTATTTGAAACAGATTTTCCCTGTGGACTGTTTTTTTATCTTTGAAATGGATAGTCTCATAAAGTCAGATCTTGAGTTTGCATGTGAGTTTAAAAATGCAAAATTACAAAATTACCAAGCTGGAAGAAAATAAGATAACATGAGTATGCCTTCGTTAAGTTTTCTTGCTAGGTAAAAAGGCAGTTGTTTCAAGGATATCATGACTTGATTACTATAATAAATCACAGAGAGTAATAGTGTGTGTAGAGGGGCAGGGCTGAAAGCACAATGAAAGAACTATAAACTGATGAATTGGAAGTCTGGGATTTTCCAGATATATTGTAATATGAAGGAACAGTAATATTGTCCTTGTTCTTCCAATAGCAACTTAGTTCTTTAAGACAGGAAATCACATTTGAAAAGGCTAGGTATGCCAGGATGCCTTGAATGGTCTTAATTGACGAGAATTTTCTCATTTGGTGTGACTTTGTACTTTAATGTTATATGGCCATCACCATTTGCTCATTGAAACACAGATAATTTAAGGCAATCTTATCTCTGTTGTGACATATTTTTTGAGATAATTATTTCCTTATTCCTTCAGTAAAGATATAATGAATTCTGGGAGTAGTTTTAAAACTGTGAATTATTTTAATTCATGATGTTAACTATTGCAGCTAATTTATGTCACTATTTAGGGTATTAATATTTATATACTTTTAAGTATTTAAATACTTAAATACTTTAAGGAAATAGAAAGCATTTTAATGATTATTTCTTTTCTTTGTCAATGATCACCCATGCCTTTTAGATGGAAATGGATATATTTAATATATATATATATATATATATATATATATATATATATATATATATATATATATATACATATACATATATGTGTGTATATATATTGGTTTTTCAAGACAGAGTTTCTCTATGTAGCCCTGGCTGTCCTGGAACTCACTCTGTAGACCAGGCTGGCCTCAAACTCAGAAATCCACCTGCCTCTGCCTCCCAAGTGCTGGGATTAAAGGTGTGTGCCACCACTGCCTGGCCTAAAATATAATTTTGGTACCACTTTCTCTTAAATTCTTCATATTTCCATCTTTGTCAGATGTAGAGAAATTTTAATCCAGCAACATGGCTGCTCTGGAAGCTGATCACATCCAAAGACTTGGTCTTTGTGATCCTGCTGGAATGGAGACAGGCCATATACTTTTTTAATCCCTCTATCTGGACTATAGACATGGCCTTAGTATACACCTTTAATTCCAAACAATGAGGGCAAAGTTAGTTTGTAGAAGGAAGCAGCCATTTTTGAAAGTGAAGGCTAATTGAGGGGTAGTCAAAGTGATGAATCAGAGAAAGATTTGACAGAAAGATTTCATTCGCCTGGTGAAAAGTCAGCTTGGAGAGGAGTCTGAGTCAGAACAGCTGAGTTGAACCAGACAGCCAGAGTTTAGAAAGAACTAGAAAGGGTGATCTTATTCAGCAGTAAGCCTCTGAGATGACAAGTACCTATGGCAAATAAAAGATACATTTATAGTCACTGTCAATGATTATTAATGAAAAACATATGCAATGTATATAGTACATATAACTTAAGAAGTAAACTGTGGAATACATAATTTAATTCTTAATTTTTTTTCAGATAATGATGGAAGGAAAAAATCAAGCTTTCAGTATCAAAAGCCGAACACTTTTGTATGAACTCCTTTGTGTTCTAATTAACCCAAAGCGCAAAGACACTAGAGGATTCAGCCACTTTGTGGAGGTGGCTGAGCATTTTGCCTTTTCTCTGCTGACTGATGTTACCTGTGGGTCACCTGGTGAAAAGTAAGTATTTTGTAAAATGATCAGTGCCTGAAATGTATTTCCTCATGGCTTGCAAGCAGTACGTGATGCAAGTTGAGCTTGAGATGATACACGGAGCATAGGGCTGGTGCTTTGCATCTGCCGGCTAATGAATGCAATTATTAGAAGAAAATGGCAGCCCCACCAAGAAACATGAATGTGTGCCATCAGCACTACAGTGCTCTTGTTTAAAAGCATCTTTAAGAATAAAGCATTATCTTGTCTGCCCCTGCTTCTATTCAGTGTGTGGAACACACATTGTGAGGAGAAAGGACACTGATTCCCGGCCTTGTGCTGTGATTTATGCTGCCCAGATGTTTATCCTACTGGGAGGAAGTTCTCAAACTTTAGGGATTTTTTTTTTTTTTTGTGGCTGGAATTCTACAGCAGGAAGCTAGCAAGAGAAAGAAAATAGCATGTGGGTCATGATCATTATTAACTACACAACTAGTTATGTATCCATGTGTTAATATTTTTGTGTACACTGATAAAAATTGCATTCATAATCTAAACAAGACTATTGTAGTCTAAAGACCTCAAAGTATTTTATTTGTATTTGACAGACTAAAATCCACTGACATTAGAATATGGGCAGAAATTAAAATCCAATTTGATTTTCATGTTGCTGATATATACTACCTGAAAACAATAAATGTTATTTTACTACTATTTAATAGGTATTTGTTTAAGGATATTTTTATAAACATTATAAACTTTATTATTTATTTTCAATAAAAATCATCACCAGTGTTTAGTGAGTCTCACATAAGCTTTAGTCATTTTAGTAATGAATTCTGTCAAACTAACAAAGAAAACAGTTGATTACATAAACCTCTGAATATTAGTTCTTAGGTTATAGACACATGAAATTCAAAACAGTAAATTATATATGAAAGACAAGGTGTAAAATACAGAGAACATTGATGATATTAATTTATATCCTTACTATATCTAGACTGCATTAAATTGAATAATGTGGATGACTATTTCATAGTTAGAAACAAAGTGACACTGAAAAGTGTATAAGGCTCATGTATAAAAGTTGGTGTATATTATATACATTATTTTATGAATCCTCACTTTACGTAAGCTATTGAAAGGCTCAGTTGGGGCTCTTATGATTCATATTTACATATTCAGAAGCTGAGGGCTTCAGTTTGGGCTCACTTTGACAAAGTTCAAATGAGTAGTTCATGGTGAGTCTCAGGCCTGCTTGATTCCATACTCCCTCCTGGCTACCAGGCTATGTGGTCACAAGAGTGCAATAAAGACAAACTTGCAGCTCAAATTTCATTACAGATCCATGCCAGGGCATGGGGAAGCTGAGAACCATCCCACATCTCCTCGTGCTGCACTCCTTTAAAACCCACTAGTGGGTGCTAGGGACTGATATTTTCCTAATTGGAAAATCATCAAAGAATCAGAAAACCCTCACATGATGCTCTTTCAAGACATCTTTTCTCTAGTCCTTACCATGGTTTCTAAATGTCTACCTGAGATAATGCCAGACAGTTCAAACTTAGTGTCATTTACATATGTCTAATCCTGCTACAGAAACTTCTCACATGGATTAGTTGTTTGCATTGAGACGACATTATGCTTGGAACATAATGTGTGTGTGTGTGTGTTTGTGTGTGTGTATATTTGTGTATGTATGAGAGAGGATTTATATATATTGAGGAGGGTACTGACATAATGTGTGTGTGTGTGTGTGCGTGTTTGTGTGTGTGTATATTTGTGTATGTATGAGAGAGGATTTATATATATTGAGGAGGGTACTGAAGAACAGAAGAAAGCAAAAAAGGGGGAAACCGGAGGATAGTAGCTAAGAGAGTATGAAGAATTCAGTCAGGAATGTAGAAGTATGGCACATTCAAGGTAGAAGCCTAGAATAGTTATATATTGTGCATGGGATAGAAATGGCAGTCACATTTGGTTTGTTTTGCTAAAGGCTAACTATGGTAAGCATTTTGCTTGAATTCTCGATACACCACCTTGGCATCAAGTGCATCTTCTGAGGGGGAGAACTTGGGAATTGAGCAAGAATAATATTGATGGAAACCACTCAGAAACCAAGTTAAAAAAATGCCAATTAGCATTATCTTGTAGGTAGGTTTTCCTTTGCTTTTGTGCCTAGCAATGAGTTCTTTCTGGGCTATAACAGTGTTTGATAGGGAAGGCTGAATGGAGAGATTAAGAAAGGGATTTTGACAAGCTTGTAGAGGTATATGGGTCCCATACAAATGGAGGTTTTTACATAGGAGGCTTGACACAGAGACATGGCATCCTAGATAAATGGGTATGTTGAAGATAAAATATCAAAGCTAGTGACCACGTATTTACTTCTTTGTTTTTTATTCATTTTTGTTTATATTGTAAAGTTATTTTAATTTTTTTCATACAATATATTTTGGACATATTCTTTCCCCTCCTCTCAAGTTTTCCAGATCTTTCCTACCTCCTTACCCACCCAACTTCATGGTTTTTTTTTTTTTCTCTTTCGAAAAGACCTGCCCTCCCAACCAAACTAAAACAAAATCAGAAAAGACAAAAAATAAGCACCAAAACAAACCAAGCCAACCAGCACATCATTGCATCCATATCAACTTCTGCTGGCCTGGTCACCTCCAGGCCTGCCCTTCAGTGTGGTTGATACAGCCAATGCTGTCATGTAAGCCTTGAAACGTAGGATAGAGAGGACACACAGCTCGAGGAAAAGGCTCCGTTTTGCTCTTTCACATCTCACATCTTTCATTTAACTTTACCTTTTATGCTAAGAAAGCATAAACCTTTCTCATGCTATAGGTCTTAGCAAGGTATCATTTTAATCCACAATTCATCTACATACTCTATATCCATTGGGGCAAATAGAACCTTTAACATAGTCTCTACCCTTTTGAAGGCCAGTTTCATCTTTATTTTATTTTGGTATCTGCTTGCTGATGCAAAGATGATGAATCCAGGAACAGATTTTATGGGAAATAGTTACAGATTCACGTTCCTCGAATCATAAACATTCTAAGTAAAGATTTTGCCTTAGTGCAGCTGGAGTATCACTTGTACTTTAAATCCAGTCCACATTCGTTCAACTCACATTGAGATTAGAAAACAATTTAACTGAGCATAGAATCTTATTATCTCTAAGGACTGTGGAAAAAAAATAGAAATCAGAAGCATCAAGACCGTTCTTCAGGGCTGTTTTCTTACCAGCTGGATGGCTGTATTAGAAGGTTCTGATGTACTGGCAGATGAGCAGTAGGGCTCAGATGAAAACCCAGCTGTGGATGTATGTCCTGGATGATTCTAAATGAAACACAAGGCTCCACTCTGATGGGAATACCCTCTCTTCAGCCTGTTCTACTCCAGCCTGTGACTGACACAGAAAAAGTACATTTCAAGCCACAGATTGTATTATGATAGCCATGTAACAGCTTCCAGATACTCCTGGTTTAGGTTACAAGAAAAGATCAGGCGAAAGGATGTGGAGAGATGTAAGAATCACATGTAAACCGAAAGCAGATGGCTTTTCATTGTTGGGATTGGTCCTGTCATTGTTCTACAAGAAGAGAAAAACTCTCAGTTTAAACATTACAGCAAATACAATCTGATATATTGATACAAATGCCTGCCGACTCAACAGAGACTTGTTTTTCTCTTGTAGAAGCAAAACCATCCTTGACAGTTGCCCATATTTGTCAATTCTGGCTCTTCACTGGCACCCTCAGCAAATCAATGGACACAAGTTTGAAGGGAAGGAAGGTGATTACATTCAAATTCCAGAGAGGTTACTGGATGTTCCTGAGGCAGAAATGCCGGATGCGAAAAGTGCATGCACATTAGTACAGTTTGTGGAGTACAGCAGCCAGCAGTGGTTCATTACAGGAGACAACCTTCCTGCCTTAAAAGACAAGGTACTCTCTCATTTTTTAAAATCAACTGCTATTTTATCTTTTTTCCTTTAGCAGACAAACTTGGAACACATTTGATTAGACTTTATTTTGGTCAGATACATGGAAAATTTTCTCTCTTCATAAGCCATTTGTAGAGTTTTGGGCTTCAAATGTAGGTGGAAATGTTGACTTTCTTTTTTGTGGTGTGTGTGTGTGTGTGTGTGCATGTGCATATGTATCAACAAAGTATAAAACTAGAGCTTTCCTTGCTGTAATATCTTGGCACATACCTATCTTTTAAGAAAGTCAGCCTATGATATTTACAGTGAGTGTTGTCAGCTAAAAGCTGTGACAGTGAAAAGCCAGTCAGAGTCTGGAAGTGAGCCAGCTAGTGGGACTGAAGAGAACACTGTAGGCACTAGGTACTGGAGAAATGGAGTCCAGTTCCAACTGGCAGACTCAGTTGTAATGCTAATTGGAAAATTACCACTAAATTTCTCATTTCTTCTGACAATATAGGTGTTGTCTTTGAATGTGAAAGGTCAGAGTGCACAACCCCTGCCTAAGAACAATGAGCTTCTCTACAGGATTTATGCAGCTGAGCCTAGAATTGTTCCTCACACATCTCTGTGTCTCCTCTGGAATCAGGCTGCTGCCAGGTATGGCTATTAAGTCTTATGTTCGGTGTTTGCTGCTTCCCTTCCTGAAAGCACTGCATCTGCTTGTACAACACATAGATAGTAGCCTCGAGGAAGACTTCAGAAAGGAGAGCAATACCTTCTGTAAAACAGTAGCAAAACTAGTCTAGCATCATTCCAATGGAGACTCTGTTGATAGTAAACTCTGTGTGCAGTATAGCATTCTTTCTTCATTACAGATCTTCTCAAGGGCTATATTGCAAGCCCTTCAGTAATTGAACTTATCTGTTCACTTGTTACACATGAAAGCAAATTCCTTTCTACACCCCTGACCTCTGTGGTTCAGTGTCTGAGCCTTATGTTTAGAGGGATCGACAGAGTTTAAGAATTCTTGATCACAGCTGACTTAAAGCCCATTTAGGGAATACATCCGGATAAAAGCATAAATGAGAGGTTGAGTGTTTCTTTGAGTCTCTTTGGCCTCTGGAGTTGAGTTCCTGAAGAAATTACTATCACTCAGAGCCAGTGCTATGTGGTCTGGTCGTGTTAGGAGAAGGCTCAACTGTCAATGTCAGCCACGAGATTTTGTTTATTACTGAAGTATAGGCTGACAGGAAAACCAAACAATCCATTTGGGTTAATTTCTCTTTCCCTGCAATAAAACATTTTGAATGGAAATTCCTAATGCCTGATGCTGGATCTTAAACCTGATACAGAAATGTCTCCGTATATGATGGTTCAACCTAGCAATTTCATACTTGAAGCTTATGCAAAAGTATGTGCTTTACTGAAACTGCTCACATTTTGAACTCTGATCTTTCCCACATATGATATGCCATATGATGCTCTCTCATGATGCTGAACAGTGGCAGTGAGCCATGGCTCTTAGCAACATGATCACAAGGGTAAATAAGCAAGTGTGTTGCATTGCTAAACTGTGGTGTTCAGTGGGCTAGATATAATAAAGACATCTACAACACACATTTTAAAATAAACAGTGTGTTTAACAGTCTGTAAGTCAAATAATAATATTAACAATAATTCACAAATGATCTTTAACCCTCATCTAATGCATAATGGAAGCTTCAAGATGAAATCTGCGTTTTGAATTGGGAAGTTTTACATCATTAGAAAAGTAATGGGATCAAGATTATTGAAAAACTGTATTCAAGAAGTAGCCACTGATTGACAGTCAGTAAGACAAACTTCCATGAGAGAAGTACTGGAAGTTCCTTATAAAATATATTTATGATACATGACTCAAGGGACTCATAGGAAAGCAAATATATTATTAGTTGCTGGTCTTTTGCTATGATGAGACACTCTGACCAAGGCCACTTACAAATGAAAGTATTTAATTTGGGACATGCTTACACTTTCAGAGGATTAGACTTAATTCCCGTCATAGGAGGGAGCATGGCAGGGAGCAAGTTGCCATGGCACTGGAGCAGAAGATGGGGGTTTATATCTTATCTGTAAGAGAGAGAGAGAGAAACAGAGAGAGACAGAGAGAGAGACAAAGAGAAAGACTGGGCTTAGCATGGGCTTTTGAAACCTTAAAGCCCACTCCTGGTGACACACCTCCTCTAATCAGGCCACACCTATTTCAATAAGGCCACATCCCATTAATCTTCAAACAGCTCCACCAATTCCAGGTACTCAAATATATGAGTCTATGGGGTTAACTCTACATATACAATGGTTTTATGTCAATTTTACACAAGCTCAAGGCATCGGAGACTAGGGAGCCTCAATCGAGAATATATATCCATAAGATACAGCTGTAAGGCATTTTCTTAATTAGTAATCAATGGGGGAGTTAATTGTGGGTAATGCTATCCCTGGAATGGTAGTCCCAGGTTCTATAAGAAAGCAGACTGAGCAAGCCACGCAGAGCAAGCCATGCAGAGCAAGCCAGCAAGGTGCACTCTTCGACAGCCTCTAGATCAGTTCCTGCCTCCAGGTTCCTTCCCTGCTTGAGTTCCTGTACTGACTTCTTTTGGTCATGTAAAGCAGTGTGGAAATGTAAGCCACATAACTCCTTTCCTCCTCAGTTTTCTTTTTGGTCATGGAGTTTGTTGTAGCAATAGAAACCCTAACTAAGACAGCTGTGCTGTTCAATAGGGAACCACACAACACAAGCCATGGCTCTGATGGTCTGTTGGGATTCATAGAAGCCATGGCTACACTGATCTGTCAGGATTCACACATGGCATGGCTATATGCAAAGCAGTGGGAAATTTTGAATGACAGAGAAGAGCACATTTGTTTTAGGATGCATAAGGCTGCTGCACCGTTGCTGGGAGGGCTAACTTCCTCGGTACAGCAAATGCCCTGGCAGGTGTGGTTGGCATGCATGCACACTGCTTCTTAAGGTGTCATGGTGGAATCTGTTGGGTCATGTTCTGGACAAGATGTTCCCTCCAGTGTTTCTTCTGGAAAATGTAGTCTGCTCAAGTCTTGAGTAAAGAACATTTAATTCAGCTAGTTATTTTTCCTTTTAAAACAATCCTAACATCTTTGAAATATTATTGAAAGATCAGTGACTATTGTCTTTTGTTCTAGCTGGTTGTCTGACGGCCAGTTTTGCAAAGTGGTTGAAGATGCTTTGGACTATGTGGAATGTGCCTGTTCACACATGTCTATGTATGCTGTCTACGCCCAGACTGACAACTCATCATCGTATAATGAAGCTTTTTTCTCTGCTGGGTTGATATGCATTTCAGGTCAGTTGCAAGGTTTCCAAGTCATGCATTTTAAAATCTATGTGAGAATGAACCTTTCTCACAGTTCTTTTGTGTATGTAAGATATGAATGTACTAGAACGCAGCATTGTCCCGTTGTTTTTGTTTTTTTTTTTTTTTTTTTTTTTTTTTTTTTTGGTTTTTCGAGACAGGGTTTCTCTGAGTAGCCCTGGCTGTCCTGGAACTCACTTTGTAGACCAGGCTGGCCTCGAACTCAGAAATCCACCTGCCTCTGCCTCCTAAGAGCTGGGATTAAAGGCGTGCGCCACCACCGCCTGGCTTGTCCCTTGTTTTAATCATTAATGAATACAACCATCAGTTATGGAGGACTGCCTCTGTTAACTCCTGAACAGTATGGGATACTGTTCATGTAAGCTAGAGGCTAGATAATTGGATAGGGAGCTGTTCATGGTGTATTGTGCTTTAGAACTCAGACTCTACAGTTAGAACATTGGGAGGATATAAGTCAATACATATAAAGATTTTGTGTTTTCCTTAAAAGAGATAGTCTTCCCCATCAGTTGATTGGCAGTCGACAACTTCAGAATTATAAATATATAAAACCCTATGAAAGAAATTATCTTTCACTCAACATATGTAGTCTCTCTTTTATTGCAGTCATAGGAACTTGGACTTTATTAATGTCTATCAAACTGTTTCCATACACCCTAACTATATAGACTTATCCTCCTGTGCTGGACAGTGTGATGAGAAGAATCCTTCCACTACTTCAAGCCTTATCTCTGCTTTTGCTGTACCCTATTTTCCCTTGTAAAGCACCCCACACATTGTCTCTTGGAACAATATGCTATGCACATAATTTGGTATGGGATAATGACTAAACCATAACTTTGCAGCCAGGTTGCCTTAGTTCAAGCCCTGATGCTGTCATTGGCTAGTTCTAGGAAATGGAGTAAATTATTGATTTTATGAGTCAATATACCACAGAATTCCCACCCTCAATGTACTTAGGATTACAAGTCATCTTGAATTTCAGGGTAGTAAGTGTATTAACTCACACACATCTGATATTCTTTAGTGATGATTTTTTTCTGTTATTGAGAGGTATTATCTTTCTAAATATATTGTACCATTAATCCATCTAATAATCTTTATTCATTAGAAAGTCTTTTTGGCAATAAAGTCAATAACTAATTATTATTCTTGGCTTAGTCGTTAAGTGTTTCCAGTATAATTTAATTTTACATAGTTATAACTTTCCTTATGGTATGTGAATTTTGAGTCTTAGGTTCCATCACAAAAATTAAAGAACTTCCTATTCATAATTAGATCTTTCATAAAAGGTGGACGACATTTCTTCCCCAGTAAATCCTTCCAGGTGAATATGGCTCTGAAATCAGAGGGACTCGTGTACTTCAGTAGTGGCACGTTTTAATCAATGAAACGTCATAGAATAGTGAAATACATTCTTAACTATACTGAAATAAAAGTCTACATATTATTTTACAAACAAATTGAAGTACTGCTGTGACCTACAGGAATCTCCTGCTTTATAGAAACATTGAACACGAAAAGAAGTTTTGTCAATTTCATGTAGATATAGCAGAACCTGAGCATGTCCTAGGAGATCTGGTGGCCATTCGGTATTTCCTATGTTGGTGCAGAAAAGGAGACACGGACCTGCTCACACCCTTGAGATCCTAAATGTTAATATCCACATTTGTACCTTTGACTTGGGGATCAGGGTCCAGACTTTGAAATTATGATTCTGTTTTCTCTTGTATTCAGATGTTTAATAAGTAAGGCATTGAAATCCTGTCCATTTTTGCCACCGTTTTCTCTTCATTAGAACCAATGCCCATTCCTCTGATGGGCCTTACAGGAATTAGAATATTCTAATTCCATAAAGGAATTAGAATTTTCTAATTCCATAAAGGAATTAGAAAAGACAACTGGCTGTTTCTTACATACACATACAGCGTAGTTTGGATCAGGCCAAATGGGATGGCTCAGGTTTGGTAACAATTAACTGGTTCTTTTCAGGAGTGCAGTAATGCACACATTCATAGGGGCTGGTCTCTTTGTTAGTTTTAGTCACAGTAAATTCTGGGATGTCTGTGGCAGGATGCCTTGCAGTTCTGCTTCATGGTGTAGAGCAGAAGGGTCGAAATGCTGACAGTTTGAGATGTGGGTGGAGGGGGACAGAGGCTTAGAAACCCTCCATTTAGAGAGGCGAAGCGGGGAGGATACACCTGGAAGTTCCCAGGTTTGCCAAATACAAGAAAAGGAACCTAAGGCTATTTATTCCTTAGAGTGAAAAAGATAAAAGGACATATGCAATAAAAAGGGGCTCTCTGCATTCTCTGCCTCTCCATGGAGACGACTTGGGAGAAGTGTAAATTAAGATGGCTTCGGGTGACAATGTCAGAATCCAATATAATTACTAATAAGACCAGCCAGGTTTGCGGTGCATGCGTGCAACTGCCTGGATGACAATGATTACAGATCATCCTGGGCTTTTCTGTAGCTCTTAGAATCCTATCCCATGTAGATGACTGTCTAATTGGATTTTTTTTCTGACTGCATTTTTAACAAAGTTCTACAATCTTATAACTTTAACAAGATCCTACAACAATCATTGCATAGTTCTTTTCCGCTTTAGCTGACTGAATGAACTCAGGTGTGTTGATGTGTCTGAAGTTCAATGTCCTGTAATGCGAGTGGCTCTGCACTGTTTTAGAGGTGGGCCTGATCTCATATTGGTATCGCTTGCTTTAACGTATTTTCTGAACTAAAGTGTCCTTTGTTGATTGGCTAATCGTTCTATCTACTTAAAATCGAATACTAAGTGTGTGAATGCCCACACAATGTCAATTCCATATTAAACAATAATTTGTAAATGGCTAAATATAAGCCTTCCAGGTTAAGAAAGTTAACAAAAAATATTTGAAGATGATCATTCTTTTGTTCAATCTTTCATAGAATAGCAAAATTCTTAAGGTGTGCCTTTTTTCTCCTCTGAAAGGAGAAATGTTGATAAGTTTTCAAGGTAATAAAAACCAGCTAGTCCTGAAAAGATTTCTGACAGTAACAAAAGTCGTTATGAAGCAACTCAGAATACACACAAGGGGGTTGGGGTAGGGTTGCCAGAGAAACAGAGCCTCAATAATTAACAAGTTAAATCTGAACACAATTGCATTCACCTCAGAATTGTTTTCCTAAAATGTTAGTTTTGAAACTTTTGGTCAACTTCCTTTAGAAACATCAAGTTCAGATTTTTCAGAAACCATTGTCTTGAAATACCTATTATGATTATGGAGGAGTGTGCTATCCAAATAATTTCATTCAATTAAGTGATACCTTATCCCCAAGGGAAAACCTTTAAATAATGCATAGGACTTTAAAAAAAACCAAGAGTTTGAAGGGACAAATCTAGATGAGAAAGCAGTCACTTAGTCCTAAAATGCTTGGCACAGCATACGGATGATAGGTTTAACTAGCAGTGTCTGCAAAGGAGTTTTATTTGGCATGAGTTGGGCTGCACGTAAGAGGAGGCACTGAAAACATCTTAGGTTGGCTTAGTTCCCAGAATGAACAATTAGGCCCCTTAGGATACCGATGCTGCTGAGATCCCGCCTCTCCTCCTACCTTACTATGCCGAGGAGACCGACCATCTCTTCTTATTTCCCTGCTCTGTGTTCCTCACACAGCTCTACTTTGCCTTTTTCTGCTGTGGTCTCAGTTGGCTGTAACACCTTTAGCATCAAACTGGCAGTGTCCAGGTGTAGCAAGGCAGAATCCACATTAAAAGCAAATGGAAACCGTTATAAAAGTCACCTAGAATGCTGTCCTGACATCTCCTTGACCAAACCATGTTCAGTGAACATTCATAAGCCAGTAACTTTCTGGAACAGGAGACAGGCAAAATTGGACACAATCCTTGGGAGACCAGCCAGCATCCATCTTGCTGAGTATTGCTGGACACAGCACCTGACATCCAGTGCTTTCAATCTTATTTCTTTTTTTTTTTTTTAAAGATTTCATTTTTATTTATTTTATGTGTATGCATACACTGTAGCTGTACAGATGGCCATGTGTGTGGTTGCTGTTGATCTCAGGACCTCTGCCGGCCCCACTTGCTCCGGCCAGCTCACTTGGGCCTCACTGGTCCTGCTTGCTCCAGTGTAATTTACTGCAGCTGTCTTCAGAAGCACCAGAAGATGTCCGATCTCATTAGGGGTGGTTGTGAGCCACCATGTGGTTGCTGGGATCCGAACTCAGGACCTTCGGAAGAGCAGTCAGTGCTCTTACCCGCTGAGCCATCTCGCCAGCCCTCAATCTTATTTCTTGTTGGAAAAAAAAAATAAGTAACTCATAGTGCTTCAGACCAGATGTAATTTTTGCATGTGTCAACTTTGTACATTCAAGTCATATTATCTTAGTCACTTCCATATAAATTCTTCTGAAATGCAACATATTCTTTCCTTACTCAGGAGCAATGACCAGTTCTCTGCAATAGGGCTCTCTGTGATGATTACGATGTTTTACACAGTATGTGGTAGACTGGCAACGGGTGGTCCTGAATCCTTGGAATATGACTGACTTTTAAATTCTATTTCATTTAACATATGAAAATTTCAACTATTTCCCCAGGCTGGTCGCTCCTGTGCTCAGGTTTGACTCCTTCATTACCAAGGCTCTTATCTCTCTGGCTACAGAATCTCTTCCCCTATTCCATGAACTTGTGTGCTTCAAGGGGCTTCTTGCTGACATTCATTCCCACTGGAGACCTTTTTTAGGGTTGATTGTCTTTGTTCTCATTCTTAGCTCATCAGTAGCAGAAATCAAAGTACATTGATGGAGGCAAAACTTAAAGAATCAACTCCGTCGCGGCATTTGTAATGAAACAGTAGAATCACAGGTAGCAAGAGGTAGAAAGGTGAGAAAAAAAATAAAGCCAGAGAGCCAATACTGACTTAAGATGACAATTGTAAGCTGATCTCATTAGGATTCATCTAGAGGGAGCAGGGATAGGGAGAGTGATAGACAGACACATGAAAATGCAACATTTATACGTTTTTTTTTTTTTTTTTAAAGAAAATTGTAGAAAATGTACTAACATTTGTCTTGCATGGGGCTAAATTAAAGGTTTTTTTTTCCTATCTGTAAAATATACTGAACAACAATGTCTCCTGGCCCTGCCTACTCACATATAAACATATTTATATTCACATACATGTATTCACATATCCAAGATTGTGTATACACATAAACTCTTTGGTCAAGTCAGATGGCAGCAAAGAACAGATCTCTGCTTCAGGTCTGCATCGTAACTAAACCCCGTGTCATCAGGGTTACTAGTTTGTGAACAGCCATGCTTGCTTCTACCATCCCTCTCTCCAATGTGTAGAAAATCATTTGTGTCAGTGGATTAAACGTGAAGGCTCTTTCTCTCTCAGCCCAATTTATAATCCACATGGGGCTAGAAAAAGAGAAATATGGCTCATCAAGCGGATTGTTTCTCTACAGAATTGCCAAGAAAAAAAAATGTTAAGACTGTCGGGTGCGTATTTAGGTAATACATGAAGTCGTTATAGTTTGTTATACTTTATTTTAGAAATTCTATCATTATACATTCTATGTTTATGATCTGAATATTTATATTAAGGAACTGAAGCTAAGGAACTGCAATTAAAATATTTCTTTGTAAATGTTAAGTATGTATCCTGAACTTAAGTACTTAGATTCCAGACTGAGGAAAGGTTATTTTGCTAAATTTGTATATTAGTTTAAGTGCTTTGAGTATTTAAATTCATATGTAGTGATTTAGAAACTCGGTAACTAAAATATTTATTTCTTTAAAGCCTAAGTATTCTAGATCACGTCCAAAGCCAGATCGGCTCGCCTAGTGTAGAGCACAGCTGGCTCAAGATTCTCAGCAGAGGAGAATTCTTCATTGAAAGAATAAACCAGTGTTCTATTTAGTTTCAGATTGCTGTGATAAAACCTAAAGCATCTTGGAGAGCAAAGGGTTGATTGCAGCTCAGATACTGTCAACCATGAATGAAAGTCAGGGCAGGGGCTCAAGGAAGGAACCTGGAGGCCGGAACCGAAGCAGAGGGCGTAGAGGCCATGGTTTCCTGGCTGGCTTCTCCATTGCTCGCTCACTCAGTCAGCTGCTGTTTTGAATGACCCAAGATCACCTTCCTCATAGCAAGGCCCTCCCAAGAAATTATCAAGAAAATGCCCCACACACTTTCTTTCTTTCTTTCTCTCTTTCTTTCTTTCTTTCTTTCTTTCTTTCTTTCTTTCTTTCTTTCTTTCTTTCTTTCTTTCTTTCTTTTTTTTCGAGACAGGGTTTCTCTGTATAACCCTGGCTGTCCTGGAACTCACACACTTTCTTATGGGCCAATCTGAGGGAGGCATTTTCTCATTTAAGCTTCCCTCGTGCCCTCTGGTTTGTGTTAAATTGAGATAAAAACCTAACCAGCGCAGCTAGATAACTCCAAAACAGTCTGCCTAGAGGCTAATACAACCCAGCCCACTTTCCTGTCTCTGGTTTTGAATCCTGAACTAGAACCAGTGGCCATGGTAGCATTTTAACGAAGCTTTGTGTCCATAATCAGATGTTTCTAAGCTTGTCACACTTAATTGTACTAAATTTCTGTGATGGAACAGGAATATGATAGAGACTTGATCACTGAAATAAGGAAAAAATCACTAAATTATTCTTATGAAATACAGTGAGCAGGAAATGTGTGTATTCCTCCCCTGGCTGGTACTCAGGCCTTTGCCTTCAATTGTTACCACTGACCCCAGGAAACTTGCAGGAGATACATATTCATGATCATGTGATTTATAATGAGAAGAAAAATGTGGTTAGCACTTGCTTTTATGTCGGTATATCGTATACACACATAAGCACACACCTGGAGGGACTTTAAGCGACTTGTGATTATCCTAGAGACAGAAAGGACACATTAGTGAGTTGTGAGCACCAGGCCCAGTAGTGGAGAATGGAAAAGCTGCCACACTTGGCATGACTGACCTGTCTGCAGGAGCACTGTCACCTGTGTGGGTAGGTTCCCAGGCAGCTGGAACACCTGCACACCTGTCCCAGAGTGCTACGGCAGTTGTGCTAAGACTGGACTGCTCCCGACTTCTGGAGGAGTTGTAGATAAAAAGTCTTCTACCTCGTTACAGAAAGCTTCTATTGCTCTCTTGAAATATAAAATATAATTAAACCCTTTCCTCTAAAATGCGGTCTGAGAGGCATTTCTAAATGGAAAACGAAGCCAGAAGACCCCATGTAGGTTATTTTGTAGATGCTTAATTCTTGTTTTTTTTTTTCTTCTAACATATGGTTTACTCTAAAAGATCACACCACAATTTCAGAGAATATTTCGGAGAACCAAATGTTAAATTATTGCAACGTCTCTTGTTTGTCAAAATGGCATTGATATTAAATGAAGTAATATATGAAAACCACATGGGTAAGTGGCATGTGTGTGCCAATATTTGTAAGGCTTCAGTGATTCCTACACAAAATAAACTGACCCACAAGAATGTGTGGTTAGAAAGCCTGTGAACAAGTAGATAATTACTGTTTATTAAATTACTATCTGGAAATTTTAAGGCAGAAAATATCCACAAAGAATCTGCCTTCAAGGTCCGGTACGATGGGGCCGTAATTCTAGCACCCAGGTGGCCGAAGAAGAGGATTGCAATTTCAAGACCATAGTAGACACACAGGCTTATTGATGCTAATGACAGCTAGAGTTCACATCTCTAATACTTAATTCCGTTGTGGAAGAAAGAAAAAAAATGTTCTGGTTTTGACATGCAGCGGCGGCGCAGGGTTAGCTGAGAGTTCAGCTAGCTGTGCTGGAATCATATATCTGCTTCTGTAGCTGAAGATGGGTAACTATGAACTTCAGCCTTTGGAGGATCAGTCACAGTTTTATGCTCAAAAAGATCTAGTCCCCTTTCTAATTACTTCTATTTACCCAAGCCATTCATTCTTAAAAAAACAGATTTAAAATTAGGATGAAAAGCATTTAAAAAAAAAAAAGTGAAGCTCACTCATAGCAACATAGAAAAATAAAGTGCTTATTAAAAGTGTTAACGCTGTTTATGTATGACTTCCTTTTTCCATGGCAGACAACTTATACATAATTGGAAAATTAAAGTTCATCCCTTGGGTTAACTGATAAATTTGGAGATTATATGTATCATGCAAAGTGGGCTATGTGGAACTTCCAGCATGATCATTCCCAGAGGGTTATACTCTGCTGTATACTGGGCTTTTGTGATTAACTGTCCCAGAGATGTTTTGTTCTGTACATATGATCTTTCATGGATTATGAAACCTCACGTGGGCTCTTTGGTTTCCACAGGTCTCTGCTTGGCTGTTGTTTCACACGTGTTCTGTGCCCGACACTCCATGTTTGCAGCTAAGCTCCTGACTCACATGATGGCGGCCAGCTTAGGAGCTCAGGTAGGAGACAGATGACATTCATGCTTCATTATGACTCACATGATGGCAGCCAGCTTAGGAGCTCAGGTAGGAGACAGATGACATTCATGGTTCATTATGACTCACATGATGGCAGCCAGCTTAGGAGTCCAGGTAACACTCATGGTTCATTAGGAGATGTCTGGGTCTCCTTTTCTGTGATCCTTGAACTGAATGTCCATGTATAGTTTTTCTCAACTTAGTTGAAATTAGCTTATTTACTTTGCACTTGAGCAATATGGAGAAGAAAAGGAGCATACAAAATAATAATATCACCCCAATATGTGTATTTAAGAAAACATACTTTTTGAGATTATAATATAATTACATCATTGCTGTTTCATTTTTCTGTGTCCAAATTTTCCCACATACCTTGCTCTCTGTCAAATTTGTGGGCTTTATTTTCAGTATTGTTTTCAGGCTGACCATTTGCTATTGGATAACCAACTGTGTGATCTTCTCTGGGAAGACTATTTCATGTATTCTCAGTGTTTGTGTGTGTGTGTGAGTTTGTATGCTTGTATGTGTATGTGTGTGTTTGCATATGTGTGGTTTTGTATGTGTTTGTGTGTGTTATTTGTGTTTGTATGTGTGTGTTTGTGTGTGTGTGTGTGTGTGTGTGTGTGTGTGTGTGTGTGTGTGTGTATACATGCACAGGCACACAAACGCTGTGGCATGATTGTGGAACTCAGAGTACAGATTCCCTCCACTGCTTCACTCTTATCACCCAGTGGGATCCAGGAGTCCAGCTCAGGTCATAAAAGCACTTGCCCACCTTAGGAACTAGTTGGCTGATTTCTTCTTCTAGTTCTCCTTTTTAAATTGAAAATATTTTTTCATACAGTGTATTTTTTCATGATTTCCCTCCTTCATCTTTTCCCATATCCTCCCCAGTTCTCCACCCTTCCTATTAAATATCTCCTTTCTCTCTCTTTAGAAAACAAATAGGCAATAAATAAACGAAGGAATACACACACACACACACACACACACACACACACACACACACACATACATGTAAAAGAAAAGAAAATGAAAAAGCACAAGAAACACAAAAAAAACCCCATGATAACACAACCTTGGAAACATAATATACAAGTAAAAGACCAGTTGATAAATTAATGCTGAACCAGAGCAACATCAGACAAAGACTCCACGCAGATACCATGGGATTTGTTTTGTGTTGGTCTTCTACTGCTGGGCATGGGGCCTACCCTTCAGTGTGGTTATAGCCTAATGAGAATCCAATGGAGAAAACGAATTTTTGCTTTTCAAGCATTTGTCAGTTGGAGGTGGCTTTTTAGCAATGGAGGCTTGTGTCCACTCCCTCCAGTCAGTGCTGGAACCATGTCTGCTCAGGTCCAGTGTAGACACTGTTCTCTTGTACCATCCATTGCTTTGGCACTAAACACTTTCCCGTATCCTCTTCTGCACGGCTCCCCCAGCCAGGGGTGGCAGGCAGAGGAAGTGTTTGATGAGGACATCACAGTTACGACTGAGTATTCCACAGTCTCTCATTCTCTGTACAGTGTCCAGCTATGTATCTCCATATGATTTCCCATCTACTTCTGGAGGAAGCTTCTCTGATGATGGCTGAGTTAGACACAGATCTATAGGCAGAGCAGAATGTCATTGGGAATCATTTTACTGCTGCATTCCCAGTAAGATAGTACTTGGTTTTTGTCTAGACCCATGGCCTATCTCTTCCCTGATTCATGGACACCTGAGCAGTGTGCCATGCATTCAGAGTGACTGGGCCTGCTTATATGCATGGACTCAACTTGTGTAAATTCTTCATTGAACACAGTTACTCGTCAAGCACAGGTATCCTTTGTTGAGGTTCTAGAGGGGCTAAAATGGAAAAGTATCAGAAACATTGGCACTCTGTTGTATTTTTTTTCTGTCCCAGGAGTGACAATGTCTTTTAAATGTCACAACCTGTTTTTCAGAGAAAAATGAAGGACTGCACTCCAGATTATGTTTTCAAAGTACATGCAAACAGTAGACAGTAGCAGCTGTTTCCAAAGGGGCTTGCACTGAATTTGACAAGGCAATTTACATTACCTTAGGATGCCTTCATGACTGTCTGATCTTGCCTTTGCTTCTTGTATGTAACACAGCAAAGAACCTGCCTTCCATAATTAGATTTTATTTGGCTGTATTCACCACCTATTTTGGTGGGGTGTTTTGGCAGCAGCATTTATACAAGATTTAATTATAACATCATGTTATTATAGACAGTTCTTCAGCATGCTAGCAGACAAATTTGCGAATGTCTGGGGATGAGAGAAAAGACCAGAATCTGTGTTAGAATATTGGCTTCTGGTTCACATTGTGCTTAACATGGATTTTGAAGAAAATAATTAGTCAGGTATGTATACTTCCAGTGTATTTTTAGAATAGGTAAAACAATATGGCATAAAATCATGCAAGGGATGATTTTTTTTTATATTTTTTTTTTTTTTTTTTGAGACAGGGTTTCTCTGTTTAGCCCTGGCTGTCCTGGAACTCACTCTGTAGACCAGGCTGGCCTCGAACTCAGAGATCCGCCTGCCTCTGCCTCCCAAGTGCTGGGATTAAAGGCGTGCGCCACCACCGCCCGGCTGCAAGGGATGATTTATGGCAAAAATATCTCAATAGCTTATTTTTACCCAGTATAGTGGTTTAGTTATTTCATGTCAGAAGCCATACAGTGTACAGTTGGTATAATTTCCATAAGAAATACTCAATGAATTTACCAGCTGCCTGGATATTTAAAAATCATATCTAACTTAAAGTGAATGTTCTTTTCACTTGGCTAGACAAGATATTTTTTAATTAATTAATTTATTTATTTTTACACTCCATATTTTATCCTCACTCCCCGCCCCCTGTCTACCCTCCAACTGCTCCACATCCCACACCTCCTCCTCACCCCATCTCCATGTGCATGTCCCCACCCCCACCCCACCTGACCTCTAAAGTCCCTGGGTCCTCCAGTCTCTTTAGGGTTAGGTGCATCATCTCTAAATGAACACAGACCCAGCAGTCCTCTTCTGTATGTGTGTTGGGGGCCTCATATCAGCTGGTGTATACTGCCTGCTTGGTGGTCTAGTATTTGAGAGATCTCAGGAGTTCAGAGTAATTGAGACTGCGGGTCCTCCTACAGGGTCACCCTTTTACTCAGCTTCTTTCAGCCTGCCCTAATTCAACAACAGGGGTCAGCTGCTTCTGTCCATTGGTTGGGTGCAAATATCTGCATCTGACTCTTTCCCCTACCTGTTGGGTGTTTGGGAAGGCAGTCATGATAGGTCCGTTTTTTGTGAGCACTCCATAGCCTCAGTAATAGTGTCAGGCCTTAGGACCTCCCCTTTGAGCTGGATCCCACTTAGGGCCTGTCGCTGGACCTTCTTTTCCTCAGGCTCCTCTCCATTTCCATCCCTGTAATTCTTTCACATGGGAACAGTTATGGGTCAGAGTTATGACTGTGAGATGGCTCACCTCCCCCTTATTTGACGCCCTGTCTTCCTGCTGGAGGTGGGCTCTATAAGTTCCCTCTCAAATACTATCGGGTATTTTATCTAAGATCCCTCCATTTGAACCCTGAGAGTCTCTCACCTTCCAGGTTTCTGGTGCATTATGGTGGGTCTCAACCTCCTATCTCCTGAGGTTACCTGTTTCCATTCTTTCTGCTGGCCCTCAGGGATTCAGTCCTTTTCCTTCATCCAATACCAGATCAGGTTCCCTTATCTCCCCTACTGCATCCCCCATCCACTTTTCCTCCCAGGTCCCTCTCTCCTTCCCCACTTGCTTTCTTCTCCCTCCCAAGAGGGACTGAGACGTCCTCACTTGGGCACTTCAGTTTGTTGACCTTTTTGAGCTCTGTGGACTATATTTTGTATATTCTGTTCTCTTTTTTGGGCTAATATCCACTTATTAGTGAGTACATACCATGCATGTCCTTTGGGGTCTGAGTTACCTCACTCAGGATGAGATGATGTCCTCATTCTTAATAGCTGGGTAGTATTCCCTTGTGTAAATGGACCACATTTTCTGTATCCTTTCTTCTGTCGTGGAACATCTAGGTTGTTTCCAGCTTCTGGCTAGAGATTTTAAAGATGTATTTTATTTTTAGCTCAGAGAGACTAAAGTGGCAAAGCGTAGGGTCTGCCTGGGTCTGCACCAGGTCCTCTGTATATAACTTATGGCTGTTAGCTTGGGGTTTTCGTGGGACTCCTAAGAGTGGGAGCCAGTGTGTCTCTGACTCTCTTGCCTGCTCTTGGGACTCTTTTCCTTCTGGTGGGTTACCTTTCCAGCCTTGATGTGAGGGTTTTTGCCTTGTCTTACTGTTTTTTGTTTTGTCCTGTTTGGCTGTTGCCTGCAGTTTGGTTATTGGAGACCTTCTCTTTTCTGAAAGGATATGAAGTGGGGATATAGCTGGGAAGAAGGAAGGTGGGGGAGGCTGGGAGGAGTGAAGGGAGGGAAAAGGATGGTCAGGATGTACTGTATAAGAAAAGAAATCTATTTTCAATTAACAAGATTTAATTTTGTTACTGTGTCTGTATGTGGAGTGGGGATATGCACATAAACTATGTTATGTAGAAGAGAGAAGGAACATTGCATTCCACAGAACTGAATTCATAGGCTGTGGTGAGTCACCCAGCATGGGTGCTGAGAACCATTTGGGTGCTCTGCAAGGGCCACAAGAGCCCTTGGGAACTGAGCTGCCTGTCCTGCTCCAAGCTGAGAACTTGCCAAAATGTTCAGATTCTCCAAAATGAGAAATGGAAATGTTTACAGGAGCACTGGCATCTACATGGACCACATTTCAAAGAGCTCATTGTATGAGTTGTAGAATTGTGTTATTGGGGCCATTACAGTTCCAGACACGGACCTCCCATTCTTTGGATCCTCCATCTTTGCTGAGTAGACATCATTAGAGCTTAAATTACCTGGAGAAATGAAAAAAACAATGGTCGTGGGCCGTGGCTCTTGTTTAAGGAGTAAAATGTCTCCAGTTACCTATAGGAGTGTGATTTGTGAATACTAGGAAGATGGGCATGCCAAGATCTTTCCTCTTCAAGACTTAGTTGATTGGTGTGCATGAATGCACGGGTGTACAGATGTGGGCATGTGTGTAAAGAGAGAGAGGGAATCTCATAGCACTGGGTGCCTTGAACTTGCTGTGTAGCTGAGGATGACCTGGAACTTCTGCTCTTCCGGCCTCCGTGTATAGTATGCTGAGATTAGGGACTTGCACCATCACACTGGTTTAAATGTTGCTGGAAATTGAGCCCAGGACCTTGTGCATGCTAGGCAAACTACCACCTGAGCCGTATCTCATCCCTCTTTACTTCATTTTGGAGGAGTATGCTTCAAAGCATTTGCAAATCATGTTGCCATGATTAAGTTTGGTTGTTCTCTAATTTTAGAAACTTGTAGAATATTGTATTACTAATTCACTATATATTTTATTATATTTATATACTGAATTGGAAGGGGATACAAAAGAAACAATAAATTGTTCTTGTATTAGATGTGTAAGGATGTGGTGGGAGGGTAAAATATCAATACACATTTTTTGAAAAAAAAATTAATTAGAAAAAGTGGCATTGACCATAATTTGCCAGCAGGTGGCAGTATAGGATTTTTTTTACCCCGCCCAAAAACAAAGTCTTGCAGAATTGGGATTTGGTTAAAAACTAAAGGGATCCTTTAAAAGATTTCTTTGACCTACCTACAGAGTGTGTGCAGCATAGAAAACACACATTTGTGGGTCTCTGGCTTTGTCTTTTGTCTTTGTATTCAAAATTGCAGTGAATGAATTTGTAAGTTAACACCAGAAAGCTTATTATCTACCTGTCCTTGGTAGAAATTACCTTGTTCCCACCCATCAGTTACTTTCAAATGCAGGGGCGATAGAGTTATTTTTCCATCATTATATTTATACTAAATAGTAATGTGCCTATTATTAATATAGAAAATTGTGTTTATTAGAATATCACATTTTTTAAGTTAATATTTGTATTTTTGGCAGTTTATCAAGAAGGGTGTGTTTCCCTTCCGTGTCAACTTGTGCTTTTCTCATTTATCTACAAGGAAATGCTTAGGCAGCAAGGTGTGAGGGCATTCCCTTCCAGTGTGGTGGGAAACATAGCCAACAGCCTCTCATGCTGTTGCCAGATATTCCTGGGAAAAACATCTAGTTCTATCTTTGGAACTTTTATCTTAGAATCACATTGCCCTGTGTGCCCTGAGCAGGCTGGTGGCAGGAGGGACAAAGGGCATCTTTGCCAGGCAGGGCTCTCAAATCCAGAGCTGCTGTCGGGAAAAGCAACTCCCCAAATCTAAAAAAAGAACAGAAAGATAGCACCATGTTTGCTCAGGTTAATAAATGTTGCCAACAGGAAAACACTTGATTTTTCTGTTTCTTTTTGTCTATTTGTTTGGCTTAACTTTATCTTCTGAAACTGAATAAAAAAAAAAATCTGTCCAGAGAACTTTTAAGTGCATGACTGTGGTACGAGTACCGTGGAGCCTCTCTACTGACTCTCCATGGCCTATGTGTCTAGTTAGGAGTTGAAACCCTTAAATGGTTTTGCTTTTTGTTTTTTATTTTATTTTATTTTTGTCAGCCAATGGATGTGGATGGATTTTCACTTCATCTTTCTTTTCCTCATGAAGACAGAAGAGAATTTCATGTTAACTCTGAGGACTGTTATTTAGAATTCAGTAAAAAGCTGGGCTTTTTATCACTCCACAACACTCAGGAATGTCATTGTACAATCTCTGTTTCTCAGGAATGATCCAGATTGCACACAACTACTAAAAGACTTTCCCTTAATCTGAGCCCTATGCCATTTTAACTTTGAGTATCTGTCATCTTGGAGACTCTCTAAGGATCACTGACTGCAAGACTGAAGCCAAAGCCACGTATGATTCCAGAACACTGTGTCCTTCCAGTAGGACAGGACCTGACTTTCCCAAGTAACTTGACCTATGACATTGAAACTGATAAAACAAGAAAAACATGTCTAGGACCCCAAATGCTATTAACTAAGAACTCTGTCTGCCTATCTTCCAATTGTCCACCTATCTAAATATATACATACATATCTATGCATGTAAGTATGTGTGTTTATATGTATGTATATATCTCTATCTACCATCTATCTCTCTACTATGTGTCTATCATCATCATCATCATCATCATCATCATCATCATCATCATCATCATCTGGCTGTCTGTTATCTGTCCATTTTAGGTCAATTGAAGCAGAGTAAGATGAAGTGTTATAAATAGAGATAGTTTTCCCTTAGCTAGAACTTTTGGCTATTCATTAATCTGACTGGATCTTGTTGTCTTTACTTTTGCTAATAAAACAAAAAAAGTTTCAAGAGTTTAAATAATAGACTAAATATTAGATCTTGCTTGAACTAGCAACTGGAGATGTAGCTAGGGTTGCCATGGTTGCCATTCAGAAGAATATTGTGACTTACACATTGTGCAGATAGAAGTAGATCAAACACATCCTAACCTTCAGCGTAAGCAGTCTGTTCAAGTTCAGATGCTGAGCCGGGTAGCAGAGGGCCGCCTCATCCTGTTTGTGAAGGGACTGGAGCTGCCTGCCTGTGGCCGCTGTGCTACTACTCATTAAGTACTAACTCTACCTATGCTATTGACCTCTTGTCTGCATGAAAAAATCATCTTAAGAAAACCCATTAACTTTTAATTTTATTTAAGAATAAAAAAAGAGCAGGGCAGTGGTGGCGCACGCCTTTAATCCCAGCACTTGGGAGGCAGAGGCAGGCGGATTTCTGAGTTCGAGGCCAGCCTGATCTACAGAGCGAGTTCCAGGACAGCCAAGGCTACACAGAGAAACCCTGTCTCGACAAACCAAAAAAAAAAAAAAAAAAAAAAGAAAGAAAGAAATTTTCTTTAAAACTGCTTTTAGCCATTTATTGTTTCCTTGGTTTTTGGAAAAGGTCTCTTAGATCAACTTTTTTTTCATGTGTGTACATTTGTAGCAAGCATGTGTGTGTGTGCGTGTGTGTGTGTATGTTTGTGCATGTGCACACATGGAGAACTAAGGCTGATACCAGGAATCTTTCTTTATCCCCATTTCACAGTATTCAGTGAGGTGGGTCTCTCAGCCAAACTCAGAGAACTGATGGGACAAGTCTTGCTAACCAGCTCACCTGCTCTGGGGATCCCTGTCTCTACCTTCCAAGGTTAGAGTCATAGGTGAACTTCCTGACCAGATAGCATTTGCATGTGTTCAACAGCAATTCGAATGGTGCTTGCATGGCACGTGCTCTCACAGCTGAGCCGCTGCTCCAGACACTCACGTTACCTTTTTGTCTTTTAATTGATCCATAATTGGACACATATTTGTAGGCACCATGTGACTCAGGGCATGTACACAATGTTTAACAATGAGACGAGTGTGAGCAGCGCCTCCTCTGCACATCCTCAGATGCTCCTTTAGTGGGTTCAAATGTATAGCCACGTGTTGCAGCATAGAGTAACTATGATGATGATGATATATATATAATGTATTATATATAATATATTATATATGATGTTATTCAGCCTTTAGCCTTCCTTTTCAACCTTTCTGGCCTCGGATAACTATGTTTCTATTCTCTCTGCCTTTGTTTGTTTTGATTTTTTTTTCTTCAGTTTTTTTCTTTCTTTTTCTTCTTTTTTTTTTCTTTTTTCCCCAAGTCTTAAACAGGGATAATTCTTTGACCAAGTTAGTATGGGACACGTATTGAAGTTTTGATTTGGGTCTTTCTCATAAAATTTTACACTTGGAGGAACTTACTAGTTTTTTTTTATGTAAAATAAACTAGTAGGCTAAGCATGGTGGCTCACACATGTAATCTCAGCACTCTAAGAGCTGAGGCAGGAGGATTTCTCCAAGCTTGAGTCTAGCCTTTTATGATTATTAGGCTGAGCTATAAGGTTGGGCCCTGCTGAATGCAAACAACAGTAGTGAAATATTGGAAAGAATCCAGTTTCTTTCTCTGAATTCCCCCTTTATTTTGAACAGTTAGGTTGGCCCCACCTTTTTATATAAAACCTTTCAGAGATACTTAATGGTATATTTCTTTTACGTAAGGACTGGGTTGGCAGACATGATTAAATAGGATTGGACATTTAATTTGGGTTTATTATGCCAATTGTCTCTTAATCTAGCTATATGCCTCTATATGACAAAATCACCACATGCATATTCAACAATCTAGTAGTGAAATTAAAAGCAAGAGAAAAGCAGCAAGTCCTTATCTCCTGCCAAGGCCATAATTGCCCTGTGACTTCACCACTGCCTTCAGCCAACTTACCACCTCGGCTGGCATTGCGTAGCCAAGGATATCAAGCAATCTATACCCGCATGCAGCATGTGAGTAGCAGTTTTGAGCAGTAGCCTGATGGTAGGACCCAAGGGTGTGTGCAGTCGGAAGACAATGGCTTCTTCTGTGCCACTGTGTCCAGGGCTGCATAAGTGGAGGAGAAAGGGCCTCTGCTTGAAAAGTGTCCACCAGGGAAATGGAATCTACCCTGGGTGCTGCTGCCATGCAAGTATGATGGGCAGACAGAATGTGACATTTTCTAGACAGGGAAGAAAGTAATAAAAGTCTAGCTGTCGTGAGCCCTAGTGAGCATCCCCTGGGAGAGCATCCCAGATGCCTGCTGAGACACAGGCAAGCTGGAAGGTGGGAGAGTTCCACACCATCTGAAATCTGTGGATAGTTGGCGTCTCTACTGGTGCAAATCCATAGTGTCACCATGCAAAAAGCCTGTTTTGTGGAATAACACTGCAGTAAGGTGTTTAATGAAAGCTGAATAAGACAGATAAAAGGCCAGAGCTGGGCAGACTACCTTTGTTGTGGTACATTTTATTTGAGGGGTTTTACCCCCTACTTCATTCCCAAATAAAAGATACAGGAGCTTTAATATTTATAATAAATTTAGAAGCTCTAGAGCTGGGCAGATACCAACTCTCTGTGCTAGTTTGTCTCCTCTGTCAATAACCCCACGATATCACTTGCCGTGTTCCATCTGGGGTGCTCCCACTCCAACAGGCCAGCATTCATGGCCAGCTCATGATCTACCCACCCGATGGTAACTTCTTCCTCCTTCTTCCTCATTCTTCCTCCCGTGGTCCCTGAGACCCTAAGTCCAGGACCTCCAGCTCCATCTATCTCTTCTGCCCAGCTATAGAATATAGGCATTTTTATTAACCAAACAGGGATAACTTGGAGGTTAAAGTTTATGCAACAAAAGCTGATATTGTAAGGATCTGCTCTGTCTTGGAGAAACCAGGTCTTGGGATACAGTATTTAGTATTTGAAAACATGGCAGCACCAGACCAACTCTCTACATAGCTTTAAAAGGTCCCAAAGAGGAACCTTGCTGTCATTGGTTAGAAACTTAGCCAATAGTGATGGAAATGAAGAATTCAAAGGAATAAAAACTGATAAAAATCATCTTGTTTTGCATTGTGGAAGTTTGATTTCCTGTCTCTTTAAAGCAATAACAAGAATACACTGTAGATTTTATCTAATTTAAAAAAAATAGTGTAATAATTATTGAATATTATATTCGATAATGATGTAAGATAGGTATAGTATTATCCTCATGTATCAGATGAAGAAGTTTTACCATACAGAGTTTAATTCCATGTCCTGATCACATGGTGGTAACAGAACTGGGATTTGAACACAGCTGCTACTCTGCAATGCTGCCTTAGAAAAGAGATTGTCATCAAACTTATCACTGGAGGAGGAAGATAACATAAAGAAGGCATGATGGATCATTTCCTTTTACTTCCATAGAAAACGTTGGATGGTTTATTAACTGGAAATAGCTCATTTTGGAGTTTGGGGGCTTCAATGGTTCCATAATACATCCAAGCTGATAGATAAGCTATTTCTTGTATCAATGTCTTGATGTTGTCAAGTAGAACCTGTGAGGATTCTGTGTGAGCTAGAAATGTCTTTAGAGGGTATTGCTTCCTGGGTTCTAGAGATGGTGAAGACTTTTATCATCCCTATCTTACAGACTGGAAAATAGGCGTAACAAGGCAAAGATTCCTTTCCTGCCTATAACATCCGAAGAGTGCTAAAGACAAAGGAATTTCTATCAAAGTCTGTGTGCCTAGAAAACCCAGATCTTAGATGCCATATTGTATGGGATAAATAAGGTCATTTGAATAATTAGAATATAAAGAATATTTTGAAACCAAGGAAGGAAAGGATAGCTCTACTGTGAGACATTGTTCCTCAAGTTCAAGGAGAACAAGGCCCCTGGGAACCTGTGCAAAACATGGGGACTAGACAAGATTGAAGAGTACACGGGCTGCAAAGAGATCAAAATGGCTATCACACCAAATGGGAGAAATATGACTGTGTCCAGCCTGGGGGAGTCAGCTCTGGAGCAGAGGAGAAGAGAAGCTTAGTGAAGGAAACTGTCTCCTACATCTGCCACCAAGGGACAGGTCAATACTACCTCATCTGCAATTTCTAAACAAGAAATATAATGCAAGGTGGGCATGAATGGGCCTTTTCCTTACACTTCCATAGGAAAGATTGGAAGGTTTATTAACTAGAAATGAGCAGTTTGGAACTCTGTGAAAGAGTTATAGGGATTAGTGACTTTCTCTTTGCTCAGTTTTACTCATATAATTTGATCACTTTCATTAAAAAATATTATAATAAATCACTCACTCCTAAGTTGTGTGCCAAACCTAGTAGTCTTATAGCGGGGGAAAGATTAAAGCTGTAGTGGTCTCCCTGGTTCTTGGCTCCTAATCTCTGTGACTGTGGTGGACGTTGTGGTGCCTGCCTGACTTTATTATTCTTGAGGAAGAGGCAGGAAGTTCTTTGCTTGGAGACTTAGCCTAGACTGTATAGTGAGACCCTGTCTCATCAGACAAAACCAAGAACACATTTTTATAATGCCACATCATTTTTGTTATTATTGTTGATTAACAGTTTATACAGCTTTTATAAGAAAAAAACATTGTGAGGTGTGTTTGGGGGAAATTATAATGCTTCATGTAAAAAAAAATGACATCAATTTGAGTATTGATGAAAATACTAATTTCAAGAAAGAAGTGTGACACACACATACACACACACATACACACACACACACTTTATCTTTGTGTTTATTATCAGTATACATTTTCCCTTTTACATCAAGTCTGTCTTTCTCAGAATGTTTCAATAATAAAATACAGTTTCCTTTTCTGAACGAGCTTTGAGAATTTAACTCAAAGAGACTGTTCTCACTAAATTGAAAACAAGTGGACAGTGAAGTTATAAAAATAGTTCCATGGTCATACTACTGGGAAATTCAAACTTTCCCAAGTGCTGAAGCAGCAAAGCAACAGAAAGAGTGAGTAATGCTCTGAGTGAGGCTACAGTGGCATTAGCATGTTTGCAACATGGCTTTTGTTCCTAGGAAAATTCGTGAGGCAAATCCAGACTTTACCAGAAAATACCAGTTTGGAATCTTCTATTACAGCCTCAGAAACATAAACTATCCTTGACTTTTAGAAGACTTCTTTTGATGTGTCTAACAAGACAAGAAAAATGTTTTGTAAACTTTTAATGATAGCCTTAAAGGACTTTAAACAGCAAATTTTGCAAATGTCTAGTTTTGGAATTAGGAGGACACATGAGTAACATCCCTGAATTGAAAAACAATCACTGGACAAGAGTGAGAAAGTCTGCTTTGCAGAGCCTTTAGGAAGCTAGATGGTGACTCTTGTTCAGTAACCATAAAATGGGACCTCAGAATGTTTGGACAGCAGTGTGAAGCAGGAATGACTGCTATGCCACACACCTGCAGCATGCTGGGACTCTCCTGAACCTTAACCATACCCAGCACCACTGTGTGTCCTCTCGGACAGCTAGTGCCACTTCTCTACACTTAGATGCTGTCTTTAGTCAATTGTGAGAACTGTGACAGCTTTGTAACTGTGTCCCCTCTTTCCTTCCCTAAACAATTCAGTCTGTCAAGCTCGTTCCCAACCCTTGTTGGACTGGCCACAAGGCTTTCTCATTCTCTATTGTTGGTAATTAGACATTATCAGTGATTTGTCTTTTTAAAATGAGATATTTTCCTTCTAGTCAGAGTATTTTTCATGTTTGTGTCTTTATTGCTTGTATGGAATTGTTTGAACTTTAAAAAGTGGATATGTGCAATAGTCATGTCTATTAAAGTATATATATATCTGTGTACCAATATGTGGAGTGGGTTTGGGTATGTATATACACATTTGAAAGTTGAAATAGGCATATTTTTTTTTTAAATCCTAAGATGTATTTAAGCACTCAGTGCTGTTGCAGACTGTGAAAGACACTTAATGTGTATAATTCCACACATTAAGTGTGGATCCTTATAGTACTGTGTGGTACAATATCTTGGGAGAGGATTTCCTTCTATTTCCCTGGAACAATCACAGGTTTTTACAATCAGCCATTTGTTGCATTATGCCCATAACCAGTCCTTTCTTTTAATTGATAGGACCTGGCTCTCTTTTGTGACACTTTTCAACCAGTAGCCTTTCCACTGGTGGACTCTAGAATTCTATTTTACGAGCTGAACTATCCTGAGTCATATGCTCTACCAAGGGAGAGTTCTGTGTTAAGTTGGCTGTTTACCTAGTGGGGCTTTAAGCTCCTGCGGGAAGAGACTACTCCTTTGTGTATCACATTCAATGCCAAAAGGTAAAAGACCAAAATAACAGGTCATAAAAGTAAAACAGGCTTTCCTATAGGCCTGCTATCTGGCTGAGCCCAAGCATGCCATCTCCCAAGAACATATACTCTGTGTTCTGCCAGGAGCGGGGAGGAGCTTGGTTTCAACCACCATGTTTTGGTTCTAAGGGGGAATGTGGTTGCCAAACTGAAACATATGTAGGTTACATGTCAACAACCAAGAAGGTTTTGTGCCAGACTTCATCTGCGAGTGAGAGCATATGCATATGATCTTGGGGGTTTCGGTGAAAAGGAAGAAGTGTGGTAGCTCACCCAAGTCTTCTGTTTGTTCTTTTGCCCTTCTAGTCAAGGCTGAGCGCAAGTAAATATGGGGGGATGGTGGAGCTGAGCCCAAGCATGTCACCCTTTCTAAAGCATGAATTTCCTTTAAAAGTATACACCAGAAGAGTTTAACCATCTCTGAGAATTAAATGAACTTTCTTTGTCCTTACAGAGTTTAGTCTAGTCTTGCCTGTTTCTTCCGGTCTTCACTCTTTAAGATTCCTCCAACCTCCATTAGGCCAGCCTCCAAACTGCTCCCTGTGGCTTTATTCTGATGTCTGTCTTCCCTCCTTCTCCCTCCATCTCCTCTCTTCCTCCTCCTCTTGTGTGTGTGTGTGTGTGTGTGTGTGTGTGTGTGTGTGTGTGTGAGAGAGAGAGAGAGAGAGAGAGAGAGAGAGAGAAGGAGAGAGAGAGATGAGAGAGAGAGAGAGAGAGAGAGAGAGAGAGAGAGAGAGACTGAATCTGGAGTACACCGATTCATCCAAGCCTGAAGAGCTCCAGGAATCCTCCTGTCTCTGCCTCCCTAGCACCAGGCTTAAATTCTTTGAGCTTTAAGATGGGTGCTACAGATCTAGACTCCGTTCCTCATATGTGACTACTTTACCTTCTTAGATCTTACGTGTTCCATCCAGTAGACCTTTGTCTTCTTAGCATCTTGAGGGATCCCATTAAACACAAAATTGACTGCAATCATTGTCCCACCAGAACTCGCTGGGGCCTCCTACTGCACATAACAGAAGAACCTACCTATGGCTTCCAACCTCATCAGGGTCAGTTGGTACCTCTTTGGAGGTCTCATTTTCACCCAGTTCCATCTGTGCTAAGTCCCAGAAAGGCCTGTGCTCTCTTACTTCATTGGTACATCCTTCATTCATGACTTGAATAGCTTCTTCTGACTTTCCCCTGACCCACAGAGTTACATTGCTGGTAACCTTAGTCACATTACATATAAAGGTATGGATTTTCCTGCTCCTGTATTGAATAAATTCCGTGTCCCTTCTCTATCTCCACTTTCCATCCCTATAATATCACCTCCACTAGATCAAAAGTTGATTATCTGTTTTTTGCTGTGTTTCTAATGCCCACAAAAAACCAAACCAAACCAAACCAAACCAAACCAAAACCTTTCTGGCACATAGTAAATTTTCACACTGACTTGTGAAAAAATGAGAGAAGCAGTGAGGTTAAAGCTAGGTGCCGGCCTGTTCCTCAGAGCCTTCTTCAGATAGCTGACGCTTGCCTATTACCATTTTCCAAGAATGTAGTTCTTCCTCTGCTCTCAATTTCTTCAATGGGCAAATTACAACAACTTTTAAAAAGATTTATTCTTATTCTTAAGGCGTGCGCCACCACCGCCCGGCGATTTATTCTTATTCTTAAATGCAGTACTATGATATACTTTTAATGAAAAGGTTGTATTATGCATCTTTAAGTTAAATGTACTTAATCCAAAATTAGTTTTGCCAGATCAGAAGACAAGAGAAAGTTAACATGCCAAACTCAGGACCACTTATCTCATAATCTGACTACTGTGGATCTTAATTGTACTCTGTAACTTCCTTTCATGTTAAAACACATTTTAACTTCTGAGAGGAAGCCTCCAGAACACCCCTGCAGGTCTCACAGTCTCTGCTGTAGGCTCTGCCCCATTCAGAATCCCACAGGAACAGGTGGTTACAACACAGGCCCATGACGGGTAAGGAAAGGTGAAGTGGGGGGAAGATAGCTAACCCAGCTACATTAACCAGCTTTTTATGGTCAGGCAGACGCTAAAGCAGGTGAATCAAATAGGAAATGTCAATATTTCTGAAGCTTGAGTACATAAATTGTACCTAGAAATTTTGTCCTTAAGGCCACTTGAACAATTTCTTATTGGTGGCCAAAGTATGAGATGACAGGACAACCTGAACAGCATAAGAAGAAAGACATTTTCTTAATATCTTTCTATAATCTATAGCAATAAAAATTGTGTGTTAAGTATAGATATTCATGGTGACTATTAAATATGTATATGTAATACTAGCAAATGTCTGTCATGCCAAAGTAATTAATATAGGCCATTGAAGTAAAGATGTAAGTCTTTATTAGAATTAGTAGTATGATAGAATAAGGCTGAGATTAAATACCTAAACATACTATAATAGGGCTAGACATCATGAGCAAATGTTATGTTGATGTCATATTTATATTGATGAGATTCTTCATTTATTGTATCTAATATCACTTTATGAAAGTCTTTTAATGGATGAGTAGCTGAAAGCATTCTTTATGATAACTGAGTTAATGCTATATAACAATCATAACTTTCTACTGCCTGCCTGAAAATATTTAAAAAATTCAAATATGCTCATTGAAGGAGTAAAATTTTATTCCTTGGAAGCATGAAACTGGAAGTGTTGAGTTTCTTTGCAGCTTTAAATTTGCCTAGGGAAGTGATCAATAAATATTGATTTTTAAAAGGGCAACAAGGACTATTCCATGAGTCCTGGTGTATAGGCACCAGTAGCATAGAATTTTCCTTCTGTAGAGAAAGGTTCAGGGCTACAGGAATCTGAGAGATTAGCTAGAAGAGCTTAGACTAGCCAACGATTGGCATTCTGACTTGGGTGGTTACTATCCTCAAACCCACCAAAAACTCATAAGACTCCAACAAAAATGTCCTTCTGTCTTATAAAAAAACAACCCTTAGGGAATCTTTGACTCTAAGGATTTGGAATCACACTTTTGAAATCTTTCCCAGGATTCATGATCGAAAAACTCATGAGAATATAAAAAGTTAGGCGAGAGCAAACAAGTCCTTCTCTGTTCTATGTTGAGTTTGAATCAGGGCAGAAAAATCCCATTTGCTTTCTATGCACCATAAAGGCTAAAAGCCTTCTGTGAACTATCTATGCAAGAACATTTTAGGTTTACCTTACACAACGCTTATTCACTGTTCCTATTATCCAGTCATTTACCATGTTTTGCCATGTATTAGGTGATATGCTAGGAACTACAGAGGAAAATACATAGGACATAATTGGGATCCTCCAGTTTGTAAGGAAGGTGGGAAAAGTGAGCAGATGAACTCTCTAGAGTAGTGTAAGCTTGGGCATCTTCGGAGTACATAGCAGAAGTAATTAACACGGACTTACTTATTTTACCCTGGATGAGGAGTTGGGTCAAAGGATTTTGATAAAGATGAGAATGCTTAAGTTATATTGAACGTTGAGATGTTTTCATCAGGTAGAATCTATAGTTAAAATGCAGACATTAGTAAAGGCAGAGGGATGGGGTGTGTCTGGTAGGATCAATGATGCAAAGGGGTTTCTTTAACCTGGATTATGCTCTGTTTAATTTGCAAGGATTCATTGGTGGGTCAGCTGGTTAAGAGTTGCTAAGGGAGGAAATCACTGTCTGCTGCAGACTTGGAAGTGGTGGAGCTTAGTCTCCATATCTAAGCAGAGATGATTTAGGAGAAAGGAACAAAGAATAAGGAGTCCTTACAGGTATTCTTGGATGAGAGTTTGGAACCCACAGATATGTATTTATGTCTGACAAGCACTTCTTTTAGAAATGTGTTAATTGATCTAAAACGGCCAAAGTGTGCCCTACTACACTATTTCCCATGGAAGGTTTAGAATCCTGTTTTCTGTCAGGTGTGAGTAGGATCACAGATTTTTTTTCTAATTTTTGGCCATTTATTGTTGTATTGAGTTAATATCTATTAGAAATTAAGTCATTTATTATACACTGAGATATACAGGTTTTTAAAAGTACTAATGTCTTACAACAATCTAAAAAAAACTATGTTGTTACTTCCAGTGAAGGAATAGGAAAAAGATATAAGGTAAGTATTTTTAAATGCTACTTCAATTTCATTCTACTAAAATCATGTACTAAGTACCCACTATATATATATATGTATATATATGTATATATATATACATATATATATATGTGTGTTAGTAAGAATTATTAATAAAAAAGAGGCCATAAATGTGGAAGAGAACATGGAGAGGAAATGAGATGGATTGGAGGAAAGGAAAAATAATGTGAAAATATGGCCTTCATGCAAATATAAAAAATGAAAATTAGAATGATCCACAAAGGCTTAATCAGTACAACTTTTCTCTGTTGTAATATTTAACTTTCCATAAAATAATAATTAAAAATCACTTTTATATGTTCTTTATTGTATAAGTCCTAGTGATAAAATTCAGGAAGAAATACAATAATATTATAAAGCAAAAGTAACAATTGCTTAATTGTGAAAAATGTATCCTGTGTATGTTTTCAGTGGGACTACTCTTTGTAAACACACTGTCGGATTCATATTCTTGAGTTAAAGACAGAATTTATAGTCCAAAATGTATGGTGAAACAACACAGGAAGACGCTTGTGCTGTTTACGTTTTGCCATGAGTACCTCTTTTTTCCTAAGTTATTAATAGGCTTGAGAAAATAATATAAGCAGTTGTGCTGAACAGAAGCAGAGTAGAGAGAATAGACTTCCGCCCTAGCCCGCTGCTGTTTTGAGACGGGGACCTGGGTGCCAACAGTTTTGTGAGAAACTGGGAGAGAGGAAGTAATTCAGCTCCACAATGACTGCTGATACTTGATTTACTCAGTTTGGAGTTTACAAGCAGCTGCCAAGTTGCGTCTAATGCATGCTGCGTAATCCTTGGAGGCCTCCCTCCAGGCCAATGTCTGCGATGCTTGCGTCAGTGGTGGCCGTGAGGGAGGAAACAACTTAAGAAAAGATTGTTTACTACTTAGTTTAACTTGGAATTAAAAGACTAAATTAAGCACTTGGAACTCTGTTTTTGTTTTGTTTCTCATAAAAAAAAAAAAAAAAATTCATGACTCCCCCAGAGAGATACCAAGCGCACAGTCCCAAATGTTAATTAGAATCCCCTTGTGAGCAGCATCATTTAATCAGGTCTTTGAAGGTCAGTGAGAAAAGTCTCCATAATGACCTCCATAATCCCCATCATTTGTAAGTCCCATGTGAGAGTAAGCAGACTAACCAAAAATTACCTCAGTGTCCACAGTCATTCTATCAGTTGCTTGTGAGATTAGATAAACTAACTCCGGCCTAATTGTGATGTCGGATGGCGTCCTCAAGGACACAATGATCTGAGGAGCACTGGGGGAGACTCCTGGGAGCCAAAACCTACAGAGAGCATGTGGAAAGGACTGCGGAGGGTGCCCGAGTTGCCTTACTGGCTACATACTTAGTCAATTTCCCAGCTAGTGGATTATAGTTTCCTTGAGGGTAAAGACTGCCATTAATTGTGTGTTAAATCTCATCCTGTTGATAGACGGGAACATAGGAGAGGAGAGACCTCTGAGCGTGTACCTGTGAGTAATTCTTTCCCTAAGATAAGCCTACTTCAGCTGCTAAGTGGAGACTAGCGTGGGAAAGGGGTTGAGGAAATAGACTCAGTAGTGTATGGACCACGGCTTTTGTTTGCTTCTCTCTTGCGTGCAGAAGGAAGTGATAGGACCGCCCACCAGCACAGCTGGCTGAAAGCTCAGCCTCACTTCTAAGGCTCTCTATCAAGAGTGGATTCCCATCCCTTAGGAGGAACAACAATATGAACTAACTAGTACCCTCAGAGCTCCCAGGGACTAAAACCATCAACCAAAGAGTACACATGGTGGGACTCGTGGCTCCAGCTGCATATGTAGCAGAGGACTAAATTGACAAAAAAAAAAAAAAAAGAGTGGATTCCCAGATACCCACTCAACGTCATCACTCCACAAGTAGTTTTAAGATACCCATGGAAAAAAAGGGCTTGCAAATGAATCTGCTCATCATTTATATTTTAGAGCAATCCATCTGTATGGTTTGTGGTGCATTCCTTTAATCCCAGCACTTGGGAGCCAGAGGCAGGTGGATTTCTAAGTTTGAGGCCAACCTGGTCTACAGAGTGAGTTCCAGGACAGCCAGGGCTACACAGAGAAACCCTGTCTCAAAAAACAAGCAAACAAACAAAAGAAACAAAGGAAACTCGGGGAAGCAAGGGACATTGTAAGTTCTAAATATATAAAAAGAAAAGAACAAGCCCATGAGGTCTCACCTTCAGACAGAGAATTATCAGCAACCAAGGAGTGCAGAGTGGGAGAAGCAGTCTTCTGTAGGAAAGAGCACACCAATTGGTTATTCAAAACCAAATGGTCAGTCCTAAAAACATACATACGAGGAGCAGGAAACACATTGAGGAGGTTGTCGTTATGCATTTAAGAACGCACATACATATATGTAACAATTCTTAAAGCAAAAGAGGCCATGAGTTTGAACATGGCTAAGGGGATACATGGGAAGGGTTAGAGAGGAGACAGGAAAGAGAGGTAATGATGTAATTATACAACAACTTCAAAAATATTTTAAAACGTACAAGAACAAACAGCATTTACCATAGGAACAAACTAAGTTATTTTATTAGTTTCGGTTTAATTGCTTTTTACTGTAAATGAGTAAGTTAAAGCTATTTTGGGGGAATGGTTTCTTTTCATCAGAGGAAGAACAACAACTTTTCCCCCATTTCCTTCCAGGCTTTTATATTTTCAATTTTCTTCTTCATTAGACTGTTTGTTATTGTTTGTATTTTATCTTTGATTTTCCCAAAGGGTCAACAGCATTTATGTAATTCTAAATTTTAATTCAATTAGAGTAAATTATTTTAAGATGATATTTAAGCCCCTTGAGTTCCAAAATGTCATCAGCGATATCTTTGGGACTTATAAAGTTCAGGGAATATTAAATATACGCGAGAGTGGAACACTGACTGGCAGCATCCTTTTTGCTGGGATCACTGGGGGAAAGTGTGGAAGCAGAATCATAGTCTCCCAGGAATGCTGGGGAAGCTTGAGTTTCATGTCAAGGCTTTATCTTCTAAGCTTTGAAAGGTTCACTCAGAGAAGTGACCACCACATGGTCCACTGTGGAGTCACATCTCAGCTCTACTTTGTGATCACTATAGAACTGCTAACCTAACAGTTTGTTCATGTCAGCCACCGGCTCAATGTGTCACCTTCTCCTGAGGATTCCATTAATGTGCTAAGAAAATAGGGTCATTTTTTTTTTTTTTTTTTTTTTTTTTGGTTTTTTGAAACAGGGTTTGTCTGTATAGCCCTGGCTGTCCTGGAACTCACTCTGTAGACCAGGCTGGCCTCAAACTCAGAAATCTGCCTGTCTCTGCCTCCCAAGTGCTGGGATTAAAGGCGTGCGCTACCACTGCCTGGCTGAAAATAGGGTCATTTCAAGTTGCCTGTTTCCTGTTAGCCTGTTGTCTTTCTGAGCAAGTCAACACTGGCTGAATTTTTTATTAGATATTTTCTTTATTTACATTCCAAATGTTATCCCCTTTCCTGGTTTCCACTCCAAAAACCCCTTATCCCATCCTCCCTCCCCTGCTCACCAATCAATCCACCCACTCCCGTTTCCCTATCCTGGCATTCACCTACACTGGGGCATCGAGCCTTCACAGGACCAAGGTTCTCTCCTCCCACTGATGTCCAACAAGGCCATCCTCTGCTACATATGTGACTGGAGAAATGGATTCCTCCATGTATATTCTTTGGTTGGTGATTTAGTCCCTGGTAGCTCTGGGGGTACTGGCTGATCTTAGAGATCCCTTTCCTATTCAGTCTGACCCTGACCAGTGAGTGACTGCTCTGTGTTCAAGCACTCTGTAGCCTCTGCTTCTAAGGAAATAGTCCATCCTACCAATTCTCCAACCTTATATTCACAGCTTGATAATACTTTCAGCTGCACTATATATGTGTATGTGTGTGTGTGTGTGACCTGAACATTAAGGTTAAAAGCGTCATTGTGTGATGTCTGCTGCTAATTGATGGAATATTCTGTATGTCCTGCACTCTACCTTATGCCAGAAGCAGCTAGATCCTACCTGTACAATTTTTGGAGAGAAGTTAAATGATGAGTTCCAGGAAGGCTTACACTGGCTGTTATTTCTGATTTAATCAAATTAAAAGGAAAGGATAAAAAAGGACAATGAAGTCCACCTGTATCCAGTGTTGCTGGAAATTATGTCCCTGCTAAGTTGACATTTTTGATTAAAGGCTCTAATTATCAAGCTGTTAATACTCTGAGTTGAGTACTCATTAACTGTGCTACCATTTAATAGCTTTGCCTGATCGCAAACCTTCTTTTCTTTCTCTTAATCTTGTGTTTTTCCACTGAATACTTTAAGAGAGGTAGACTCAGGCCAGATGATCGCAGTGAAAGATGGAAAGCGAGTGAGGGTTTTATAGTGTTTAGAATTTATCCAAGGTATGGATGAAGATGTTGAAAAACAAGTAATCATGGAGTGATTAAAGGTTTGAAAGTAGAGGAAAGAAGCATAACAGTTGACAGCTTTTTTTTTTTTCACATTTGAAGGTGTTTTAGTTAGGATTTTCCATTGCTATGAAGAGATACCATGACCATACGATGACCTTATAAGGAAAACATTTCATTTGGACTGACTTACAGTTTCAATGATTTAGTCCAATATCATGTGAGGAAGCATGGCGGCATACAGGCAGGCATGGTGCTAGAGGAGCCAAGAGTTCTACACGGGGTGTTACTTGAGCATATATGAGACCTCAAAGTCCACCCGCACAGTGATAGTAACAGCATCATACTACCTCCAACAAGGCCAACCTCCTAATAGTGCCACTCCAAATGAGCCAAGCATTCAAATACATTTGTCTAGGGGGGCCATACCTATTCAAACCACCACAGAAGGTAGACACGTTTTATACTAAGGACTAAGACAAGGAGAGAGAAGTTTGTGTGTTTAGGAAAGCACCTCACAAGTATAAGGAATGCCATTTAGATTATTATATTCTCAATCTATCAGTCCACTATTTATAGACCTTGAGGTCTGATACTCTTTTCTACCTAGAATATTTTAATGGTTTTACTCCATTCTGAAATTTGTTTCCAAGAAAGCTTTTTTGAGTTGTCTTTGCTCTTTCTCTCTCTCTTTGCCTCTGTCTCTGTCTGTCTGTCTGTCTGTCTGTCTCTCTCTCTCTCTCTCTCATTTTCTTTGAATGAGAGAGGAAATAAATGTTATTGAGGAAATAAATGTCAATGTATCCCATTGAAAACAAGGGACAGTAGTTTTATAAGAACTTCACAGAGATGCACATGAATAACTTGCCCAGTTTCCTGGTGTAAATACAGCCTCATTCAGATAATTTCTAAGTTGGCTTTGCCACTGTACACATGCCTTTACACCTTTCATTATAGACTCTGATAATTCCCATTTAGACATTGGAAGAGTGCCGGTGTTCTGGTCAGTGGAGCTGCCTCTGTGCCCAGTTGGAGGTTCCTTGTGTTAGCGTGTCATATCTGGAAAATGAATGTCTTTGATCTCTCTAAAGGACATAGAGGATGGGAAACAGAACTAATAAATCATCTTAACATGGACATCCTTCCATTTAAGATGTTACTTTCAAAGCCAGGTGGTGATGGGACATGGCTTTAATTCCTGTACTCAGGTGGCAGAGGCAGGAGAGAGGATCTCTGTGAATGCCAGGACAACCAGGGCCACACAAAAAAACCCTGTGTCAGAAAAAATAAATTTACTTTCAGCTGTGTCTTTAAATGGTCAAGGACTCCTCTTGTCTTTCATACACAATTATAATACTGCTTTGAGTGAAATGTTAAAAAGCTGTGGTGCTAGTGATGTCAATCATGTGCCTGTGACAATGAAATGCCTCATCACCACAAAATAGCTGTCATTTGGAGATGTCTCAAGAATGTAGAACTTGTGTGGTAGTCTTGTTTTGTTCCCAAGCTCAAAGCACACAGCAAATTAACCTGGTGTTCAAGGTGACCTGTTCCTCCGTCTGCCTAGGCCTGTCCTGCTTTGAGCACCGCAACTCCAAGATCCTGTCCACCACTCACTTTGGGGACATTTGGAACAGCTGAACATTTTAATTAATATTTCCTTTATTTCCTTTGTAACCAGTGTTCCTTTGCTTGTGGTAATTTCTGTTGCAAGGTGCTTTGATCAATTTATTCCAGCCCTGTGTGTTGAGTTTGGCTCACAGAGGTGTTATGTGTAATAATCACAGGATTTCTCAAAAAATGAAGCTGAATACTTGCCATGGCCCAGTGTTCTTTTATGTCAGACTCCTCTCGATATTGATGTTAATTGCTTTATACCTAGTACCTTTGATTTGTAGCCCCCTTATTCAAGGACTACCTCTAGCTGTATTTGGTGAAGAAAATATTTGGCTCTGTACAGACTTTTCACAAGGGAAGCTCATGGATGTACTTGCTCAAGACTTCTTTCAGCTATTATGTAATAACAAATCAGCTTTCTGTAGCAGTTTACAATCTCTTGGCAGTCTTTTTTGAAGTTTGCATGCTCCCAGGTGATTAAGGCAGACTTATTAAGCTGGTGTATCAGATTTCACAGGTGAAGCAGATAGAAATCTGCATGGTGGTGATTCAGGATTATAAATATCATCTTCTCCATCCTTACTAGATCTTTTCCACAGAGATGCAAGGGCACTTTAATGATAGACTACCTCCTTCAAATTGAGTTTCCCACTGCAGAAGTCTTTGTAAAAATAATCCCAGCACTTGGGAGGCAGAGGCAGGCGGATTCCTGAGTTCAAGGCTAGCCTGGTCTAAGGAGTGAGTTCCAGGACAGCCAGGGCTATACAGAGAAACCCTGTCTCGAAAAACCAAAAAAAAAAAAAAAAAAAAAAAAAAAAAAAAAAAATCTGAATCTGTAGGAAGTGGTAAACCATCTTCATGTAATGCTTTTGTGTATCAGCTATTACATAAGCCTGGGTGAAGCATGAGGAGCTTGAAGAGGAGCTTGAACTTGAGTTCTTATTCACAATGACACTGAATGATGGCATGTTAGGCAGTTAACAATAGTCTGGAGATCTGCAGGAAAAGATTCGGTGGCAGAATATAAGGTTGAAGACTGAAATGACTCTGTCTCCTAATGTCATTATTGTCTTAGTCTCATGGCTTAAGAGCTAGTAAGTACTGGGGTCCTGAAGCTCTCTGTATACAACACAAAGGAGAAAAAGGAGTGGGCTCCTCCTTCCATATGCACAGTAGCCTTGAAGTGGGTTGATCCAGATCCCAATGAATGCAACACAAATGATACCCATCTCAGGACACCCTCTCAAGGTTTTGTAGAGCAGTGTAAGTCATTGCGCTCAGGAGGAACAAACAATGCTATAGCAGACAGTACATACTTCCACTCATAATGACAAGGCTCAAAATTAACCAAGCATAAGCACACACACGGCTACTGTCTAGAGTGGTGCTCTTTGGCTCTGTTTTGTAAGAAATTGCTCCAAGCAGACTCAAACTAGAATTTTACTAGCAATACCTAGTTGTCAGATACTTTTTATTTTCCTCTTTGAAGATGTAACAGAGTGCATAGATTATTCTCTCCAGGTTGGTATCTAACTTCAGCTTTGCAAACTTGTTTTCTGGTTAACAATCAATGGCTACAACTTTTAACTCACTTGATTTTTTTTGTTGTTGTTGTTGCCCTCCATACCAGGAATTAGCTAATGGTTATTGGGATAAGTCTTACTTTGAGAGTTCAATAAAATAAATGCATTTACAAAGTCACCATCAAAAACCTATTGAATTAGAATCTCCTCAGGAAATGTTTCTACAAACAGAAATTGTAGAAACATTACACCACATTCTCTCCATAGGTGATCTTATAATTTACCATAGCTGTAAGCTTTAACTAGTTTTCTATGCTTCACGACTTGCAAGTTTGTAGCTTTACTGAAATTCCCTCTTTGAGCTCCTGTCCTGAATGTGTTCCTGCTCTCTGCTGTATGACAGTTGTTTCAATAATGTGTCCTAACATTGTGTTTGATACTCTATTGAAACCCACATCCCAGCAGTCTCCCTCTCATCTCTCAGTAATTCTTGCCATCATTCACAGAACATCTTAGACATTATTGATTTCTTTCTCTGTGCATACTCAGTCTATCCATTACCAATAGCTCCTTAGCAGGGCGTGAAAGGGTATGTCTAATTCTTATTGTAATGCTGGGATTTGGGATTTGACCTGACTTAAGCTTGCACAGATCTTGGACATGCTGTGACAGTGTCTGTGAGCTCATATGTACAGCTGCCCTGTTGTGTCCATAGACCACTCTTTGTCCATAAGTCACTAACTGCTCCTGGCTTTTACACATTCTGCTTTCTGTTTCTCATGACTTGGGGAGAGGGGTTGTAAGTGCAGATGCTTCCTGTGGGGCTGAACATTCTGTAGTCTCTATTCTCTACACCTTAGTGGGTTGTGGATCTCTGTGTCCATTATCATCCACTCAAACAGAAGATAAGAGTTGAAAGATATTTAATTTGTGGATTGAATGATAAGTCATTAGAAGTCAGTATTAAATTGACTTATAAAAGTATCAGTACCTTCTCTACTGGAGCCTGTGATTTGTCTAGCTATAGGTTTGTAGCTCCACAATGGTGCTAGGTTTGAGTTTCATTTTGTGACTTAAATCCAATTAGAGAATGGTTGGTTGCTTCTATGATAGTTGTGCCACTACTACATAAGTGGCCATATGTTGCTAGGTCAGTCATTATTTTAGCTCACGGGGTTCATATCTGGTAAAACACTTGATTACTTTTTCCCTCTAGTGGTGCATCTGGCACTTTCCAGCACTATGAAAGCTCACCAGTAGCAGTGCAGTTAACAGGTGAATACCAGCTTGATTTCCCCATGTTTTGTGACTGTAGTACTTAGTAGGGGCATGTTCACCTCAATGTAGACCAACTCCATTTTAATGCTCATATTCCCTCCCCCCCGCTGTGTGTGTGTGGGGGGATGTCTGAAAGTTTCTACTGTAGTAGGGTTCCATATGATATTTTTGGCAAGGTCTTTTGCACTATTTCTTCCTTTCTGTATTTCTTCCTTTACTTTACCCTTCCCACCTCAACCCAATTAAACCTTCCTTCTTATTATTTCTCTTAGCTCTTTATGACACTGTTCTATCTTCCCTTCTTAGAAAGCTTTCTTAACCCCTGACATGGCCACATAGTATTTGGAAATTCACAGCTAACATCCACAAATGAGAGAAAATATGTGATGTTTGTCTTTCTGGATCTTGTTAGCTCATTCAGAATGATTGTTTCCCACTCCACCTATTTACTGGTGAATTCCATCATTTTGTTTTTCTTAATGGCTAAATAATGTTCTACTGTTTAATACTACATAGCTTCTCACCATGTTTTACATTCAATTGAACATGCGGGTATCTCTGGTAAGACTGAGCATGGCAAGATGCACTTGTCCTGGCTAGTTTACATCCCCTCCTCCAGGGCAAGCGCATGGTCATACTGTTCTTACCTTGGCTTCCTGAAGTTTCCCTGTCTTTGTTACTGAAGTACCCTTGCCTAAGCACTTGCTTTTTGAAATGCATTCACCTCCTATCCTCTGAATTGTTCAGTGATTCCTTACACATAGCCTTCCTACTGTATTCTACTAAATCTCCCCATCTCCTTAACGCACCATGTTTTCTAGGGTCTTTTTCCTTGTCTTCTACTGCATTCAGCATGCTATAACAATTTAGTTATACACAGTTTATGGGGGCGTGAACTGAGGTGATTTTCTTCACTGCTATATAACCATTCCTACCACAGTAAGGATACATATTTATGAAAGAATTAACTAATTTCAATTATATTGTTTATTTTTAATGTTTTTCATTTAATGTCAATGTTATGTGAGAAATAAAATTTGAGTGAGATTCTAGGGAATAACTGATTTGCTACTGTAACCATAAAGACTCAAGTCAGACATGGAGTTTCAATATTCAGCCCAAATTCATGCTCTCCTTTCTCTATCATGCTCATGTAAAGACTAGTGTAAATATTTAACATTAACCAGCCAATGTATTTCCTTTAGTTGCATTATACAAAGTATGATGTGTGTATAAGAGCTTAAAGAAATCAATATTTCATTGTTCCTAATCCAAACCTGTTTTCTCTTCTGTGTATATATATCATATATGTATCTATATGTATACATATATGCATATGTGTCATATATACATGCCATGTGTGTGCATGTGTGTGTATGTAGAACCATATAGCCATGATTGCTCATGTAATAGACAAGGAAGGACATGAGGTATCTTCCTGTGTCACTTTCCACAGTGTATTGAGGACACGGACTTTCATTACATCTAAAGCCTGCTTTTTCGGATAGGCTGGATGGCCAGTGAGCTCATAGGATCTCTGTCTCCATCCTACTGACACTGAAGTTACAGGCACTTACAGTCTTCCTTGGCTTTACATGGGGGTTAGAGATTTGAATTCAGGTCCATTCCCTTTTGACAGCATGTGCTCATATTCACAAGCCATCTCTTCAGCTCCATTTCTTTATGTTTAAAACATGCATACACATTCACACACAGACACACATACCAACCCAGGCTGACATTAAACACAGAGATGAACTAGACATGTTCACATCTGAGGGAAAGTATAAAACAAATAAAGCTAATCAGAGTTCTTAAATTTTGAAATTTGTGTTCAGGATTCTCTCATGTTGTATGTGTTCCTGTGTGACAGGATTTTCCCTGTCCAATTACATTAAAATATTAGTGCAGCAGGAGGCCTGTGATTAGACAGGGAAAAGGGAGGTGGAGCTAAGAGTTGCACAGAGAGAGAGAGAGAGAGAGAGAGAGAGAGAGAGAGAGAGAGAGAGAGAGAGAGAGAGAGAGAGAGAGAGAGAGAGAGAGAGAAAGAGAGAGAGAGAGAGAAGGGGAAGGCAAGATGGAGGATGGACATGAAGAATATCCTGAACCAGCGTGGCTTTAAATAGCCACAAGTAGATGTGATATCATAAAGGATAGAATAGTTGGGATAACTTGTCTAATCTAGGTGGGCAGCTTGTACCGTTATTGATTGGTCCTGAAATTATTGTGTGGGCATCTTGTGAATTGAGAGTTTATTAATGTATCAATCTGACTCGTTAACTTTAAGCTTCTAGAGCTTTGTCTCTACTGCGTTGTTGGGTGTATGGCAGCGACTGATCTCAGGGTGGATGGTCATTGAGTGGGGATGACGTGACTGTGAAGGGAACCTGAGAGCTCCAGCTTCACAGGAGAGTTGGTGGGCAGAGAGTAGCTGGTTAGAGTGCAGGAACTTGACGGTTGTTTTTAATATTTCCTGCAACATTCCTCTCACTGGAGTTCTGTGTGGATATTTATATGTGGAAGTCATTGCATTCTCAAACCTCAGTGTGCATAAGGTCTTGTCCATGTTATACTGTGAAACTGGGTGGCATTAAATCTTCTTTCCCTATAAAAGGAAAGTTGAACTTCAAGTGAAACTTGGGTATCCTAACACTCTATAACAGCACAGTTTCATTGTTCAGACTACCAGGGATTCTTGCTCATTACTGCATGTGAACTCTTAGATAGCAAAAAGCATTTTAAATTTATGTCAATAAGACATAGAGTAACAGACTGAGATAAATTCGCATCAAAATGTCCACTTTCAGCAAATAGAAAATAGCCATCTCCTGTTACAAGTCAGAGTGTATAAAAAACATATTCTTGGTAAAACTGGAATATTTTGTTAAAACTTGAATATTCTGGACCTTAGCAAAACCAGTGTGTCTAACTTCCTGCAGAAGAGGATGCTGCTTGGTAATGGGTATTGTGTGCCAGTTGTTGGCAGGTTGGCAGTTTAGTACAGGTTTGTGGAGTTGCTTGTACATCTGTGCCTTTGTTTCCTGCCTTCTTCACCTGGTCATTTTCACCTTCTATGCTTGCCTTATTTTGTTTAAGTGATACAAACATTGAGAAATCTTTATTGACATTGGCACATGCTCCTCAGTCCCTCTGTGGTCTTTCTCCTCATTACCTCACTTGACATTCCTTTCACGCTCCCTTTGCTCTCCTCACCAAGCCCATCTAGTGTCTAATCCTTGGGCCACTGTTGTTCTCATAGCAGAGATGTAGCCGTGGCTACATCTTGGCTATCATTAGCAAATTAAATGCTGAATATCACATCTTGGATTGTGGCCTCATGAGTCATTTGCCTTTTGAGCAAGGTGTGTCCAATGTTGGAAAGAAATCATAGCAAGGGCTACACTAGACTGCCAACGAGTTTTCAAATGGAGTTGCCACACCTAAACCTAAAGCATTTTTCAACAGTTAAGATTAAGAGTGATTAACATTTAATACAGGCCACACTTGATAGTTCATTAAGTTTCCATGAAAACTAGCTTTAAGCCCCTTGTGTCAGTGTTACATTAACCTTGATATTTCAAACATCAGTCCTCATCAGATCTGTTTTTTTTTTTTTTGCAACAGAGAATTAAAAGAAAACTGCCCTTTAATAGGAATCAATGCTTCTCTGTAAAGGATATGGTCTCAGTATATGGTGTCAGCACCGTGGTCCCTTTTCATCATGTGGGGAGGACAACTCAGAGCTACTACTTCATACAACTTGGTTTTTTTACTGGGCTATCCCTAAGGTAGATTTTCTTCTTAAAATTGGTATTAGGGTATACATGTTTTAGTGGTGTACCTTTCCTGTTGATGGTCTACTTCATTACTAGAGACTAGTGCTTTGATATTACACTTCTAATGGAGGACAATAGAGTTCATTTTCATTTTTTTTTATCATTTAATAATCTTTTTAGTTAAGTAAAGATTTTTAACTTTTTCTATTCTTTTATAAGTTATGATTTCAATTTGGTGTTGGTAGCCATCTATATACTCGAGAGCTGTATCTAGTATAATAAAGCTAAGTGGAGCCATGATACTGTTGGTGTGATGTCTGTAGATACAGACGTAAAGAAATACATAGGGATGAATTGGTAGATAAATTTATTTTATTATTGTGTGTGTGTGTGTGTGTGTGTGTGTGTGTGTGAGGGCAGGTACCTCTAAAGTCCAGGAGTGTGCTGAATTTCCTAGAGCTGGTGTTATAGGCTATTGTGACCTGCACCCTATGGGTGCTGGCAGCCAAACTCTGGTGGTCTATGACAGCAACTTAGCTTCTTGATAGCTGAGCCATCTTTCTAGTCCCATGTGAGATAGCCCTCCTTGCTTATATTTAATATGACAGTAGTCGACCTAAGTAAAAATGTAAGCTCTTCCAGGAGTGTGTGCCTACACCATTGCGTAGGAAGCCCACGGAGAGCAATGGCCTATGTCTCCCTTTTACACTGGAACAGATTCATTCTTTTATTCGAGATCATGCAAGCTCAAGCTGCAAACCCTTCCCTCCGACAGTGCTCACACCAAATTCTAGTCTAGCTGAATAGTCTGAGTTCACAGTGTTGGTACTCTGTATTATGTCTCATCAGTCCCTACCCAAGAGACCTCTTTCCTTGATCTTGATTCTCTATCTTTGTTAATATAGCCTAGGATTGGTTTAATTATTCTAGCTGCAAGAAACCAATCAGGCAATCAAGGCCACTTTAAGCATCTTCTTTTTATTTTTTTAAATTTTATTCAATGCTATTCCATGTATACATACAGTTCATTTTATGCAGGGCTTTCGTGGTCTGCTTCATATTTCTGTTGTTCTGCTCTGTGTGAGCATGCTATGTCAGTATGTTCTCCCTGCCCTGATAGACTTCCACCTTTGAACTGCATCACTTGTGTTTGGGACTCTCCAGCCAGGCATGTTTGGCAAGGCATAAACCCTGTGCCTTGATTTGCTCATGCACTAAGTAGAGTAGGCTTCCTCTACTTTTTATAGGGACATTTTATAGAGTAGGATAATAGTTTTAATATGAAAGACTTAGAATAATGCAAATGGTTCTGTAAAAATGTTGGCTATTGCATTTGTTAGCGTGACTCATTTACAGCTCCCATATGGACACTCGTTCATGATCAGGTACCTGGGCTGACAGTTTCTAAACCACAGAGTAAGAGGGTCTTCATTTGTTCTCAGAATCATTCTCTACAGTTACTGCACTACCCTAGGCTGCTCTGTAAAGTGTTACATGCATTCCCCTTTACCTTCCCCTTTGCCAACACTCTGCATTTGTAGGCTGTTAATTACCCATTCTCTGTGTGAGTAAAAGGCTCTTTCAGTTTTCATTCTCTGATAAAAAAAATAATCCTGGAGATGAAATTAAAATGTAAAGAAACTCACACTTAACCCCAGCACTGAGAACAAGAACACAATAAAGTCTGAGAATCAGATTCGGTAATTATTATTTTAACCATTCAAAATTTAAAACAAATTCAAGTGACATGCAGGCTGAATATCTGAACAGAATATATTTATACATGTAAGAATATGTCTGTCTGTCTGAATATAAAAACAATTAGTGAAAAAGAGAGACCATGGTTTTGAAAGAGAATAAAGAGGGTATCTAGGGAACAAAGTAATATATTTATATAGTATCACTTAATATGTTAAAGAGAAAAATTATATAATTATATTAATTATATTAAAATTTAAAAAATAGGGCGCGCAAGATGGCTCAGCAAGTAAGAGAACTGACTGCTGTTCCAAAGGTCCTGAGTTCAAATCCCAGCAACCACATGTGGCTCACAGCCACCTGTAATGAGATCTGATGCCATCTTCTGGTGTGTCTGAAGACAGCTATAGTGTAATTATTTACAATAATAAATAAATCTTTTAAAAAATTTAAAAAATAAAAACTTGTTTTTAGGAACTCTCTAAAAATAGAAACTATAGTTTTTAATTGAGATATAAGAATAGTGCTAGTGTATTATTTTTCTTTTTTATAATTTGAAGATTTTATAATTGTTTAAAGTAACTATAAATCTAAGTTTTGCCATCAACACCCAATCCAGACTTCTTTTGGTTAGACATACCCCTCTAGCCAAGAGATTTCCTTTTCAGTGTTTTCTTGATGCCTTCAGATGAGCAAGAAAGAGATGCCCGTCAAAGGGGCAATTACCACCTGTTCTGAGAAGAACAGCTTTCTACTTGTTAGTAAACTACACATGGCTAACAAACCCAGTATGTGCATGTTACTCCGAGGAAGCAAATTGTTCATAGCAAGCCTTTAATTGTTAAAGCATGAGTTAGTGAAATTAAGAGACTAATACTATCCAGTTATTTGGAAATAGAATGGAAGGGGGAAGTAGTTTTCCATGATAATTAAGGAAAAAAATCATTAAAGAAAAGCAGTGTTTGCTTAGAGAAAAAGTCCCATAAGATTCTGAGCTGTGCTCACTCCTGGGCTTAACACCACATTGTAATTCTGTTCAGTGGCAGTAAATGCTAGCCTCCACCAGCCACTAATTATCACAGCAAATAACCTGTCCTCTCTGGTGTACTGTGCTGCCAGTGCTTTTACGTTATATTCACCAAGTTATCTGAGAGAGCCAGAGTTTTATGATAAATAGCCCTATGCCAGATGGCATTGACCTGTGTGGGGCTACTGCAAGCCGCTCTGAGCATGTTTAAGGTAGGCTGGGCTAAGGCTGCGTGTTTATTAGGTTAGATGCGTAAGACACCTATTTAATTCACGAAGTATCTGTGCATCAGTAGCACTTTTATTTGATGTAAAGTAAAGGTACCTTAACCCTCAGTTTTCTAGAACGATATGTGTATGTATTGTCATTAAATATGTTAAATGATTTGACAGTACCAAGAAGCAAATACCATAAACCTCAGGCGCTATAGCTCATGAAGCGACTTGTATATACTTGCGTACATACAGTATTTGACTTGGTCAGACACTATATATGTGAAAAGTGATTGTCATGGTGACTACCTGAACAACTTGTCCTTAGTTTGTATTGAAAAGCTAGAAAGTTAGAATTGCAAGTTAGATTGATCTACCAAGATTCTGACAGAATAATGAAGAGTAGATTTCCATGAAAACTACTTCCCATATTCAGGAAGTGGCATGGACTATTTACCTACAGGTCTTACCGTTCCTTTTACTTTGAAGTGTTTGTCTCTCTCAGTATATGTGTGTGCATGTGTGTGTGTGTGTGTGTGTGTGTATGTTCATATATATATATATATATATACATATATATATGTATATATATATATAAAATCATTTGCTTATGTATATTGATATAGCAAGGGCAACTTCAAACCAAGTTTACAAAAATGATATAGTAAAATAACACTTATATATTCATTTAGATCTTTAAGAAATGTCCAAAGTGTGGTTTACTTTTAACTGTAAGCTTTAGTCAAAGCTTATCTGTTGATATTTAATAATGGTAAGGTGTTAGAGATGTTTGTTTCAATCATCTATTGCTGCACAACAAGTTCCACCAAAATGTGCATTCTTAAATGATGGATATTTATTACCCACAGAATGGTAGAGACAGAGATGCCCAGGAATGGCTTAGTGGGGTGATTTTGGCCTAAGTTTGGCTTTGCTCTTCCAGTGAGTTGTGCGATCATGTGAACATTTGACTGTGCCACAAACACTGCAATGGTTTCCTTGGGTGATAGTTGACCAATGGCTTGAATTGCTTGCTTGCTCAATTGCCAGGATGTCTCAGGGTCTTTCCCTCTGCCGTTTTATAAGTGGGTATCATGCTCTCTCCAGTGTCAGGAAATGGTGATGCACAATGGTTATGAAGGTGAAAGCAATGTTCGTTGGTCTCCAAGCAGGTACCAATCCTTCTATATTCTCACAGTCTAGAACAACTTGGTTCACTGACAGGAGTGTATCTGGAACTAGGAATTATTGGGACTATCTTAAAGAAATGCCTGCAGTGGTATGTTTGGCTATATGGTAAAAATTATTTAGCAAGTTTTAATATTCTTATGTAATTAGCCCATAAAATCCACCCTAGAAGGGTCTATTTACCTGTAATTTGTAAGGTTAATTCTTGATAGTTTCACTCCAAATTAAATAATAGTTCTTCAAAGCACATTTTTAAAGCTTTTCTTTTAACAGTTGAAAATACTCTTACATTTCCTTTGAGTGATTATATAAATTTCTGAAGGAATTTTGTTTAATTTAAACATGATTTTTGATATATATTACATTACTTATCAGACTTTTATTTTGAGAAAATAAGGCTCATCTTTATGATAACTATTCAGTTATCAAAGAAATTGAATCTATTGTTTACTCATGAGAACTAGTCTTGAGAAACCAATTGTGGCAGCACACACCTGTAAACCTAACGCTTGGGAGGCCAAAGCAGAAGAGTAGTGAATCTGAGGCCAGGCCAGGCCACAGTGTAGGAAGACCCTGTTTCCAAGAAGAGAAGAGGAGTAATTACTCACAGAATTGTAAGAAACATAAAATTAATATTAATTATTTATTTCCCCAGACCTTACAGTAGTGTAGTATTGTACATTTTGAAGGTTGTTATTATTGTTCAAACTGTTCAACATATTTCCAACATTCTAGGTATAAACATTTGAAAAATTAATGTTACTTTAAAATTGGTATGATGAGATATAAATGGGAAGATTTGGTATCAAATTACATCCCACATTCTTTGATAAGATCTTTGATAAGCTAAACTATAATGTAGTGTGAAACTCTAATACAGATTTAGAATATTAATAGATGTTCTCACAATGTAACTGTAGTGTGGTATGTTACTCAAGAAAAGCCCCCCTCTGCCCCCCAGCACAAACAATGCCAACTAAATTGAGCATAGTATCTAAATTCTTTTTGATTTTTTTTTTTGACAGATTCTGGGTTATTTCTATGCTTTTTGGTTTTGGGTTTTTTTTTTTGTTTGTTTTGTTTTTTTCTTTTTTTTTTTTCAAGACAGGGTTTCAGGACTACACAGGTTCCTGTGTAGTCCTGGCTGTCCTGGAACTCACTCTGTAGACCAGGCTGGCCTCAAACTCAGAAATCCACCTTCCTCTGCCTCCCAAGTGCTGGGATTAAAGGTGTTCGCCACCAACACCCTGCTATGCTTTTGTTTTAATTTAATCATTTGCTATGTTTTAAAAATCAGAAACCTACAATGGTCCAGTGCCCTGATGTCAAAGTTTTCAAACACAGCAACATTACTAGCCACATTTCCTCATGACAACTGAGCTCTCCCATTAAGAGCGGGCAGCATTTGGACTGGGAGTATATTAGCATATCTTTATACACAACAACTGGCTGCCAGGGCTATGTTGGTATCTGTGTGAGCAATCTTTCTTCCAAAAGAAGAATAACTGGAATTTTGGAGCTAGGGTAGAGATTTCTGCTTAGTCTGCCTATTTCGCTCGTAAGGAATTAAAACATGCTAAGAGTTATGAAGAAATAAATGTCTTCCATGCTAAATCACTGTTTAGTTTTAACATAGTTAAGGGATTTCCTAATACCATTCTTCATCTTGCAGAAATTTGTGTCTTTATATGAGATCATTTTTTCCCTTAGTAAATCTTCCTGACATCTTGAGATTTTGTTACAGTGTCATTCACTTTTGGTGCATCTCTTCAAGCTGAACACTGTGGTCTTTCCTATTATCTAGATGCAGTGCCATCATCAGGTCTCATGATGATTTAACAAGCACAGAGTTATAGCTCAAAGTCCGTTACACTCCTTACCCTACTTACTGTAAATAATCATATTGGCATATTTTAGGGCCATCAGATTGGCTTTCATTCTTGGTTAAGAAGGTATAAAATACCAAATTCAGTTCATCAAAGGTGAGAAATAAACTCAGTCAAATATGCTGACTTCACCAGCCAGTTTACAGTATATTCCCAGTCCTCATTATCTCTATTGCCTCTACTCTTTTACACTCAAGAGCCCTTCCCTTAGGAATGAATGTGAGTCTGTTGTCTATTTACTTATATTTTATATTCAGATTATTTATTTATAGATTCTATTTCAACTGGCGATTGCTATGAATTTTACCAGTTGAATACTACTTGTGTTTAGTGTGTGAATATTTTGTTAAATTAGTACTTATGCTCTTTTCCCCTTTTTTGTGGTCCATACTCTTGACTGTGAACACATATACACACACACACATGCACACACACACACACACACACACACACACACACACACTTACTATTTCAATGAGGTAAATGGGCTGTAGAGATGGCCAGCATTTGAAGGCATGCACTTCCCCTTACAGAGGACCAGGCTTTGGTCCCTAACATCCATACTAGAATCCATACTTTTGAGTTCTAGCTCCAGCAGATCTCATCGTCTGTCTGTACTCCAAGGGCACAGATACCCATACGCACTGCTCATACTAACACTCAGAAACAACATACACAAAATAAAGTAAGATAAAATATCTTTTCAATGGGATAAACTGGAGCTCAACACTTTGGGATGTTGCTAGTATTCAGTTGATATCTATTAAAATCTCCATTATTCTGCTAATCTCATGGACTAAATGTTACTTTGTATACTGTTCTGGAAGCCTTGTTAATTCTCACATACCATCGGCAGTTGCCTTTTTGTTTGTTTGTTTTTGAAAGCGCAAGCTGTTTTATATGTGTTAGAAAAGAATGCAGCGATACTGATTTCAGTGTCCTCTTTACTTACAGAATGTGCTCCTCTGTAGCTATCAGCTGCTTCTGAGGTTATAAATGTTCAGAGAGCAACAAACACATGTTCTTATTGTCTAAAAGATGAATTTCAATATGACTTTGTAATGTTGCTATTTTTGTTCTGTAATCAGATAAACAACTATTATTCTCATATATAAAAATTGTGTAATTTTATACAATTCAATTAAGTAGCAAATTCCTCTAGCTAAGAGAGGACATGTAATTTAAAAAAGTAGATTCCCAGGTCTGCCCTGCGTGAAACAACTGTTAGCTGGGATATTTTGTTCTGAGAATTAACAAAAAACCCTGAGCAACTAATCAGGGATCAAGAAAGGCCCAGAATGTGAGGGCTTGATTGTGGAGCCAGACCCTAGAAGGTCTAGTGCCTTATAATAATTTCTGTACTACCAATGTACTATCAATGGTGTATGTGATATACCACTGATAGTTTTTGCTTGTGGGCAGATCAGCTGCAAGTAAATACAGGTCCCTTAAGATCCTGGAATTAGAAAAAAAGGTAAAAGGCCTTTGCATGTATCCAGGTAGAAGACAATAACAGTTTCAACCACAGGATTTGAAGTGGAACAAAAGGTTTGCAGTATATTCTGAACATAAAGCTGGTAGCATTGGTCAGTGGATCAACTATATGTGGGTAAACTAAGGAGAAGAAAAGTAATCCTGGTATGAATTTTGAGTCATTTAATCTTTGATTCTTTCCCCCTCGATAAACAAATTAAAAAATGACTTCTCCTTTAAGAACTCTACTTTATATAAGTGCCCTATTTTTATGTTGCTTCCTATTAGTCTTGCCCCTTCTCTCTCCCTCTTTCTTGTTATCTTCTGTCCATGGAAGCTTACAGATTATACCTGTTTTGTGAACTTTCCACCAGATGTTGAAATCCTTGTTCTTTCATTAAACTTCTCTGATTGACCAAAGACCAGACTATTTCCACATAGTTTAATCATTTGGAAGGAAGTCCTAAAACCTCCCTAGCCCAGTGCAGGCAGAACACCGCCTCCTCACTGAGCCTTTGTTGGAGAAATACAATGACCTCAGTTGTAGTAACATGTTCTTCTACAAGTCTCAGTTCTATGTTCAATCTGTGTAAGTGTCTGCCTTTGATATTTACTGCCTATAGGCCAATGGCTGCTATGTGCTAAATAAAGATTTTAAATGATGCTATCCTTTTTATTCCAATGTAGTCACTGTGTTTGGTAAGCATTTAACACCTTTCACCAGTAACCAGTTTCTTTTCATGTCATATTTAAGGACTAACACAGTATGACTGAAATCGCCATTCCTTTTCTCAGCAGAACAGCTGGCTTTCTGTGTTAAAGTGACGGCTTCTTTATGACACTGGCTTTATCATTGTCTCCGTTATGATGTTACCCATCTTTGTCATTCTGCCACCCAGGTCATATAGCCCCACTGCCAGTTAGCCATTTCTATGCTAGAAACTGTGTGGAACAGGATGAAAACACCCTTTAGTTTCTTTCAGGAACAATTGACATTCTGCCGGAGTAATAAATCTAGAACTTTCATTTAGTTGACTTCAATATTGTTTTTACAAACCGCGTTTAGCAACAGGAATTAATTTCCTTTGAGTATCACCATGGACTTTAATAAAGCACCAATGATTTATTTGCTTTGTGTCTAAGATTAACCGAGTTAAGAATGGAAAAATCCTATTAGATCATAAGAGACTGATCCTTTCCCCAATGCAGGATTATGTGCTAAAGTATATTTCCTAATCTTTGTTCTTTTTTAATAACATTCTTCCTGTATTCATTTGGAGGACTTTCCTCCAATGGAGTATCTTACTCTATGAAATTATGCCATGCATTGAGTTTAGCTGGAGACAAAACCTTTATGTTTGTTTTATCCTACACATTGAAGTTTGTTAATACAACATGCTTATTTCTTTAAAGGGCAATTATACTATTCTAGAAGCTACATCATAGTGTCTTTTTCTCTTTTACTGAAGAAACATTAACTATTATTTTTGGAACCATGCTATTTTGTTTGGAACGTGCCCGAACTTTTGGTCATTTGTGACGTATACTAAATGGAGAAATTAGAATGAACCTTCAACCAGTGGGCCAGCAGATCAGAGTTATTTTCCATTGTTTTAATGTCAAAAAGGCAAGTTCAAAGACTCATGAGCCAGGAAGACATGAATAATTTGAATAATAACATAAGCGATTTTTATGTTCTTCAGTACCCTGCAGTTGTACATCTTGACCAGGTGAGATGCAACAGATGAATTCTGTCTGTGGACCACTATCTTAGAAGACAAGAGAGATGAACTCAATAGACAGTGTTTTAAAAGTTAAAACACATCTGTAAAAGTAACTAGAAGATAGTGTAACTTCAAACTATGACAGGTCATTAGTGGTTTCAGCTGGGGCACTGTCATCTTCTCCTTAATAACAGATGCATTTTATATAATTCTCAAAGAGCTTGCAAGTTAAATTATTCTGAAAAACTAACTAAAATAGCTAACTTTGAAAGCAGAATAAACACTAATATTGGATTCACATATTTTCTTAGTAACAGTCTGAAATTAAGCAATTACTTAAATTATTGAATAACCATTCTTCCCTAGGGAGACTGGCTAAGTCTACCAATTTGCTCTTTAAAGTTTTTCCATGGCTCATCAATATCTCCAAGATGATTTTTTTAAATGATACATGCTCCTTAATATAATGTATGCTTTGTCCCTCCACAGTCTTCCAGCCTCTCCTTCTTTTTCTCCGTCCCTCCTCCTGTACCAGCCTCACACCCCAGGTGTTTTTCCCTGTGCTTGCTCTGTGGAGAGTCCCAGGAAGAAGTTGCATCTTCTGTCTGTCTTTACTGATTTCCCTTCAAGCATATTGTGGCTCTTCGGCTGGGAGCTTGGCAATGCTGAGGTGATAAAAATCTCTATGACATTAGATCTCATAGAACACAGCTGGCTCACAGGCACTCCGCCATCATGAAAAGATTATTGTTGGGCTGAGACAGTAACTCAGAGGGACCAGAGTTCAATTCCCACTACTGCAACAATAAAAAGATTAATGTTTTCTTGTGGAAGTGGGTCAGATTTTTCTGGAACTGGATCAGTTCCAGAGGAAGGCATTTGTTATAGTGAACCTAATTCCTCTCATGAGTTTCTCTTCTTCACAAATCTGTCAACTATTGTGCATGTGTTCTTGCTAAGATGGCTGGATATCTTCTCTGAACTTTGTTAGGTGTGGCTGGATGGTTTTGTATTCTCTGGGGGTTTTAAGACAAGGATGACGTTTTACTTACATTTGTATTTGTATTTACTTGCACCTGGCTGGCTCTTCATTTCACATGCTCCACGGGGTTTGCTGGGTATGCAATAATAGGAATATTGTAGGTATTTATAAGATTTGCTAATAAATTAGTAAACTAATAGTATGATACTTCATCCACAGATACACAGTAATCAATGTTATAATGACTAATGTCCAGTATTTCTTATTCTGAGTCTTCAGATCTCACATAAGGGAAGAGATCTGTTCCTACTGAGATTTTGTCAGAAGCCTTTCTTAATCATCATTACTTTGAATTCCATTGCAATGAAATCAACTTAATAATTTAAGATAAATTATGTGATATCACATAACTGTATGCTAATTTCAGACATACTATTTTGTGCATTTGTCTAAGTAAACAATTACTGTTATTCTGGGGACTCCTGGGAATGTTTAAGAACCATTTATTTCTAGCATGTATAACATGAATTCTTATCTCTGAGCAATGGAAAACTGAGGAAAGGGACTCATAAAAATGTTAAAAACACACACACACACAAAATAATGCTGTAGGTGGTTACATTTAAAAGCTTAGAAGATAAAATAACTGCTATTGAAATTCAGGAAATGACTCATTGAGATTGTTAAAGAAGGGTTAAAAAAGGAGAGGGATTCAAGGGGGATGTTAATAACAGCAAGGACAGGATCTCCAGAAACAGGGTGCTTCATGGCAGTGTCCAGGTTTCTAGAGTAAGGAATATTCCCTTGGTCCCCACTTGTCCCTTTATTTTGTTCACTAATCACTCTTATCTGCCTCCTGCTTTGCACGGGGTCACACTGGCTAAGCCCTGGGAAAGGGTCCAGTAGGAAACATATGAGAAACTTCCTGGCTGGAACAGAAGATTGCTGCAGTATGGAATTGCTTTGTTGCTTGGGCCTCACATCTGTTTCCTTGTCCCTTCACCAACCGGGTGCTAAAGTGCATCTCCCGATTCCTGACTCCTTGGCCTTTGACCATTCCCAAAGCCTTCCACTGTGCTCTGGCCCTCCCCTTGTCTGTGCAGCGTCTCTGCCTTTGATCTCTGAATGGGATCTGCACATTTTCATTTCTTCCAAGCTGAGGTTCCAAGCTTGCTGGCCTCACTTCTGCTGCCTGGCTTGTTGTGTACTTGGAGTATTCTGCATCTAGTGCTGGCCTACTGTGTAGATTACTTTCCATCTAGTGCTGGCCTACTGTGTAGATTACTTTCCATCTAGTGCTGGCCAACTATGTAGATTACTTTCCATCTAGTGCTGACCTACTGTGTGGACTACTTTCCATCTAGTGCTGGCCTACTGTGTGGATTACTCTCTATCTAGTGCTGCCATACTGAACAGACTACTCTATATCAGGTGCTGACCTACTGTATGGATTAATCTCTATCTAGTGCTGACTTACTGCACTGTTAGTATTGCCAACTACAGGACATTATAATTTGAATCTTCTGCCCAGTCTCTTGGTCTGTCCTGTCAACTGGGTTGCTTGATACAACAGATTCACTCGTGGATCCTGAAAATATCTGTAAGACTACAAGACCAGGAGTTGGGGGGAAGAAATGAGGTAAAACTGGACTGGAGTAGAAGACCTTCAGGAAAAGTTCAAGTTTGTATTTTATTGTTTAGATCAGTAATCCTCAAAATGAATAATTTGGATCCCAAACTAAACAAGATGACTCTTAGGAAAATGAAGAGAAATTATTATAATGACCAAGTCTAGGTTTTCAGTTTTTCCAAAAAAATAATATTCTCACTTAAATTCAAAGGAAGTGAACATGTATTTAAAAACACCAATATTTAAATTATAGCTGACCCAACTTACTCTTTATGCCAGATGGTCACATGCTGAGTTTGGTCATAGGTTTCAGGAAGAGATCATTCCATGACCTGGCATGGTTGACTGGAGGACCTTATTTGTTTGTCCAGCATTTTGGAACAATTGCAGTTTATGTGTGCTTAGCTTTGTAGGTCACGTTTCTAGCTGTATCAAAAACAACATTCAAAGAATAGACTTGGACCTTATGAACATTTCTATCTAGAACCTAGAGTTGAAGCTGCTGCTTAGAATGTCATCACGAGATACAGCTCATACTTCTACAACCAGGACCAACTCTTCTATCCCAGCCTGAGCAAAAGGCAATGACATCTTAATGAGGTACAATAGAACTAGCAAGTCCCAAGAACACTCAGATATTGATATAGTCAAATGTCTTTGACAAAGGAGCTCACCATTAGTCATATTCTGCTTATAAACACTGTATGTATCTTGGTTAGCTGGTTATTTAAATGCAAAGGTTATGTCAGTTTCACATTCAATCTTCAAAAGTCTACTTTTACCATACATATTGATCTATGAATGTATTATATCATCTACATAAACAATGTCTGCACTTGACTAAATGATCAAGAACATTTTAGTGACCAAGGTTATTCTGTAGTCACCTAATTAGAAATGTTTAGAGACCACAAAAAAATTCCAATAATGGATGGTTTAAGTTTGTGAATGACAAGATATATTTAGAGTTTTCTGATGTGTATTCTGATGAAAGAATATTATTTCTTTAATGACTAGACTTTCACTTAAATGCACAAACTACCAAACTTTCTTGTGTAAAGAGCTCAGATCTGGTAGAGCTCAGGTCCTCAACATACTGAGTATGAGTTTGGGTGAATGAATTCACTTTTAGTTGCTAAGGAAAAGGGCAAACACACACACACACACACACACATTTCATGCCTTTGTTTCTATCCCTAATAACAATAATAATGTCTCTAAATTTTAAAGATTTAGAAACATTATTATTTAGAAACATTTCCCTTCTTACTAGTGCTATTATGTGACTCAATCCCTTTTGCAGTGACAATATTGGTTTATCAGTGTTTCCAATTACTTCTGTTACAATTTTTTTTTATGTATTTGAACTTGGTAACTCAAAAGAGAAAGAAGAGTAACATTAACTTGTCTGAAATGGTCATAATTTTTGTTAAACAGAGAGTTCAATTAATATACTTTCTGCCCATTCTACTAATAAACCTGGTAAGAAAGTATTGACAGAGGAGTCAGCATGTCAGAGCATGGGATGCTTTACCAAGAATGTCATGAGAGCTCTAAGTCCATGGAAGTTATATAAAGTTATTTCAAGTCCATGTAAGTTATTTCAAGTGAAGTTCTTCAGGAAAGCAGGGTAGGCAGAAGTATAAGAATTCTATTTTTAACTGAGGGCTGTACTTTCAAATATTGACTAACTCTGACCCTTTTGAACAGACAACCAGGCATGTAGCTTTTGGACGCTTTCGTATTCTGCAAATATTAGGATGCAGCTCCATGCCTCCTGATCTGACCCATTCAGACCTCACGTGCTGAGCCCGTGATCATTCATATTGCCTTACACAGTGTTCATTAAGGAGTGTGATCTGGATTCCTTCCTTTCAAAGTTCCTTGGAAACTAAGACCTTGCTTGACTGGTTTGCATGGAATGAAAATAAAGTTTTTTTTTTATTATTATGGCAATTTTTATCAGTATAAACTGTACAAAATGAGCCATACCAAAAAAAAAAAGACTTTGAAACTTTCATTTGAATATGTATAACAAAGACTTTTGTTTATTATATATGTATATACCTAAAGACTTTTAAACTTTAAGCTTTTAATATACTTTTTACAAGCTTGTCCTTTTCCTTTTTGTATTTCTTTTGGCTTCCACTATCCTACCTTCCTGTATCTCTGAATGTTTATAAACTTTTGAAATCAGAAACAATGTCATAGACTTTTCCTCTTGTCCTCCCAGGAAGTTGATTAAAATAGTAATAATGCTCCTGGTCACACAGTGTCTTCCCGTAGCTCACACAGAGGCCTGATTGTACATAGGACGTGCAGAAACAGCTGTGACATCTGCTGCTGTCAATAACCTACCAATCAGAGTGCAGGCTTTGATGTAAGCCACAGACGTCAGGCACCCAACACACACTTGATTTGGGCATCAAACATGCTAAGACATCATCAGTCTCCAAACAAGATGCATGAGTACTTCCCAAGAGAAGCTGCCATGTTCCTAGCTATGGCTCTGTAGTAGAGAACCATGGTAATGGACTGTATGAGATGGTGGTGAATGACCAGTGCTGAGAGAACACTGTCGAAATGAGGTTGCATCCTTGATGGTGAAAGAAGTGGGGGCAAGGGCTAAGGAAGAAGCGAAGCAGCTAGAATTGTGTTCTACCAATTGAGCTTCTCCATCTCTACACTTCCTTTTCTCAGACTTAACTATGTCCACTACTTAACCCTGTATGGTCTGCATTTACTTCTCTACAGCAGAAATTTGGGTTTTCAGTGTTGGGACATGAAATGTTTTTTTGATCCTGCAGATTTACACTACATGGAAAACAAATCTCAACAAATGTAGATCTTAAAAAATCTTGTCTAGATTGAAGCAAATGACAACCCTTCTGAAGCAACTTAAAAGAAACAGAATGTTTCCTTAAGCTGGAAAGAAATGTTTCCAAATGTATACTGTTAGCAATGAATGTTAACTGTGTATGCATCAGGCACTGATATAGACATAAACTTATTTAATCATCACAATTACACCAGGAGTTACTGGATACCATTGCCACTTTTCATGTGAATTCACATGAGACAGAGTTAACTTTCTAAAAGCTAAATGACACTTAACCACTCGGTCACTTGGTAGGTGATTCTGTCCCAGAGCACATGCCTGAATGTGCATCTCTGCCAACTAGTCTTAACCCTGTTAAATGTTAATAAAATTCACTGGGAGTGCTGATTGTTTCTGTAAATGTGGTGCCACACTGAGCCAGGGTTTTGTGTTTTTCCATGGACAGTTTGGCCCCCAGGTAAACTATGAACATTCTAGCTGAAGAGCATAGGAATAATAGCCAGGGTCTTCCCTGTGGGCCTGCAGGTGGAAATGGCACCCAGTACCCAGCCCAGCTCTGAAAAGTAAGCTTTCCTTCCTCCACTCTCAGGAGTTATGCGAGCAACAGGAGGTCCAGCTAATGGTCCACAGCATAGGCTTGACGTTCCAGAGCTTATTGAACTTTTCTGTATTAGTATTTAAACTTGATGTTCTAGAGCTTATTGAACTTTTCTTGTATTAGTATTTAAACTATTATCTTCGTGGAGAGGACTCTCTTTGATTTTGGCAGAGACTATGTAAGATTTTCAGTTTCTAAAAGTGATAGTACAAAATGTTTTAACTTAATATACACATGGATTTGTAAGATGCCATTGACAATTCTGCTAGGATTATGATAGTAATTAAACTAAATAGCAGAATGTAAATCAATGTCTTTGAGTTTTATTTTTCCTTTGTTGTAGTACATTTGAATTCGATGTAGAAACATAGGTGCATTCCCCTGAGAGTTGGTTAAGTGCAGTTATCACAACTCCTGCATCTTTTCCCATGGCTGAGCGATTTTCTAAATATAATCACAAAGCACAAGCTTCCTTTTCATTCTAAAATGAGCATCATGAGTGTCCACAGGGGAACACAAGGCAGTGGACCTGCAAGGTACATACACGCGTTTATTTTATTGGAAACATACTACCTTCCTTATTGCTACGTGATACTTTTGCTCTGCCCCAGCCATGTGATTCTTTGAAGGTAGATCACTATGTAGAATTTCATCATGGGGAGTTTGAGATATCTAGTAGGCCCTTCTCACCACACTTGATTTGACTGTGATAGTCAAATCACTGTGTCTCAGTTTAGCTGAATAAACGTATGTTTTAAAATTCAGTGTAAAACTTATTTTTACAATATGTAGAGGTCAGTGGACAGCTTAGAGGGGGCATTGACTCTCTCATTCCACAGTCTAGGTCCCTGGAATCCAAATCAAATCTTCCAGCTATATGGCAAGCTCCTTTCACCCTTGAGCCACACTGAAGGCCCCAAGCTATTCTTAAGGGAAGTTATGTTCTGTGTCAGCCACTTTGCTAACTCTTTCAGGGAGGCATTCTCATATAAACCTTCAACAGACAGCTGAATGATATGATCCTGTGCCTGTTTTTAAACAGCTGAATTGATTTAATTTGAATCTGAAAGGGCCTTTTTGGTAATTTGTCTAAGATTATGTACTTAGGCCTAATTCCAGAGTAAGAGTTTGGATTTTATACAGATTAAGATATAAACTATAGGCCTGCATGTGATGACATATGTCCGTAACACAGTGCTCTCAGGAGGATGAGGCACAAAGGTCCAAGTTTGTGGCCAGCCTTGGCTACATACTGAAATGGAGGCCAGCCTGAGCTAATCTACCACTCTGTCATCGATAAACAAACAAAACTGTTTAATACATGTCTTACTAAGTAAAAGTAGTTCAAAATTTTATAAATATTATTTTACCTAATAATTGACTTTTAGCAAAAGTGATGCTTTTCACTTATTTTTGCCTAATACTGCTCTCAGCTCCTGTTTACCACATTCATATGTCAAGTGATTAATGATAAGAACTTTAGCTCCACCAGAGAATTTATTACACACACAAACAACAACAACTTGATGCCAGGAATCCTCTGCTAATTAACAGTTACCTCAGGACCACACTGAAATATATTTTAATTACCTTCAAGGTCTTTTAGGAAACCAGGACTCTTAAGTAATGAGAAGGTTTATGAGCGGTGTGGTTTTATACTCTCTGCCCAGGTGTTCCCATCAAATCTCAGAGTTGTGATGTTTGTGACTGTGTCCTTTGCTTTTCCATTTCTAACTTTTAGGTGTTAATATATCAGATTTAACCAGAATAAACCATTCTTCTCACCACTATATACTCTCCCTAATTGTTTTTTTTTT